>NC_136421.1:264984745-265584745 GCF_052625555.1 Lactuca saligna | reverse complement strand
ATTCAACCATCAAACAATCAACCCAATTACCCATCCCCATTATCTTCTTTATTTCTTAGGATTTTAACCTAAGAATTCAACTACCCGTCATTCATTCATTCCTAAGGATTGACCTAAGGAATTAGCACAAAATATATTGCTACATAAGGTGCATCTACCAACATCATCCTTTAAGCGCCTCTGCCAGGATTACATCATACACTATGAGGCGCAACTGCCAGGTTTATGACATTCTCTTTTAGGTACATTTGCCGACATTATCCTATAAGCGCATCTGCCAGGATTATCCCATAAGTGCATCTGCTAGTATTATGACATTCTCTATTTGGCGCATCTGCCGACATTATCCTATAAGCGCATCTTCCAGGATTACGACATTCACTACTTGGTACATCTACCGATATTATTCTTAAGCGCATCTTTCATACCTCATCATTTTTTCACATACCAACTATCTCATCTACCCATGTTCTACCCAACATATTTGTAGATATAAAATACATATACAGTTTAACTCATTTAAAAACTATATAAAACATCCATTCCACACTCATCTCAAATAAACAACAATATATAAACACATAGCACGTATTTTATAACAAATACTTCATATTTATGTGTTAGAAGAAAGTAACTACACATTCACCCAAACATATACTTAATACATTCAAACAATACTTGTATTATACTCGTGTTTATGAAAGGGACTATACACCCACACATATAAACAACTTTATATTATACGCATAGCACGTATTTCATAGCAAATCCTTAATATTTATGCGTTAGAAAAAATTAAACACTCATTTGATCAGAAGATGATCGGACAGCACTACGGCTTGTAGAAGTAGTATTCTTCGGTAGATCTAGAAGATTTTTACAAAACCCGGACTCCTCGCGGGCAGAGCTTCGGCTTGGGAATTTCACTTCTCGGGATCTTCGGGGCCTCGGGACTTGCTTCGGGGCTTGGGAATGATATTGGGGCTTCAAGATAATTCTTGCACAAAAAACGATGCAAAAACACGAGATAAAGGGAAGAAATGAGCAAAGAAGTCGGTTGCCCTCGACACCCTTTTATAGGGGGCTGGAAACCCATTTACGCTAGGCGTAACTTTACATTACGCTGGGCATAATATGGATCAGATCGCTGACTCCCCCCATGGATAATATCGGTTAATTTATAATTAAAATAAATATCGAAATTATTTAATAAACTTCAAAAATTCATATCTTCCTCATACGAACTCCGTTTTCGACGTTATTTATATCCCCGCGTAGGTGAGACTACGCTCTACAACTTTCGTTTCGACTCCGTCGGCTAATTTTGAATTTATTTTTTTATTATTTATTTTTAGGAGGCCGGGACAGGAAAACTCCGTTATAAAATCATAACTTCTTTATCCGATGTCCGTTTTCGCCTATCTTTTCATCGTTTCACTACAATTAACGAGATCTTCGATTCTCTTTTAGATTGTTTCAGCTAAAAACCGCTCGATCTCAAATCGAGTATTCGGGCTGCATATCGCTAAGTCAAAACTTAGAAAAATCATAACTTCCTCATACGAAGTCAGATTTGGACGTTCTTTTTATGCACGCTCTTGGTTTAACAAACTCTACGACTTTCGTTTAGATTGCTAAGGCTAAATATCACTCTAACGTAAATTCACTTTTTACATCATTCAGCGTCGTGCCGGTTCTGCCGCGAAACTTCGATAGGTCATAACTTCTTCGTTATAACTCGGATTTCGGTGTTCTTCATATGCATGGAAACCTTGTAACATATACTATAACTTAGTTAAGATTATTCATCCTAAATAATATTTCATCAAAAATTCATTTTTGACGCTTATCGTCTCTAAATTGACTATCCCGGATCTACGGGCGTTACAGCTAACCATCCACGTCTTGGGAACTATTCTGGCCAACTTAATGCATTAATCTTTTAATCCTTCAAGCTACCTATTCATACTTTCTAGAAGGCTTTCTCACACCCAATAGATCATAAATATCGATGTTTTTATAGACATGCATGTCTTGAACTCTAACTAGGTCAAAAAAATGAAAAATGATGTCAAAACCTCATGCAAGGATTTAAACTTAAACATGTTGGGTTTTATGTATTATAACACTCATATGGTGCACATACAACCCAAATAGATTTGAATCTAAGTTTTCTCTAATTATACATGCAATAAAATTTCCAAAGCATGAAGCCTACAACTAACATACAATTTTGACATATAATACATAAAATTAAGTTAGAAGATTACCTCTTGTTGTAGCTTGTTGAATTTGGCCTTTCAAGAGCTTAGCACCCCATGTGTTGTGCCTCAAATAAGTCACAAACATCATGAAAAATTGGAAGACAAATGAGAGAGAAGCTAGGCACCAAAAATTGTCCATACTATTGCAATATCACTCTTAGGTTCGATTTTGGCTAAAGGGGTTACACATATATAGTATAGAATTCCAAGAGTAATATATAACCCTAGTTCTTGCACTTAGGCTTATGATCCATAACTTATATGGACTAATAATTTATGGACTATCACATAAGCTTAGCCCATTACAAATTAATCATGGATCATTAGCCCAAACCATATGTCTCACTGATTTACATAATCAGTCCCCGTTAACTTAATTAGTCTCTTTTGATCACTAAATTAATTCCAAATCAATTATTGATCAATACTAATTAAATAATATGATTTCTAAATTAATATATTATACTTATAATATATTAATAAATCGCAAGTAACCTCTTACTTAGATTTCCATCCTATCAAATTATCCTGATGAAGGCAACCCGAAATGGACCATGCTACTCTCGGGTCAAGTACATACTAATTATAGTTATGGGCTTAGACACCTAATCCAACAAAACATCCTTTAGATTTGGGATGTATAACCACAAGAGGACCGCAAGGTTCCATAAAGTTACCAACTTTATGGAATCCAACCATACCAACCGACCTAAACATGAAGAACAAAACATAAACACCTAGATCTAGAAGCATAGTACATAAAAATTGGAACTTAAAAAATTAAAATGGTCCAAAATATGTGTAAGAATGTGGAGGATGAGCCTGTTTGTTGGATCTACACTCAATAAACACCTTATTCTCCTTTAAAACATTCAATAAACACCTTCTAAAACTCAAAAATAGAGGTGATGGAGGTTGAGGGTGTGCAAACCTAGCCATCACATCCCTTAAATAAGGCTTAAGGCCCAGAAAATTAGGGTTTTGCATACAAGTGACTGCCACGTCATGACCAAGATCTTGCCATGTCGTGGCACTCAAATGAAATGTACGTTTCATCTAGTGTCGTCATGTCATGGTGCTATCATTACCACGTTGTGGCTACCATAAAATCTTGTATTTTTAAGCCTTAAATGCCTACAACCACAAAATTAGGTATACCTAGAACTTGGTGTTACAATTCTCCCCCACTTGAACTAAATTTCATCCTCAAAATTCTTAGCTGAAAACAGATCCGATTAGTGCTCGTGTATTCCCGTCTCGGGCTTCCAAGTCCACTTTGAGCTTTTATAGTGTCGTCATTGTACCTTGACCAAGGAAACCACCTTATTGCACAAGGCCTTCGTCTTCTCATCAAGAATTGTCATTGGTTTCTCCATATAGTCCAGACACTAGTTGATCTAGATGTCATCCAATGAGATCACCGTTGTATCATCTACTAAGCACATACACTCCATCAATAATGAAAATTTTTGAGATGTCCATCATATCTCTTTATAGTCCCTATTAGTGTACTGGTTAACCACACACACTCCACTAACAACATATAAAACATGATGTGCATTTTCATGGATTAGCATACTTTTCACATTTTTTCTAAAGTAACTAGAGTAAGATTTTTGTTAAAGAATGTTCTAGTACTTTTTTATCATTATACCTTTAATCAAATTATGTCCTATTAAATATGTTCGGCTAAAGACCATCCACCACACAAGGTAGCGGTGGGAAAGAGTGGACCCCCAATGGCGGTCATTTTATAAGTCACTTCTTTATACCCACATTATAGTATGGCTTCGTGAATGAGGCGTACTATTGATTTGATTGACTTTTCTTATACATATAGTAATTAACTTATATATATATATATATATATATATATATATATATATATATATACACACACACACACACACAAGGTGTATTATAAAACTTTTCAAAATATGAGATTTAAATATTAATTATTTAAATTTAAATCTTTTAATTAATTAATATTAAACCAGTTATGATTTATCTTTATCTTTTAATTAAACAAATAATTAAATTCATTAAATCATTATGGATTAAATAATTATTTACTATTAACCAATTAATAAAATAAGGTTTGGGTTATTAGCTTTTAATTATTCAATTTTTAAGGCTTTTAAAATAACAATTGAGGAAACAAAATAAACCCTAAAACGGCTCCTTAATTTTTGAAAAAGGCTAAGGATGCTAGGGTTTCAAGATCCCTAGCAAATTTCGAAAATCCTAAGGGTGGAGGCTAGGGTTTCAAGAACCCTAGCAATTTTCGAAAAATGCCTCATAATCTTACGCCTTATATATACCAATATGACAGAAGAAAAGAGGAACAAGAACAACAATAGCATATGTGTATCATATGTTAGGCTTTCAATATCAACTTGAGATTTGATTCAAATATTTGCGATCAATGAGACATAACGATTTCAATACTTGATATGCATCAATAAAGTTTTGGCCCAAATGGCATAGAAGACATACAATTTCTGATTAACATTTTGGTAGATTTCAGGCTTATAGCCTTGTCTAACCATTTGTCAATACCATAGAATATAGGTCATTCTCTTACGAAGTCATGCTCTACATGGTCAGAGGCTACATACCAGTCTTATCTAACATTCTGCCAATGTCATAGAATAGAAGTCATTCTCTTACGAGACATGTTCTACATGGCCAGAAGCTACATGCCAGTACCACCGTGAATCTAAGACCTTTCACTGATCACATGGTCAAATGTATAACTTTGCTACAAATATAGCATGAAATAACAACACGAGATGATTGATGGGTTTAATACAAACAATCCTATGTGTGCATGCAACCCTAGTATTGGATCTATGTTTTCACTATTAGTTATACAACTTTATGAACACAAAAAGAAACCTGGCATGCTACTGTAATTTTCGAAATTCATATATAAAACTATGATACATACCTTTTGTTGTTATATAGCAATAACAACTTGTTCCTTGAATTTCCTTAGCTCTTGAAAGCAAGTACCACAAGTGTAGTACCTCTAATGGAGTCACAAACACCATATGCAACTTGGATGAAGAGGAGAAGAAAAGGAGGCACCAAAAACGGCTGGAAACCCTAATGGAAGTGTTGTGTACGTTTTTGGGGCCTAAGGGGTCCTTTATATACTAGTGTGGGCTTCTAGGGTTTCAGTCAAAACCCTAATGGACAGCTTAAACTCTAAGCAGCCCATGGAACCTTCTGGACAAGGCTATGGATGAAAATATGATGGGCTTCCATCATAATTTCGTTCACCCCTTACTCCTTTAGCATTCCTTAGCCCAATAACTCAATTATCCAATAACTGCAGTCCAGTCCCCTAAGTTTAATTAATCTCTTTTAGCCACAAAATTAATTAACAATTAATTCTTGACTAATATTAATTAAACAATATGATTTCTCCTTTAATATATTATTCTCATAATATATTAATAAATCATATTTAAACCTTTCTCTCCTTAAATCATCCTACATATTTCTATGGTGAAGGCAACCCAAAAGGACCATGCTCATAATCGGGTCAAGTACATACCAAAATAGTTATGGACTTAGACACTAATCCAACAGTCTCCCACTTGGATAAGTCTAATAACTATTTTCCGTATGACTTCAGAACCTGATCAGCAATCGTAGCTTTCAAAAGCCGCTGTCAACTCTGATCTTATCAGATAACGTGTCCTTTAGATAAGGGATTATATATTCCTCCATTCTCAAGATATCGTATAGACATAAGACATGAATTTCAATCATTCTCTCTATACTGTTTCCCGACTTCCGATTCATGACGACTGATAACAGACTACAATTGAACACATCAACTTAGTCCCGGCTTGGCCAAGCGCTTCGGTGTCATCACTAAATCATCGAGAGGCCCATAGATATCGCTTTTATTCCACTTTGGGTAAAAGGAATGGATAAACTTTGACTCAAATGCTCGCTTGTATTTACTGATCGAATCACACACAACAATAAGTTTTATAACACCAAGTTACTGGTGCGTTTACTTATTATCAATGTGTAACGGATTAACAAATAACAACTCACACGTCTCGGTTTCAAGAATATACAATATTATCGTCTCACTAATCACTCGTGATAAAACTGTGAAGTGATCCAAGTGAGCGTGGGTTTAATCCAATACTTTAATCTTATCAAAGCATTCACGAACTCTGCAGCAAACTTGTGCCATGTCTAAACACTTCAGACAATCTACAAACAGATTCATGACAGTCTTTATTCATACCTACTCCCAACGTATGACCAACTGTGGATGTTTGAATAACCTAGTTATTCTGGAAGTCAAAACATGCAAATTGAAACATGACAACAATACTTAATCCTATATGGCCTCAAACTTGTGAGAGTAAATAAAACCCTTCTATTTATCCACCATATTGATTACTTATTATTTATCATTTAATGTTTCGGATAATCAACTCATTACTTGAATTATACCAACAATTGTCCCATGCTCTAAACATGCACACTTTGTTTCCTATGGTCCATGCTTTGCGAAATAGATCACCTGAAAACTTTTCCAATGATGCTCATTTCACAATTCCTTAATCCTAATTATTAGTGTAAGAACACAAGGTTCTTGCCACTACTAGAATATGCTAGATTCTAACATTTTATGCAACGATCCCTTTGCAAAATCATAGCACAAAAGTCACCAAGACGTAGCTAATGAAATTACAAAGTACTTTCTTAGAAATTGTTACAAGACAATTCCATAGATGTGAAGTCTCACATTCAAAGTACATTCCTTTGAACATCCTTCTTGCATAAAAGTTTCTAATCTAGGCATAGACTCTCAATATCCAACTCCCAATATGGAAACATTTTCACATTTGCCATATGACAACTCATTCTTAATAGAATCTTATCTATTCATAATAATGTCGATATGGTCCATCCAATACCATACTTCCAACTACTTACAAGCGATCAACCCTCAGCGAACTTTGGATCGTCCTTTGATAGTTGTTAAATTCTTTCAGTCAAAAACAATTCTATTCCTTTTTCCCTCTTAATGCGCTAGACATTTGGAAAATTTTAGAATGGTAAAATACTATAGCATTTACAATCGATCCTATACCCGAAGCGTATGGGACACGATGCATAATGTCTTACATAAAGATATGATACTTTACCAATCTTTTGCCATAATATTTTATGTGTCATGTTCTCACAATTCGAACTATGAAGAGGGATGCCGTAATCATAATCGAATTTTAAGAACACACAATGTATCCTTTGACTGAAAATATTAAAATTTCTTAATCTAAGCTTTAGATATTGAAACGGAGTATAATATTCTCTCCCTTAATTATAGCAAAACAACTTTTCAACCCATGCAACTTTGCAAATGGAATCTTTGTTTTTCTATAATTAATATTGCTAACTTGCAATACTCGCCATAACAATCATACAAGCATAACACTTATGCTCCCACTATCATGATGATTATCATATAAGCATAACATTTATGCTCCCACTAGCTTTGACATGAACTTCCAGAAAACAATGCCTATTGAATCTCTGAAATTCATATTTCTAATACCAGATGCTTCGATAAGCCTTTATCTAAGCTTCTTAACCTTATACACCTTTGCCTTAGATAGCTCATATGTGTGTTTAAACAATTCATAACTTATGTTACTAAGTTCCAAATGTTGAAACTAATTGCCAAATCTCACAATTCGAACTATGGAAAGGGATGCCGTAACCATAATCGAATTTGAGAATACAATTTTCACTATTGCTATCTTCTTAAAATCTCTCTTAGTGAAAGCATTTCCTCACAATCATTTTCATGAAGGAGGGAATCTTGTGACACTTAGATTTTATGGTGTATGAGTTCCTATCCATGTGAATTTGCCAAAACCAAGGTTTGCAACAAATCCAAACTCATATGGACTGAACTTTCTTAATCTTGATTTCTTGCCCTATGGTAACACGAGTGCCCACCATGCCTTCCAAGTAGTTTAGTAACTTGTCCTTACATATCAATTTACTTTCCATCGACTAAGGCTCTAGTGTGTATTCAAATGAGAACTCATAGAACTCATATACACAATTAACTCAATTGGAATGGCACAGAAACAAAACAATATCAGCACGATAGGTTGTAAACCTCAAGTCGTGTGCTAGTGATGATCGATAAGGTTTATTCTTGATTTGTTCTTGAAACTTTTCAAGACCATTAAGACTCCCACTGACTTCTTGACATATAAGATTCTCTTGTCAAGAAACATTTCTTGACAAACAAATATTCAAGAGTTAGTGAAGCATTTATCAAGACAAAACACTTCACACAATTGGTCCTAGTTGGTCTTTGTCTTATCCAAGACAGCACAACTTACCAATTTCAAATGTGCAAGAATAAGAAAACTTTTCCAAATTCCACATTTGATGAGTGTTATAAACCTACTTAAGACTTTTCACTCAATGTCACAATCTTGACTTTAAGACTTGATATTGGAACGAAGTATGATTGGCTTCTTGATTTAACCATTTCTACAATACTTGATTCCTCTTCTTAGACATGCAATTGCACTAAGACTCACTTAGAGGATCTATTGAGACATGGTTCTTAATCTTTAAGACTTATCATAAAACACAATAAAAGGTACTCTCCCTTCTTTCTAGAAGAGAGAAACTTTTATCTTTCTGCCTACTTGATTCTTCTTTATTCGTTCTACTATTCATTGAAACTCTTTCAATCAATCTTAGAATTACACTTAATCTTATAAGTATAATCACATTTACTAAACTTTAGTAAATCATGATGAATATCTTTGTCACTCTTGTGGTGGACTTGATCAATGCACAACCTAGTGTACTTGATCTCCTAGTCTTTCAACTGACACTTTGCCAAAGAATTAGTCTAAGTTTCCCAAATGTGAAAGTTTTCCATTCATCATACAATACACATTGCATGATTCCAAGTTTCTGTCCAATTGAAACTTGGGCGATGAGAAAGTCTCCCTATTTGGTACACTTTTGACATTTCCATAATTAAGAATCAAATCCATTTTGCTAATAATAGAAGTACATGAACATCAATTTTTCATATATTTCATTGTAAGGATAAATAAATAAGACAAAATCAAAATTTATTTTATTGCGGAAAAAACTTGTCCTTACAATGCAATTCAACTGAAAAACTATGTTAACAATCTATTCTAACTCCAAGTTGCAGCTCAAGAATCCATTCTTCAAGTAATGCGATCGAAATCCATTTCTTCATGATCAGATTCAGCTCACTTCTTTTCTCAAGCTTCCTTTCTTTTCTTCGATCCTACAAAACATCAAAATGTAATCTTATCACATCATGTATTAAGAATCTAGAATAGGAACTTAAAAGAGTTAGTTAATGGATTTTACCTGAAGCAGAGCCATACGTCTTGACTCTCCCATCTCTTAGATCTCTCAGGTAATTAGGGCAGCTTCGTCTCCAATGCCCCTTCTCTTGGCAATAAAAGCAAATAGACTCCTTTGGCACAACACATCGGACAATCACAGACTTAGTTCTTTCTGGACTTCCAATGTTGCCAGTGTCCATTGAAGTTTGGGGGTTTGATTCACTAGACAAATTTGCTTGACCAGCACGCCAAATCATTACTGATTCAGCAGCTATAAGCAAATAGGTGAGATCAATTAGGGTCACGTCGTGGTCCATCATATAGTACTCTCTAACGAACTCACTATATGATTCAGGAAGTGACTGAAGAACCCAGTCAACAGCCAACTCACTTGAAATCTCGACACCCAACATGTTTAACCTATCAATGTATGACTTCATCTCTAAGACGTGCGCACACACAGGTTTCCCATCTTCGTGTTTACTTGCCAAAAGGGCTTGAGTGAGCTTGAACTTTTCAAGCCTTTGAACTTGTGGGTCAGGGAGAATAATTGGAGGAGGTGGAGGAAGTGAAGCATGACTCTCATTTCCTTGATCGTATCTCGGAACGTCATCTTCATTTGGAAAGCTTGTTCCAAAGGATTTGGGAAGACCATTGTAAGATTCAGACATCTACAAAACGGGAGAAAATTCAAGTTGAGTTGATTAGAATTCTTGATGCAACACCCAAATGAAACATCAAGCTAGGATCCAACACAATACTCTACAACCTAGAAGAGGGATGCCGTAATCTAGTTGCAGAATATCTGAAGGTAGGTAAATGACGATTTACCAATTTCCACCATGAAAAACGAAAAAGAAGTTTAAGTTTTAAATGAATTGAAACTCCTAGATCTTTTGAGATTCATTGAACTTTTCAATGGCATGTTTAATCTCGATTATGCCCTACTATTTGTGACTGGGATGCCGAGGATCACAAACAAGGTGTAAATAACCATACGAATCACATGGTGCACCCAATGTTACTATCACCTAATCAATATGCCGGTTAGCCACACACGCTCCATTGATCTATGACAAACATCGAGTCACCCTTCGCTACCAATGTCATCCCCAAATTAGTGTGTCGGTTAACCACGCACGCTCCACTAACGTTTGACAAGGGTACGAAGTGTAATTCCATGGGTTAGCATACAATTTCACATTTTGCCTAAAGTAACTATGATTTGGGAATTTGAAAAAGCATTTAGTTACTTTGTACTTCATTATACTTATAATGGAAGGTTTCTGTCCTATCCTACCCGTTCGGCTAACGACCCTCCACTAGTCAAGAGTGCGGTGGGTAAGAGTGGATACCCATTCAATCGCCATTTTATAGGCAATTTCCTTAAACACCCCTTATAGACTAGTTTCGTGAATGAGGCCTACTAACGGTAAGACTGACTTTTTAGTTATACATATATAATATTAAACTTTTAATGTTATATATAGTATAAGGGTGTATTTTACACTTTTAAAATACTAGGTGGTTTAAATTATACTTTTAACTAACCAAAATCATTATGGATTTATTAAATCTCTTTTAATTATACACTTAATTAATTTAATAAAACCATAAGGGTTTAATTTGAACTTTTTCAAAATCAGGGTTTTGGAATTTAGACTTTCAAAATTAACTTTTAATCAACAATTTAAATTCCAAAACTTGAGGGCAAGTTTTGAAACTCTTCAAAACAATTAGGTTTTAATCTCACTTAAAATTTTCGAATTTAAGATATTTAAATTAAATTTTAAATATTAAAACTCTTGATTTAATAATTACCATAAATTAAACAATTAATTTAAATTATTAAATCACAAGGGATTATCTAGATCATGAGGATAATTACCAATTATACATCTAAGATATCCTAATCCCTTGAATCCCTCTCTAAATCTCGAAAATAAGGGATGGGATAATTCAAGATCTTTAATTACCATATTTAACAATTAAAAGATAATTACAAGATATGGGATTATCCAAATCCCTAAAATTTAGGATCTAACCTTTGGGAAGGAGGTAATTTCGAAATCCAAGGGTTGGATAACCCTAGATTTCAAAATCTTGGAGGCTAAGGAAAGGATTTGGGAAACCCTAGCAAAAATCGCCATCTAGGGTTTTGCAACCCTAATTGCGAAAATTACCTAGCCTTTAGGGTTTATTAGCCATAAACCCTAATATGTCAAGTTCACAAATTTGAATAAAAGCTAATGAAAACAAAAACCAATGGCTCTGATACCACTGATGGGTTTAATACAAACAATCCTATGTGTGCATGCAACCCTAGTATTGGATCTATGTTTTCACTATTAGTTATACAACTTTATGAACACAAAAAGAAACCTGGTATGCTACTGTAATTTTCGAAATTCATATATAAAACTATGATACATACCTTTTGTTGTTATATAGCAATAACAACTTGTTCCTTGAATTTCCTTAGCTCTTGAAAGCAAGTACCACAAGTGTAGTACCTCTAATGGAGTCACAAACACCATATGCAACTTGGATGAAGAGGAGAAGAAAAGGAGGCACCAAAAACGGCTGGAAACCCTAATGGAAGTGTTGTGTACGTTTTTGGGGCCTAAGGGGTCCTTTATATACTAGTGTGGGCTTCTAGGGTTTCAGTCAAAACCCTAATGGACAGCTTAAACTCTAAGCAGCCCATGGAACCTTCTGGACAAGGCTATGGATGAAAATATGATGGGCTTCCATCATAATTTCGTTCACCCCTTACTCCTTTAGCATTCCTTAGCCCAATAACTCAATTATCCAATAATTGCAATCCAGTCCCCTAAGTTTAATTAATCTCTTTTAGCCACAAAATTAATTAACAATTAATTCTTGACTAATATTAATTAAACAATATGATTTCTCCTTTAATATATTATTCTCATAATATATTAATAAATCATATTTAAACCTTTCTCTCCTTAAATCATCCTACATATTGCTATGGTGAAGGCAACCCAAAAGGACCATGCTCATAATCGGGTCAAGTACATACCAAAATAGTTATGGACTTAGACACTAATCCAACAATGATAACATGGAAAAAGCACATAGCACATATAACAAATAACATACAATTGTTCATATATATTGAATTCACCTTGAAATAACCGGGAGTTAAAATACTAATTTGTGCAGTACTCCGTTACTATAAATAGCTTTCTTCTATAAAAACCAGGAGCTTTCTTGAAAACCAGGAATTAAAATAGTAATTTGTGCAGCACTTCGTTAATAGTAAATAATTATTTAATCCATAATGATTTAATGAATTTAATTATTTGTTTAATTAAAAGATAAATCATAACTGTTTTAATATTAATTAAAAGATTTAAATTTAAATAATTAATATTTAAATCTCATATTTTGAAAAGTTTTAAAATACACCTTATGTGTGTGTGTGCGCGTGTGTGTGTGTGTGTGTATATATATATATATATATATATATATATAGAGAGAGAGAGAGTGTGAGTGAGTAAGTAAGAGAGAGGTTTAGTACAGAACCATAATTAACAAGGAACCAATCGTGAGCGGCGGAAATCATAATGATCAACGGCCAATGAAATAAATGTAGACTTGTACATTAGACATACACACACCGAATTATACAAAAAAAATCAACCTCCTTACCAAAAAAAATCCACTTTTTTTTCGTTTAAATTCGTGTTCGTTATTATGTGGGTAGGTGTAAATTTTCTGGTGAAGAGATTTTCTGGGATCCATTCATTATCTTAAAGATTTTCTGAGTTTCAATTTCTGCAATTTGTGTTCAATGTCAGCAATTCGTGTTTATTAATGAGGAATTAAGAGTTTTCTTTATGCATATTAGTGATGAAGAACATAGTGTTGAATTCTATAAACATTTGAATCACCCACTTCATGATGCATATTCTAAAAACCCATGAGCTTTTATGCGTTTTTATCAGGTGGAATCCCTAACTGTGGAGTTGATTAGTGTTAAACTGAGTTAAGTTTCTATAGGATTAAATCGATGAATGCAAAATCGATGGATTGGAGCTTTTAAAGTAAGTTTTTATTGGTTTTTTGGCAGCTCGATTCATTTGATGGAAACGACGTCCCTGGAACATTTAGAGATTGATTTTGAATATGTAATGGTAGGTGTTTTTTATCCAATTATAGATTAAAGGTGACAGTCCCCGTTGGGTCTTTTTTTTATTTTGTTTGGGTTTTCCGACGAAGAAATGGGGAAGGATGAATAGTAGGCTGCAATGAAGCTTACAATCAATCTTCAAGTGGATTCATGTTTTGTTGTGGGTTTTAAAGAAAATGAAGAGAGAGAGAGGTTTTAAAGAAAAGGAAGAAGAAGAAGGGAAGAGAGAGAGAAAAAAAAAAAAAAAAAAAGGGGGGGGGGGGGGGGGGGGGGGAGGGTATGGTGTAGTGTATATTTTTTTAGTTTCTTTTTTCATTTTGTAATTATAAAAAGTAAAAATCTTTTTAATTTTGTAGTTATAAAAACATTATAAATGGTAAAAATCTTGTGTGAACTTTTTTCCTTTTTCTACTTTGTTTGTGATTTTGTTTGTGATTGACATCTTAATGTAAAAAACAAATAAAAATTACATCATTTTAGATTTTCCAAGAACCAAAATCAAAAGAATCTTTCAATTTGTGGACCAAAAAAGAAAAAAAAAAATTTTAAACATTTCGTTCATGTCGAAAACTTGTATTCGAAGTTTTTTGCAACACTCGAACCAAATTTACAATTTTGTCCAAAAAAAGAAAAAGATAAAACTAGCCTACTTTGAGTTTTGTCCAAAAAAATAAGATAAAACTATACTTTTTTCAAACAAACCTACTTTTAAAAACTAATTTAAAAAGCAATCTATTTTTTATTATAATTAAAAATAATAATAATAATTATTAAAAAAAAAAAAAAAAAAAAAAAAAAAAAAAAAAAAAAAAACCCTCAACCCATGGCTATTTTGAAAATCGCAATTTTATTAAGTAGCTAGAAGTCGGGTTATTTTCTAATATCTATTAAAAGGAACTTTGTTATCAGTCGATGTCTTAAAAAATTATAATAATTGTAATATAAAATGATGTCATCTTATTTTAGATGTTTGTTTGTTGGGAGTAATAGAAAACGAGATAAAACAAAAGGTAGTAGTGTATATATGAAGAGCTTTAGACTTGAGCTATGGTAGACAGCGTCAAGTCATTGAAGAAGGGTAGCAATACTATCTTCTAAAAGTTGGAAGGAAGCAGTTTTGATTGGCAGAACAGTATAATGAACCTAATTACATAATCGATATTACAGAAAAAAACGTACCAATTAACGACCAAATGAAAACATGTCCAATAGATTAGATATTTTAGTTTATCTCTACTTGATTGTCCAAATGAAAACATATCCATGGTTCTTTAAATTCCTACTTTAATGTACTAACGCACACAAGCTCGACACAAATTCTGATTTTTAATTATCATGCAGTACGATTTACTAATGGACTCGAAGAGAGCCAGAGAGCGCAATATGCCAATATCCATTCAAGTGCTACATTTTATTCCACATCAATATATACACGATCATATCATTTATAAAAAAACATTACACCGACTACACATATTTATATATTCAAGACTTCGAAAAGAGTGCTTCACAAAAGTTGCTTCCCCCCTTGTAGATAGCCGCTATATAGCCTTTAAGCATTCACAATCATCCCACCTACAAAATGAAGAAAAATTACAACTTACAACAAACAACGCACACATACCCCAAAAAGATGGTAAAAAGTGACCGGAAAATGTACCGTTAGGGTGGAGGACTTGGCCGGTAAAGTAGGAAGAGTCCTCCGACGCCAGAAACACAAACGAGGGTGCAATCTCGTAAGGCTGACCGGCTCTACCCATCGGACACTCCGACCCGAACTTGGAGGTCTTCTCTTCGTGAAACGATGCAGGGATTAGTGGGGTCCACACAGGTCCTGGTGCCACTCCGTTGACTCGAATATTTTTGGGTGCTAGTTGCAGTGCTAGACCTCTAATAAACGACACAATCGCTCCCTTTGTTGATGTGTAATCAAGCAATGAAGCATTGCCTTTGTAGGCGTTGACTGATGTTGTGTTGATGATGCTGCTTCCTTCATTCATGTGCTTCAATGCATGCCTGTGCATGTACACGTACGAACCTAATAATTAACTAGAGTTGTAATCGATCTCTTCCATATAAGAATATTGTTGATATTTTACCTTGTTACGAAGAAGTAGGAGTAGATATTGGTTCTAAAGACTCTATCAAGCCAATTCTCGTCGATTTCTTCAACGGATTTACACATGTACTGCTCGGCGGCGTTGTTCACCAAGATGTCAATACGACCATATTTTCCGACGACTTCATCCACCACCGCTTTGCAGTGGGCGTCGTACCCTAAATCGGTAGGTATGGCAATCGGTTCCTGTGAATCTTTGGTTTTGGAATCGTTAATGATCTTTAAGGTGTCTGCTGCATCTTTGTCTTCTTGACCTTTCACGTAAGTGAAGGCAATAGTTGCTCCTTCTCTCGCAAAACAATAACAAACAGCCCTTCCAATGCCGGAATCTCCACCAGTAACCAGCGCCACCTTACCCTGCATGATGACACATGATCAAAGAACAGCTATCGATGCAATCTCAAACATGAAAATATAATGGAAGAGCACAAGGATATTACTTTGAGCTTATCAGCAGGTCTGTAATTAGGGTTAATGAACTGTGGGATAGGATCCATGACATGTTCTTTCCCTGGTTGCGTATCCTGTTTCTGTCGTGGGAAGTTCTTACCGTCGGTCGCCATTGTTGCTGCAAAAGTTTCTGATTCAAGTTAAGAGATGAAATGAGTTCAATTGGAGATGAAAATGATGGATTCGAGCTGTATATATATGATGGGAGTGCATGGTATGTAGAGGGTGATAAGTGATGACAAGTAAGATGTGGTGGTATACACGTGGCGGGTGTAGAGTTGAAGTTGCAGGATGTATAAACGAGTTACACCGATTACAAGTTGTATAGGTGTCACTCTCATGTTCTACGTGTCAGAAGAGTATGCATTGGTGCTGACTGCCAACTATTCCATTCTCACTGGATATTGATGGTTTTATATAACAAAGACAAAATAACATAAATGGTACCTCTATTTGGTAAACCTGTAAAATTTGATCTATATAAGCAATTTTTTTATAACGATGATCCATAAGTTTGAAATTGCATGTACAAATGGTCTTTTAAGCCATTCGTCATCTCAATTCCATAATATTGATGTATCCCAACTTAATTCCACATTACCAACATTTTGGAACCATTTATCAAAATGTAACAGATTCATGAATAAAAACATATCCAATGTGAAATTAGATTCAAATCAAAGCACGTAATACTTCAAAAAAATCATTACAAAATCTAAACGTTATACAAACCAAGCACATCTCCAAGAACATATATAAGGTACCCTATTTTTTGCATATACACATACATCATCAACTCAATCTTGATAAACCTTCACAATGGGAAGAATAGTTCTTCCTTAGGATACCGGAAAAACCCTAAATAATTCGATTTTTTTTTTTCATAATAATCTTCCCCACCACCACCCATCCCCGCGTAGTAGGCATCTATAATATTGGTATATTAGTCATTTTAGAGAAACGGTATGTATTTAATGGTGCTTAACAAACTGAGTGACTCATAAAAGAGTGTTTATGAATTTTAAACTTAGAGACCATCTTTAGAAAAAAAATTCACCATAAAAACCATATCTGATAAGATTTACCACATACCATTTATACCATTTATGTAATTTTGTCTATAAATGGTCGGTATTGGTGTCATTTTCAAGTGTTATATATGTTTAATTTTGTTATTGTTGCGTAAGTCTTGTTTTTCATTATATATAATCTTATCGTTAAAAGAAAAAATAGATTGTAGCAAAAACTTGAATGGTTAGTAAAGAAAAAATAAATATTCTTCTATCTTTTCTTCCTGCTTATCCTCCTAATCATATAATATTATAACATTTGGATTAATGGATACCATCAAATCTCTCTTAATATTTTTTCTTGATTTTGACACTTGTATTGATCTAACGAATAAAGAGGTTAAGTAGAAAGAAAATAAAGAGGTTATGTAGAAAGAAAATGTAGAAAGATATTTGATTTCTCGTTGGTAAACTAATAAATCGTTTAAAATAACTATGTTTTTGTACTGACTGAACCAATGACTATTCATAATTCCATAATTGAATCAATTCCATATTGGTTCCTTCCAAATTAGAGGAATGTGTCAAGGCTTGTGGCCAAAATAAGAAATGATGGCTCCTGATCTTTCATCGTGCCAAAAACTCTAGATTTTTAAATTAATCAATTCTTGCAAACTTTATAAATTTTAAGCCTATATAGTGTCTTAATTAGGTACTACTTGTGTTGATTCGTGATTGCTTACTTTGTTCGCTTTGTAGGATAATAAAAATCGTATCACTTGATCGTCACTAAACAATCTACCAATACTTACGTTGGTTTGTGATTGTTTACATATAGGGTTTCGTCTGTTTCGTTACTAGAAAAAATGTTGAAACTAGAGTCCATAATTAACACGAACACAAAAGCTGATAACACAAAATATGAAAACTAAGAACACAAGAAATGAAAGCCAATTCAATTTGTTTCATGTCACAAAACAAAACGACATGTCAACAATATTATTCCTCAACATTTAAAAACATTGTATACGAGCAAATGTCATGACTCATGACGTTAAATACAAATTAAAATAATGTAAATCTTTTCAATGAGTGTCATAAATCCTTATTTCAACATGTATTAGTGAGATCTGTTTCCATATATAACCAAAAGATTAGTCATAAACTCATAATCAAATACCTCAATTCCCAATCACCAAGTAATTTCCTTATGATCCCAATCAAAGAATTTCCCATTATCATGGCTCTTGCTGCTATTGATAATCCCCAACAACCTTTCCACCGAGAATTCTTTACTAAAAAGTTTGTCTTTTGGAACATTCTTTTGAAACGGCTTAGAAAGATCAGTGTCCACAGTTCCAGGATGCAACAGAATGCATATAATCGGATCCTTCTTCCTTGCAAATTCAACAGCTATACATTTCGTCACTGCAGAATCATATATATATTTTAACTCCAGATACAAGGGTAAAACGGTAATTTACTCTCATTCAGTCAACTCCCTTACACTGATTAAGTGCAGATTTGGAAGCTCGATATGAATGCCATCCACCTAATCGGTTGTCTCCTATTGACCCAACCCTGGCGCTTATGTTAGCAACAACAGCAACATCTCTTTGGGTCCCACTTCCACCTCCCGCCTTTAGCAAAGGCCACATATGCTGTTTTTTTTTTCATATTTGGAATATTTAAAATTCTACTACTCAATTCAAAAAAAAAAAAAAGGGGGAAATGTTTATAGTGAATTTGTGAAGTATGTAAGTAGATGGTCATACCTTGGTCACCAAAGTAGGACCCACTGCGTTGACTTCATAAGCAAGCATCAAAGATGATCTCTCTACTTTGGTCAATGTTGTTTCTGTATATAAAATCAAGTATGAATTTGGGATAATAAAGATTTGAAATAAATTTAAATTTTAAACATACCTGGTTGTATAACATCAGGTATTGAAAGAATACCAGATGCATTAACAAGAAGATTTAAGTATCCATGTCTCTCACCTATGTCCCTTGCACATTCCTGAAATAATAAATTAATAATGTCTTGTTAGTTGATTTAATCAGTGTGTAAAACAGATTCAATTTTTTAAAAGGTGAAATGATGTAAGGGAAGATTTGTAAACAAGAAATAAATTTGACTTATTATGTTCTTGTAGTTCAAGATTTCCATGTTGAAAGAAAAGTGACAAGAGGTAACCTCTATTGTGGTTTCAGTGGTAAGATCCAACCTTTGAATATGGAGTCTTTCAGAAAATTTGTTTTTTAACTCAATCAATCCTGCTGCTCCATTGGGGTTTCGACATGTAGCAATCACATGTTCTTGTGAGTTTTTCACTAGTAATTGCTTCACCTGTAAAGCATACATACAAGAAAATCAAAGAAGATAATATTTAGATTAACTCGATTTAAAATAATCACATAGGATAAAGAAAGAAGTAACATTTTGATTTGTATACTTGATGCCTCTAATTATCAAACATCAATATATTAGGATGAATCATGAATGAGTATGATTATGTAAAAGGTTTAGCTTATTAATCACATTTTACCTAGATTTGAAGTGAAATTAATCATCGGATCTTTAGAGGCCAATGTATTTACTTTTTAACAGAGGGAACAATTACATTGCTTGATAACGAAAGAACTCCATAGCTGATAGAAAAGTACATTTAAGTTTAAGTCTAAAATACTTCATCATACAATAAAGTCATGAAGTCATGTTTCTTTGTAAACGCTTATAGGATCCCTGTTGTTATTCGTTATCAATTTATGCGTTATTGTAAAAAAAATGGCAAGAATCCCTTATGAGGTATGAAGCATAACCTGGTAAAAGAATAGCCCTAATGCAAATCATGAAAATTCAATTACAGATGTCAATGGAGTAGGGAGTGTTCGAACTTACGAATTCAAGCCCTAAGCCTCTTGAAGCTCCTTGCACCAGGGAAACACCATGTTCGCGTTTCGATGTAAAAGTAGAAAAAGAAGATGCTCTTAATTTGATCATAGATGTAAGGTTAGCTGTTGAGAATAGACATCGGTTGAGAAGATGAAGCTTCATTTTGGAATTGAACTCACACAGAGAAGATGTTAGGTTGCAGAGGTGAAGAAGAGAAGCAATTCGCATGGCGTATGGCGTGGACGGACTTGCACCATTCACGTGGCGCTACCAGTCGGCCAACCAAGGTACTAGCCACGTTGTAACTCTGCTTTCATAACTTTTTCGGTTTTTCCATTGCAATGAAATGTTATTGATTTGTTTGTTTAAAATTATATCTTTATTTTTTTATATTAACATTATGATTTGATTTTTTTTTTACATAATTATAAAATCAACATACAAATATAATATAGCTTTATAAAGGATGATGTTTGTATATGAAAACTGAAAACAAAATGCTATAGTTTGGTATATTTGTAAAAGTATAATGTTGTGATAAAAACTAAAAAAAATATTATGATAATAAAAATCAGTTGTAGTTATCTAACAATTTAGAAAATTTGAAAAGAATTTATAAGTATGAAAATCTAACAATTTAGAAAATTTAAATTTATAAGAAAAATAAAATATTTAATTGTTAAAATTAAAGTGTTTATTTATCTTTTAAATGTAAACTAATAATTTAAATAAATAAACAACTAAAATAAGTGGATTCAATTTAAAAATTTAGGAATTATAAGTAAAGTTGCAATAATGAATTAGATATATATTTATTATTAAATTTATTATATTTAAGTATTATATGGAATTTAATAAAATGAGAAAAACCGATAAAATAACACATAGATATAATTTAATCTAAATTGAACACAAAATAACATGCGGCATAATACATAAGAGGATGATAAGTGACAAAATTATATTCATTTATTATGAATGATTAAATCAAATGAGAGGTAATATAATATACAAATAAATAAATTACGTTTGTTTTTATTTACATTTAGCTCAAAAAGGAAAATGACTTATAAGGGTAAGTATGTTTTAAAATTCTTTAAAAAAACATCATTCAGGTTTGGCTTGTTCAAAAAATATCATCTTAGTAAGGTGTTTATATAAAAAATATAAACAAAATATTATTTTGTTCAAATCTCACCTTGAAGTAACTTACACTTTCAGGTGAGTAGATGAGTTGGCATATTTTGCTGATTTGGTATATTTAGGTGGTGAGTTGGCAAATCTACTCAACAAATTAAGAAATCCACATCAATAAATAGATTTAGGGCACAAGCTCACAACTGATGAATACGACTCCTTGCATATGACTCTTGTTGATCAAATTCTTCAAACTTCCAAGGCTTCTCCTGTGAATCATTAAACTCCATCTCAAGCTCACCTATTTCCAAAAAAAAAGAGCAAAATTGATCATGCAAATCCTTGTTGTTGGGGGTACCCTTCTCGAATATGGATTTTATGGTGCCTTATATTGCTCTAGCAAGGTTCTGTTATGATGTTGGACAATTTTGCCCCTCATTGTGCATTTCTATTCTTAGCTTCCCTTGCGTCTACAGTAGTGAAGTCCATGACATGTGGCTTACAATATTTGCCACCTGCATTGGTTAATTTCTTTCAAAAATGCAAGGAGGACTCATATTATTAGGTGAAGATATTTGAAGGATGACTTAAAAGAATACATGAAAGGCAATGTATCTTATATAAAAAAAATGATGATTTTAATGCAAACCTAAATGCTCTTCAAATGGGACAAAAGGAATAAAAGGGCATAATTATCATTTACTTACTGTTATGCCCTTTATCTGTTTTTCAATTTTAATATTAAGCTATTGTACTACGCACAATATATTCAATTATGGATGCACTCTCGAATTCTCAAATTACATTGAAGTGATAATAAGAAATGGCAGTAAGATGTAGTGGGAAGGTTGTTTAGCAGCAACATTAATTATCATTTTTCACTGTCATGTTTCTTCCTGTACATAAAGCAAGAAGGTTTCATTTCAACGGTGGCAGAAGCAACCACCTCAGCAGTTGAAGAGTGAATCAAGATAAATGAGGCCATTCCCAATTCATAGTCTGTGGACTCTACATTGAATAATTCACAAGATGAGGAGATTGCAGAAGTGAAGAGTAGGGAAAATTAAATGGAGTCTACATATGACCAAATTAAGAAACAAATAGCTGAAAAACTCAATTGTTCATGTCATATTAAAAGGGTTTTCTTGTCTTTTTTTCTTTTGGAATCAACATTCTTTTTCATAAATGGTATAAAGGGTATAAAAGCAATATTTCTTTTTCCTGTTTTTGGTTATAACATGCTAGAACCGGTGCTATGAGTGCTACAAAATGGCTTATTCAACCAAATTCAAGAATAGCAATGTACTCTCAATCTTAAACTAAACAGATTAATTTGGGAATATTTTAAAAGAAAAAAAAAGCAAAGGGTTAGGGTCAATTTGGTTAACAGATGCAGTCATGTCATAGAGGAGGCTGTAGGAGGCTGCAAGGATAACTTGAGAATATATCAAATTCAATTCCCTTTTATCATACTCCAATTAAGCAAAGGAAAAAACTACCAGTAATAAGAAAATTATTACAAATATAAAGGAAATGTTTTGTATAGAATGGTAAAGAAAAATATCACTTCCATATAAACAAAGTTGGTACTTTGATTATCTTTAATACAATTTAAGAAATCTCAACTTTTCAATACACAAATGACTTGCAATTCATGTTTCTTGTAAGTTATATCCATTCTCCAAATTTTATGCACATGACACATCACTTTATCTAATTTTAGTTAACATACATGGCCAGTTTAATATGTCATAAGTGCGATGCTTTAACAAGGGTATTTTTGTCACAGAGGAGGCTGTTATAATTTGTTCTATCAAGAAATGGTACTTTCAATCTTAAAATCTTAAACTAAACAAATTCATATGGGAATATTTAAGCAAAAAAGCAAAGGGTAAATAGGGGCAATTTGGTCAACATGTGTAATTGTGTCACATTGAGGCTAGAGGCAGTGTTGTAAAACTCTCCGAGTTAGCCGACTACTCCTCCGAGTACTCGCTATTCGGCCCCTAACTAAGACGAGTTACATAATCTCAAGTACTCCCTGATTGGCTAGTTCCTGAACTGAGCAATGTTGTAAAGCTCGGTAAACTCAGTGATTAATATGTATAATATACTGAATGATTTATTATTTAACACATACATGTTATTATTACTACATATATATCTTACATTTTCAGTAATTACTCACGAAGTGAGACAATTATTTGTTTTTATGTTTTTGTGTATTCACATTTATCTAATATTTTTATATATTTCAATCAACTTATGATTTTAACTTATGATTTTGATATTTATAATTTCCCTAAAATTATTTATACATGAATTACCAAATCCGAGTACTCCCCGAGTACTCCTGAGTACTCACTACTCGGTAGTCGGCAGAACAAGTACCGAGTAACGAGTTCCACAACGTTGGCTGCAGGGGCAATCGGTCATTTGTAAAAATCAATTTGAAGTCTTTAATCGGCTGAGGAGGAAAGGAAAATCGATCAGCTGGAGAGGGATGGAAAATCGATCGACTGTAAAATCGATTCGAGCAAAGGAGGGTTGATCAACCGAACCCAAGATCAAATCCTAGAGAGCTTCTCTGCTTCACTCCCCCCCTTAAGCCAGTTAAGCACATAATCCATTTCCCTTAATCCACGCAATAACTCCATCTCACCTTTTATTTTACTTAATTATTTTTTGCCGGTAATAAATTTTTCTTTACCAACAGATGTCGGGTAGTAGTGGTGGAATTATAACAAAACATAAACTTGGATGGTGTTTTTTTATACAAAGTCCTTAGTTGGATGTATTTATTAAACAACCCAAACTTTCATGGTGGTTTTTGAACGTTTTTGAAACATGCTTACCTCTATAAGTCATTTCCCCTTAGCTCAAATAAATAGAGGGTTTGGTTAAGGGTTAGGGTTTGATGATGTTTAATTGTTTGGATAACGCGTATGGATTTGATACACATAATTTCGTCTAGACGAATTTTCTCCCTTTTATAGGAAAAGGCGATGCTTCTTTTCCTTCAAAATCTATGTTTCTTCTCCTTATATTGTTTCTCTATTTTTATATTTTATTTATAAGTTCAACTTAAAGAGATAACTGGGAAAAAAAAATTGTTTTCGAAATTATTTTTTTGAAAAAATTAGAAAAAGAACAAAGATAATGGATGCATGATCTTCTCTTTTAATTTTCCTTCCA
The DNA here is from genome assembly GCF_052625555.1 of Lactuca saligna. Lineage (NCBI taxonomy): Eukaryota > Viridiplantae > Streptophyta > Magnoliopsida > Asterales > Asteraceae > Lactuca > Lactuca saligna. Next base: position 265,560,118 of record NC_136421.1, on the reverse strand, counting down.
AATTTGAGGTGTTTGGAACTTCATCTTTGTCTTTGTTTATGGATTATGAATAAGGGTGTATCTTCTCTTTTTTTTCTAACTCATGAACACCAAAATTCAATTTTCTTTCTTTTTTTCTTCATATTTTATTTCCTTTTTTTTCTTACCAAAACTCGGAAACTAGATGTTATGCCGTCTTTCTTTCTTACGGCATAAAAGAAAAATACAATTTATTAAATAAATACAAATAGCATTTGCATTTGCACAAATATAAGGAACAAAGTAGAACATGTACCTTTGCTTCTAGTTAAAAATAAAATAAATTAACAATTCGAAAAATAATAAAAGGCGGTAGGAACATTTTAAATAAAAAAACACCTTTTGAGGTAAATAAAAGATTTAGAATCTAAAAGCTATTTCAACTAGCGCAATAAAAAAGTCTTTTAGATTTTTACAAATTGAATTAAACTAGAGGGGAATCATGCGACATTGGCGACGTGTCGCTTTATTTTTTCTTCTTTCATGTTATATGATGTATTGTAACATAGTATTATATTGATGAAGGCATATTTAACATACAAGAGATTTTTGGATAGGTCTTATATATAAATTTAGGAAAGGAAGCTGTTTAACTCAACAACATGTTATTTAGAGCAAAAGATTATAAAACAAACAAACATATTACACGTAGGGGTGTTTGTCTTCAGGGAGGTTCTTGATTTCTTTTTTGAGATTGTTGATAAGTTCGTCGTATTTATTATCCATTTCCGTTTTGGCCTTCAACATTTTTGCAGTCTCATATATAATTGTTGTCAAATACCAGTTGATGCATCCTCAGGTAGTTATCATACGATGGTTTGGAGTCTATCTGTGTCATCAGTTCCTTCTTATAGCTTTGGTGTTCCAAACTTTCATCATGCATGTTTCTGAGTGATAGTTTTTCAGCTTCATAGTGAGTAATGAGGTTGGTTAGTGTAACGCTCGTAGATCCGGGGTAATCAATTTAGAGGCAATAAGTGTCGAAAATGACTTTTTGGCAAAATATTATTTAGAATAAATAATCTTAACCAAGTTGTAGTATATGTTATAAGGTTTTTCGTACATATAAAGACCGCCAAAATCCGAGTTATAACAAAGAAGTTATGACCCGTCGAAGTTTCGCGATGGAACCAGCACGATACCGGGAAACGTAAATAGTGAATTACGATAGAGAGAGATTTAGCCTTAGCAATCTAAAAGAAAGTCGTAGAATACGTTAAACCGAAAGCGTCCATAAAAAGAACGCCCAAATCTGACTTTGTATGAGGAATTTATGATTTTTCGAAGTTTCGGATTAGCAGTGTACAGCCTGAAATTCGAATATTATATCGAGCGGTTTTTAGCCAGCACAACTTAAACGAGAATCGAAGATCTCGTTATTAGTAGCGTAACGATAAAAAGACAAACAAAAATGAACATCGGATGAAGAAGTTATGAGATTTTAACGGACCAATCATGTCCCGGCCTGTTAAAAACATAACTTTAAATATAAAGTCAAAATTAGCCGACGGAGTCTAAACGAAAGTTGTAAAGTACGTCTCCACCTACGCGTTGATATAAATAACGTCAAAAACGGAGTTCGTATGAACGAGTTATAAATTATAATAGCATATTTACGTATTAAAATAAAGTATAAATCATATATACGTACACACACACACACATATATATATATATCATTAGAAATGTATCGACAATGCGGTCATTATAGTACAAATATCGTTAAATCTATTTAAAATAGTATTATAAAGGGGTGTTTAGTTGTTTATATAACTAAAAGGTCATTAAGTAATTATGGAAAATAGTTTTTTTAAATTTAATTAGTATAAATAAAAGCTTTGGGCTCTCATATTTTTTGCACCATTCTCTTGATTCAAGAGTCTTTCTCTCCTTATCCCCCGAGCATTTCGGTCTCTCATGATTCGACTTCTCTTTCTATAGTTTTAGTATAGTAAAGTGAGCGCTAAAGCGCTACACGAATCTTTTTTAGAAAGATTCAGCAATGAAGTTCTGCCCCTGCAGAGCCCGACTCCTAGCTAAAATCCCCTTGTAAGTAAGTTATGTTTACCCTATTTTAAATATAGTTTATATTTAAAATTAATATTGTTATTATAAATTTATAATAAATATTTGAGTTATTATTATGACTTATATAAATGTCGTTATAATATTTTTTTAACTACTCGCGGTACGGGGAATCTGGTTTAAAGGGCTGCATAAGGTTGTTGGATTTCAGAAATGTTATACGCCAAAATGGCCTCTGTCTGTACATAGTGGTTGGAAAGTATTGTTTAAACACTTATATAATAATAATAATAATAATAATAATAATAATAATAATAATAATAATAATAAAACTAATAATTAGTCACGGTAAATATTAGACTAAAATCTAGTGGTAATAATACTAGGTTTCGTCAAAAGAAATTATTTTAAAGTAAACGAAGCGTTGTCCGAGTACCGAGTCACCACCTTCTCAGGTGAGTGCATAGTTACTTTCATCTTACACATATATATGAAGTATTTTATATAATCTACGTTCTATGTGTGCATATTATCTGAATACTTGATGTCTATGCTGGATGAACGTTTTTTTATATACATGTTTTAAATGATTTGAACTGTATACGTATTTTAAATATACAAGTATGTTGGGTATGAGATGGGTAGATGAATGATGAGAGATAAAAGATGATGTGAATAAACATTGGCAGCTATAGACTTAGTGCCTAACAAATAACATCGGTAGCTATGGACTTAGTGCCTATTGGACAAACACTGGTAGCTATGGACGTAGTACCTATTAGATAAACACTGGTAGCTATGGATTTAGTACCCAGCATCTATTGAATTAGTTCTTTACGAACGAGTATTGGTAGCTATGGATTTAGTGCCGGTCCTATAACTCTGGAAGCAAAGGACTTCAATATGAACGAATGCGTGATAAATGACTCTTAGGATAGATCTTTAAGAGTAAAGAAGATAATGGAGATGGGTAATTGGGTCGATTGTTAGATTGTTTAAACATAATAATTATATTATTGTGGGTTGAAAACCCTATGTACTCACCAGGTTTCCCAAACTGACTCACTCAGTTTATTTATATTACAGGTATTGAGATGAAGTCACATTACACTAAGAGATTAAAGAGATGTAGATCACTAGTGTAAATAAATGTAAGTTGTGTTTATGTTTATGTTACTGTATTGACGATGACATCCCAAATGTTTTAAAATGAATTAAAAATACTTTTCTTCGGAAATGCTTTGATTACGTATTTATCATATTTTACTGGGAACAAATTCAGAAACATTTTTATTAAAAGAGATACTCTAATTTTTATAAAGCATAAACAAAATCGGTTTTTTCTGACCATGAAAATAGGGATGTCACAGTTAGGATGGTTTCCATTTGTTGGGGTTTCATTTTGTTTTGTAAGTTGTATCAAGTTGTATCATGTCGTAGAACATAATATTATATTAATGAAGACATATTCGACATACAGGAGGCCTTTGGATCCAAGAAGCCTGACACATTCATTTTTGCACCAATCTCTAAAGTCCATTGCCTTTACAAAAACACAAGTTAATAATTAATGTTATAGAAAGAACTGTAAGGAGGATGATATATACAAAGCAAATTGATATTCCTTTAAGTGAATGAAGTTTACCTGAATGTTTAGCCGTCACATCTCTTCCCTTTCAATGAAGGAGATGATGAAAGAGAAGCTTCAACAGCTCTTCCACCCCCAGACTTTTGTTGACTCATAGTGGCTCCTTTTCCACGAGTGTTTTTAGGCCAACTCCCTTGATTTGCAAATTGAGGAAAATCATCCCTATATCACAACCACAAACACACTTCCATAAAATATAAATCATAAAATAAAAACACATATACAATAAAAGAAACATACTATTTTGCTTCTTGTTTCGGGTGGTCCAAAGGACCCCAAAAAAGATCATCATCAATTTTGATTTTGATTGAGAAGAAGCACCAATCCCACTATGTGTGTACTTATTCTTCCTCTGGCAACTTTCAGTATCACATATTATCCAAAGAAGTTGGAAATTTCGTCAAAGTACATGACAACGCATTCTTCTAAACCAATCTGATGTCTGCCCTAAAGCATGTTCAACATGAAATATGAAAAAGACGATTATACCCTTAACACAATAACATACAAATAACACAAAACCCAAGAAGGAAAATGTGAATTTGAAAAGTACCATTCGAAGGTCATGCCTTCTATCCTCCCCTGCTATATCATCTCACGTGCAATTATACCAATAATCTCCATAAATTGTTAGATCATTTTTAGGATTACATGAAGGTCTACCCAAATTAGAAGTTGCAAATTAGAAGTTGCAGGGTGTTCACCTAACTAAAAGAAAATAATAAGTAATAAAGAAATTTATATTAAAAAAAAAAAGTGAATAAATTTCAAGATTCTTGTTTGATTAAACTCACTCCCTTTTCCTTTTTTCACATGACATGTTAACATTTCAAATATAATATGTTCAAAAATAAAGGAAAATAATAAAGTTAAAATCAAAAATAGATTCAAACAAAACTGAGGTGAACTACAGTTCACTAATTTACAGTTCACTAATTTTCTCAAAATGAAAAATGATATTTAATATTTTCAATGAAATCCAAAAAAATAAAACAAAGCAAAAAAGAGTAATACATTTTCAAATAATTTTCTCTAATAAAAAAAGACAATACATTTCCAAGTAGATTTGGTTGTGAATTCCGAGGAACAAATAAAAATGATAATACATATTTAGGAAGAAAAACATGATGTATCTTGCCAAATGTGTGATGATGCCCACTTCAATCATTTTTTCTAAATCGTATGTTGTGAAAAAAAATATATTATCAGTTTATTTTTAAAAAACTTGTACTTTTGAGAAAAAAATTCAAAAAAAAAACACATTTGTTATTGTTCCTATTCCACAAAATGTCCTCTTTTCTTATCTACCAGTCAAGGTCTTTCAAACTAGGATGAACCTCAACCAGTTACTTTACCTTGAATTGGGAGCTCAAAATATATAGCCTGTAATCATATAATAACATTATAATTAATAAACTTATTAAACTTTATTGAAAAATTTGCTATGCATATGTTAAAATTTTGATACCTTTCCTTTATGAACAAAAAAAAATAATGAAAGATGTGAAACACGTCCAATTGAATTATGTAAAGTAAAAAGTAAAAACGAAACAAATAAGTATTCAACCGATGTGGAAAAATGCTCAAAATAACAGTGAGTTGAAGAAGGAGAACTAAACTTACTACCCATGTTAAAAGAAGGCTGACTTGTGCCCTTTCCTTCCCAGCATTCACCAACTAACAAAAAAGAAAGTAAAGATTTTGTAATTATTAAATTACAAAATGTATACATTTTGATAGTGGGTTCTTGAATTTAATACCGTATAAACAAAAACCGAAGTGGGAAAGCTACTATCTCTATAATTATGAGGCAAAAACGGTGATATTTGGCGACATGAAACTTAATTGTCCATGCACGTTGGAACAATGCATGATATGTAGAATGTTGACCACCCAAATTTCAGCCTCATGATGATAAACCATGATCTGTACATTTTCTGAAATATAAACAAACAAATATATTATTACTTATGAAGGAAAATATGTTAGACACAAGAAAAGAGCAAAAGGGTTTTAAGAGTTGAAATTTATCCCCTTACCTTATCCCTTCGTGTTGACCATAAGATAAAAATGATGCATATTTTTGCAGCCACCTTCTCTCGATATAAAAATTTGTAGTTAAGTTATATATAAATGATAGTTTAAAACTAAAAGAATCCAACTTGATGACCTTTGAATAAACAAATAACATCTAAAAGCCACTTTCTTGGGTTCAAAAGATGGAAACAAATAGATATACGTGCAGTAGCTGGAGAAGAATTGTTTCTATAGACTCCCCCGTTCTCTTTGTTAGCCTATTTTCGAAATTAGGGTAAAACATCAAAAGAAAATGTGGGAAAACTTAAAAGTTATTGAAAATTATGACAGAGCTGAATTGACTCGTTAATGGTCAAAATATGAATCAGGAGCCCAGTGGAATTGATATGTGTAACGTAAATAAAACTTCATATTCTTCTACAATTCCAAATTCAGGAAACAATTCTTCACATCTGATAAGAAATGCCACCGATAGTTAAAAACAAAGTCCTTTATTTTGTTATATTCTTTGTTTGTTTTCTTCTTCAATCTCTATTTTTCCTCTTTAATTATAAAAGCTCGACTTGTACAACCTAAATTTCCTGTAAGAAATAATTACGACAACAAACTTGAAAAACTCCAACCAACACTGTAAGAAATATATTGTTAAAGCATAAAATTCAACCAAACATTAGACAACTGAATTTAGAGTAGGTATAGCTTACATTAGGTTTATATGATTTGTACGAAGGAAAGAAAAAGGAATTGCCGAGCAAAAATACATACATATATCATTATTAAGTTTGTACAACCACATGGTGAACAAACCGATTTGTAGGGTTCAGAAAGGAGTAGTAGATCACCATGGCCACTCCGACCCACCACCACCGTCGATCAACACCACCAGCACAGTCAACCATGCCTCTGTACCGAAATGTTAATTTCTTAGCTTTCTTGGAGGCTTGTGGTTTTAATTCTGACTTTGGTCAAAAGTGGGTATTTGAGTCAAGTATTTTAGTATTTTAGTTTGTTTTATTGAGATACTTAGTCATAGGAGTGTCCTATTTTATAGGAATAGTGGCTAGGTTTTAGATTGAGTTTGTTTATTGACGTGGGATGTTTTGTAGGCTATTTAAAGTCTTTTGTTCTCAGAGGTTAATGTGAGCAACTTTTGTGTGAAAACAAAGTCTCCATTTTTTTTGGTGTACAGCAACAACAAGGAACAACTCTTAGTTTTCTTTCTTATTTGTTTAGAAGGTTGCAGGGGCTGTTCCAACAATTGGTATCAGAGCTAACCAGGGAGGTAGGTTCTGATGAAACCTGTGGTGAATGGTTGGCGTTTGTGGATCCATTTGTATGAAGATCGTGGGATCATGAAGATGTTCTATGTGAACCATAATGTCCAGAGAAAGTAGAAGCTCTGTGTGAGCCGAACAAAGTTATGTGTGAGCTGAATTCAAAATCAGAAATCTGTGTGATGAAAACTGGATCTGTGTGACGTGTGATTGTGTTTTTTTTAGATTAATTTGTGTGAGAGAGAGGCTGTGTGCTGAACGAGTACAACCAAGAAAAAATGTGTGATTGAGTGTTGTGAGAGTTGAAGGAAAGTTGTGTACTGAATCCATGTTCTCGGTGAACCAAGAAGAAAAGGAACCTGTGTGGTGAAGCTAACCTGTGTAGAGAAGCAAGTCAACATGAGAAAGAAAAAAAAGGATTCGTGTGATCAGAAGAGAACTCTGTACACCTACAAGTATGTGGGTTGATCAAGAAAGGAAGAAGATGTGAGATAACTCAGATCTGTGTGATCTATAATGGTTGAGGTTTTTTGCAGAAGGAGGTACTGGTGAAGAATCCAATGGAGATGAAACTTGGCTGAAGAAAGAAGAAAAGGCGAAGAAGAAAACTGCCAGGGTGCTGGTTGGTAGAGGTTGTTCTAACTGTTGAAAAGATGATGCGTAATTGTGAAGGAGATGGTGCAGGAAATAACTCTAGATCGAGATTGCTAGGGGAATGAACAAGTCAGAATTATGGGGGTGATTGTTGGTTTTAATTCTGACTTTGGTCAAAAGTGGGTATTTGAGTCAAGTATTTTAGTATTTTTAGTTTGTTTTATTGAGATACTTAGTCATAGGAGTGTCCTATTTTATAGGAGTAGTGGCTAGGTTTTAGATTGAGTTTGTTTATTGACGTGGGATGTTTTGTAGGCTATTTAAAGTCTTTTGTTCTCAGAGGTTAATGTGAGCAACTTTTGTGTGAAAACAAAGTCTCCATTTTTTTTGGTGTACAGCAACAACAGGGAACAACTCTTAGTTTTCTTTCTTATTTGTTTAGAAGGTTGCAGGGGCTGTTCCAACAATAATTGTTGGATTTAATCGGTTGTTTAAGGGTAATTTGATCCATAATTTTCTTTATGCAGAATTTGAATAAGGAAATGTGGGATAAGTTTAATTAACTGATTTTTAATGGGCATGTTGGGTATAAAAATATGGGTCGATCCTTGTACCGGTTCTTTAGGTGGTAGTGGGTTAGTAGATAGCATTTTATTCCTTGTTTTATGTTGCCACGTTTGTTTTATCTGTTGCTAGTTTGTAAGCCTATATAAGGCACATCTTTGATTTAATTAAAATACCAAGAAAAGCACCTTCAGTGCATAACGTAAGTTCTGAGTGTGTGTAATTGTGTGTGTTTTCTGAGGGGCCTGAACCAACAATTGGTATCAGAGCTTAGGGCTCGTGAAGAGGAAGAAGGCCGTTTTGAGAGTCGAATTCCGAAGGGGAAGAGCCTTCGGGTGCAGAGCTGCCATCACAGCAAAAGTCGGGTGTTTGGCAATGGCATCTTGGAGGTTCGATCCCGGAGATGACAGCAGATGGTTGTTAAGGATGCTTTCTCAATAGAGGCGTGAATAGGGTCAAGACTGCATAAGTGCAATGTCCATCCTTGATCAGAAACGTTCTAGGTTAAAGAGAGCCTGACCAGAAGCGGGTAAGAGAAGCGGAAAGAAATCAGAACATGTGGGTTTTGATTTGGCTTGCTCACAGTAGGTAAAAGAAAACAGAAGAAGCAGGAGCTTGGTTTTCTTGACTGTTGGAAGACGACTCTCCATAGGAACGGGTTAGATCGGAAAAGGTTGGGACTATCACATACAAGACAAAGTGATGATTCCGGCGGTAGGTTTTGGATATGTCACTGGAAAATGGAGAGAGTTACCGAAGTTGCGGGAGAAAACGAAAAGAAAAGATCCGTCAAAGCAGGTGGCTTTGGGTTTGTTTCGTTTTGTAGGTGAAAGAAGACGGGAAAAGCGGGTTGCTTTGTTTTCTTGATCGGTGGAAGACAGCTCTCGTTTCACAGAATTGTTAGGTGAAAACGGATTCTGTGTGGTGACAAACAACAGCCGGGTGTGGAAAACTTTGGACGTGACCGAGGTGAAGGTCGGGTGTCCGGAAAAGGTCGGGAGTTGGTGATGACTTTGGATGTGACTGAGGTGGAGGTTGGGTATCCGGAAAAGGTCAACAATCAAGATAACAAATGGTGTGAACAACCGATTAAGGGGGTGATTGTTGGATTTAATCGGTTGTTTAAGGGTAATTTGATCCATAATTTTCTTAATGCAGAATTTGAATAAGGAAATGTGGGATAAGTTTAATTAACTGATTTTTAATGGGCATGTTGGGTATAAAAATATAGGTCAATCCTTGTACCGGTTCTTTAGGTGGTAGTGGGTTAGTAGATAGCATTTTATTCCTTGTTTTATGTTGCCACGTTTGTTTTATCTGTTGCTAGTTTGTAAGCCTATATAAGGCACATCTTTTATTTAATTAAAATACCAAGAAAAGCACCTTCAGTGCATAACGTAAGTTCTGAGTGTGTGTAATTGTGTGTGTTTTCTGAGGGGCCTGAACCAACAAGGCTGTGGGAAGACTCATCTCACATGTCCCAATAATGGCGGTGGCAACGTTTGGGGCATGAAACGCTTCAACACATGGACTAACACTTCTATTAGGGTTCACGAATTAGGGAGAGGTTGATAGAGATACAATAGTTGCTAATAAGCTTCACTTAAAACCAAGCATGAGACAAAAGACCCGATCGATTAAGGCTGAGCGGGTGAAGCAAGTCGGTCGACTAGGAATCCGAAAAAAAACTGTATCACTGGGAAGTTGGAGGTCGAAATGGAGAAAACAAAGACGGAGAAATAAATTAGAAGGAAGGTAGAAGAAGGTTGGAGAACGGTTTCTTGCATCTGATTGGTGAGGCAAGGCGGTGGATGATAATAAGGGAGGTAAGTGTAACATTTAAAAAATTTTGTGGCAAATGTTTAAAACCCATAGAAATTAGTGGTAGAAATCAAAATCCCAAATTCACCAACTTTTTAACAATTAATAGTATATATAATACTCTTAAAATGAAACAAAGTGTAATAATCTTATACAATTAAATATAAATATATTTTAATACTTACACTTTCTTTATTTGAAACAAAAATATCAATGAAGTTTATAATTTATTAATCTCCATCTAACAAAATAATAAATATTTATTATATGAATTTACTATAGTGCCCATGTTTTCGCACTAAGTACACTCCAATAAAATTTCTTTTATTTACAACTTTATAAAACATTTTGGTGTACACTAGCATACTAGAATACAAGAAGTTATCATCAGAAATCGTATTTTCGTCAAGTACATGATCTGAGTCAGGTACTACAACAACCTAATCTGCAACACAACAATAGCGAACATTGTAAGTCATAAGGCTTAATGAACAACAACTACAATAACATAACAACATGTAGCATCGTTTGCATATTTAACTTATCACCTAATATATATGTCACATCTAATATGCTAATTAAATTATACTAACTGATTATTGTTTCCTGACGTGGTAACACCACATGAAACCTACTAGTATCATTTTACCATAAAAATTATCACTGGGAAACAATGTCAAGATTAAACAATGTTTCACAACTATCATAACCACCCATTTAGGAATCCTCTTTCAAAACTAAGTACATCGCGTTTATTTTCCATTTCATATATCAACTATCACCTAAACTCATTTCATCAAACTATAGCATACTCGACAATGCATACTATAACGATATCGTAGTATATTAAATTATCATATTTGTATAACAACACACACCAATAAATATCTAGTGTTAGAGTAGAGTTACTCACTTGATTAATTAGCGGACTAATTCCAACTTTGGTCACTGACCTCTATTGCCCTTCAGCTTGCCACATACCAACAACCAATCAACAATTTAACAAGTTCCTCAAAACCTATAATTACTTACTACGAACTAAACTCTATGACCTTTTGTCACCAAACTAATCTACTCTAATAAATGAAAAACTTTTTGCCACATGTCACATTCTTATTGATTTTGCCATATTTCATTTTGTGGTTATTTTCAATTAATTTTTTCAACATGGTATTTTGTGGTTTTTTTCATTTTATTAATTTCCACATTATATTTAAATGTTAATAATTGCAATAAATTAATGGCAGTTCCATTAATTGACTTCCTTCTAATTTCAAATTTTCTAAATTAAAGTCTCATTAGTTTCTTTTGTTTAGTTATCTAAATTATTTGTTTAAATTTAAAAGAAAAACAAACAATTTAATTTTAATAATTCAATATGTTTCTATTTTTTCTTATAAATTCAAACTTCTCAAATGTTTAGAACTTCATATTTTTTTTAAATAAACTCATGTAATACATGGATCGTACACCTAGTTAAACTAGATAATACAATGGCTACTAGCTTAACTCATAAGCCATTAACTAAATACTACACATCTGGTAACTCCTATAAATTAGGGTTTATAACCCTCATTGTCAAGACTATGTATTTAACCGTAAGATTTATTTATTAATATTACCATAAGGTTTTCAATAGCACCATATCACGAATTCTTGTAACACAAATGGGGTCTAACAATCCACTACAAATACTACGTAAACATAATCAAGTGATAACGAGATAAAAATACATGACAAAATTGTACAAATGGTCCCTGTAGTTAGAAAAAAAAATTGTGATTTTGGTCCAAAAACGTTTGTTGGTGTATCAGTGGTCCAACTTTGGATATATCGTGTGCTTATCGTCCCTATGGTTGGTATTTTTTGTGGTTTTGGTCCATACCTTACCTGAGATGACGAAAATACCCTTAAATAATTATTTTTTAATTTCTTTTAATTATTTTATTATTATTTTAATTATTTTCTATTATTTTAATTTTTAAAAAAAATTCCACCCACCACACATGATCCCATCCCCCTCATTATTTTCTCAACTGATGAACACTAAATCTGGACCACCATCTAGTGTAGCCAAAAACCTCCGCAACGGTTACGGACCGTCGATTTGCAACTCAAAAGTCAGTTCAATCGTCGACCATCAACAACCTTCTTTTTACTCCGTCTTTATCCCTCTTACGACCACTATCGTTGGTCTCCGAACCTCCAACCACTACCATTATTGCTTCTTATGGTGGTTGTCGGACACCGTCATCATCTACAATATTTGAATGAAGATGAATACGGAGACTTTACGATTAACCCGTTTAAATCCATATTTGAATCTCACTGGTTTCAGTAGAGAAATTTAAAGGTGAAGCTTTCTTTTTTATTTGAAACCCACCTTCGGGCTCCCATTAACTTGTTGTAACGTCCGCATATCCGGGCTAGTCAATTTTGAGGCAATAAGTGTCGAAAATGACTTTTCCACAAAAGATTATTTAGAATAAATAATCTTAACCAAGTTTTAGAATATGTCACAAGGTTTCCGTACATATAAAGAGCATCGAAATCCGAGTTATAACGAAGAAGTTATGACTCGTCGAAGTTTCGCGACGGAACCGGCACGGCACCAGGAAACATAAATAGTGATTTTACGATGGAGGACTTTTTAGCCTTAGTGATCTAAACAAAAGTCATAGAATATGTTAAACCGAGAAAATCCATAAAAAGAACGCCCAAATCTGACTTCGTATGAAGAAGTTATGATTTTTCTAAGATTCGGCTTAGCAGTGCACGACCCGAAACTCGAATTTTAGGTCGAGCGGTTTTTGGCTTACGTGACTTAAATGAGAGTTGAAGGTCTCATTAATAGGAACTTAATAATAAAAAACAGATGAAAACAGAGTCCGTATGAAGGAGTTACGAATTCATCGCGGTTATTTAACAGTCTAAACGCCTCGTACTGTTAAATTTAAGATCGGTCGAGAATTAGCCGACAGAGTCAAAATGAAAGTTGTAGATATTATTTTTACCTACGCATGGATATAAATAACGTCAAAACCAGAGGTCGTATGTGAAAGTTACGGATTTTAGAAGTCGGAAGTGTGTTGTGCGAAAATGGGTGATGTGGCACAATCTTGGCCATTGCTTTCTCCCCAAGTCTTGCCACTAGATGGTGACATGTGGCACCAAGTTCAGCCATTTTCACCCTATAAATAGAACCTCTCTCACCCTCATTTTCTTCACACCTTTCTCATTCTTTCTTCTCTTTACTCTCTCTCTCTAGAACCTCTCTCTAGCCCCGAAACCCCCCTCCCCCCCCCCCCCCCCGAAAAGCCTAGGGAACCTCCCTAGCACGAGGCGGAAGCCCCTGAGTGCTCGACGACTCCGAGAAGAAGAGCTTTTCCGCACGGGAATGCTGCTCCAAGCAAAGCCTGGTTTTCTATAAAACCCGTTGTAAGTGAGCTACACCTACGCTATTTTTAATATAGCTTTTATTTAATTATATTAACGTTATTAAGAACATATAATAAGTAATTAGGCTATTATTATGGGTTATATAAGTATTATTTAACGGTTATATAATAGTAATAATAGCTAGACTATTAATTAGTCTCAGTGAATAATAGACTAAACTCTAATGGTAATAATACTAGGTTTCGTCGAAAGAAATTATTTTTTTCAAGAAGTGAAGCGCTGGCTGAGTTCGGAATCACCACATTTTCAAGTGAATGCATACTTACTTTCATCTTACACATAGATATGAAGTATTTTATATAAATTATGTGCTATGTGTGTATATTATCTGAGTACTTGTTGTCTATGCTAAATGAACGATTTTATACATGTTTTAAATGATTTAAATTGTATATGTATTTTATATCTACGATAATGTTGGGGGTAAACATGGGTAGATATAATAGATGGAATATGAGTTGAGAGGTGTTATAGACCACGAGGTGAGGGTGAGAGGTGGACGATGTGATAAGCCTTTTTCCCAAATAATGGCCCGTCATTCAGCAGAGTATGGATGATAACCACGGACTACTCTAAACAGTCCAGTGGATCACTAGCAGGCTCACAACCTGTAGGTGTTGTGAACGATGTGTTCACCCGGTGCACTCTAAAGCCTGGTGATCATACAGACTTGATGCCTAAACCCTAGTGATCATGCAGACTTGATGCCTAAACCTTGGTGATCATGCCGACTTGATGCCTAAACCTTGGTGATCATGCAGACTTGATGCTCGTTGTGTAAACCGTGGCAACAATGGACTTTGTGCCGATTCCTTAGGATGATCCTTAGGAATGAATGAACGAGGAGTGGCTGATTCTTAGGGTAGATCCTTAAGATTAAAGAAGATAATGGGGATGGGTAATTGGGTTGATTGTTTGATTGTTTAAACATAATAATTATATTATTATGGGTTGAAAACCCTATGTACTCACCAGGTTTCCCAACCTGACCCACTTAGTTTATTTATATCACAGGTGTTGATATGAAGTCACATTACACTGAGAGATTAAAGAGATGTAGATCACTAGTTTAAATAAATGTAAGTTTTGTTTATGCTTATGTTTCTGTATTGACGATGACATCCCAAACGTTTTAAAATGAATAAAATAGGTTTCTTCGAAAATATTTTGATAACGTATTTATCGTATTTTTCTGGGAACAAATTCTGCAACATTTTTATGAAAAGAAGTACTCTGATTTTTATAAAGCATAAACAAAATCGGTCTTTTCTGGCCGTGAAAATGGGAATGTCACACTTGTCTAACACCACATCATAAAAGCTTCAAAATCATGGTTGAAGATACGAATGTGATATGAATGTCGTTTGAACGTCGTCAGATCTAGGACTTGACTGCCATAGATGAAAGAGATTCAAAAGTCACTAGGAAACAACATAAAGATCTAAAAGCCGCCGAAGTTGGGGGTTTCAAAAAAAAAGCTAGGCTTCAACAATCTTTAGAAACAGAACTAGGGTTTTCAGTTGGCAGTGATTTTCGGTGAGTATGGCGGTGCTAAGTCGTTGTTAGTGTTGGTTTTCGATGCGATGATGTAAAGATAGATAGATGGAGTTTGTGTGGTTACCAGTAGGGGTGAGCATTTGGACCGAACCGGACCGGTCATGGAGAATATTGTGGACCGTGGACCGGACCGCATGAGTCGTGTCCGTGTCTGTGTCCGGATACGAGTCTAGGTCTGGGTTTTTCGATTCTTGGACCCGTTTGGATCGAGACAACTTTCATTGCATAGAGTACAAATCGTTAAAATAAGTTTTTGAGTTTGATAGAACTCGTTAAAACGAATATGTTATTGGGTTTGATACGATACAATTTGTAAAAATGATTACGTTTCCGTTTCATGAATAATTAATCTACATTGATGTTAAAATATTATAACTTGCAAAATTAATTTTCCAAATAAAAGCAACTAACGTATGAATCAAGTTCACCAAGATCCCTTTCATATGATTTATCTATCAAAGATACATAAAATTCAGAATTATAGTCTAAAATAATAATTAAAAAGTTTGAATATTTCAGCTTTGATAGCTCAACTTTGAAGGATTATAACTCACTGGATATAATACCAAAAGCAACAAAGTTATAGTCTAAATTCATCTACAAATTGTAAACTAAATGTTGGAAAAACCGCAGGTCGATCCGACTTAAAACGAATGAGTTATGGTTGTTTAAAAATTTTCACAGATTACAACATTTTAAAATTTTTGCTGAAAACTGAAATTTTTCAGCCTTGATAACTCAACTTTGAAAGACTGTAACTCAATGAATATAATACCAAAACCAAAAACAAATTATAGTTTAAATTTATCTAAAAACTGTAAATTAAGCGTTGGAAAAAACTGTGTGTCAGTCCGATTTAAAACGAATGAGTTATGGATGTTTATATATTTTCACAAATTACAAAATTTTAAAAATGTTGCTGAAAAGCTGAAAATTTTCAGCTTTAATAGCTCAACTTTAAAAGACTGTAACTCATTGAATATAATACCTAAATCAGCAATATTATAGTCTAAATTCTTCTACAAACTGTAAATTAAACGTTGGAAAAAACCTCGTGTCAATCCGACTTAAAACGAATGAGTTATAGTTGTGTAAAAATTTTCACAGAGTATAATTTTTTTTTAAATCGGATCCAACCGTTTCTAAACCCGGTAAAAACCGGATCGGACCGGAAAAAAAAACGGACCCGTTTTAATGGATTCTTAGAACCGAGAACCGGCCCGGGGTCCAAAAAAACGGTCCGGTCCGATCCACCGGTCCAGATGCTCACCCCTAGTTACCGGCAAGTATAGCAACAACAACGGAGGTTTCCAATGAGACAATGAAGAGAAAGTACAATGGGAGATGAAATATTTCCTGGTGACACATGAAAAGAGACAACACAAAAAATGATTTCTTAAGAGAGATGAAAGGGGTGGATACCGTGGGCTTTTTTCTTTTTAATTATATAACAATTAAAATATAAATTAGAATAGATATAAAAAATGATAAAAAAATAGAATAAATTAAAAAGTGATAAAATATAATAAAAAATAAATATACGTGCATAATAATCTTTTCAAACTAACAAGACCAAAAACACTAAAAAAATTCTAAATTGGATATTTTTTCACTAAAAAAATCCTTTTTGCACCTCTAAAACCTTTTGGATCAAAAATACATAATTTTGACAAACATAACGATTTTTGCAATCTTGTTAACTAAATATCAACACGAACAACAAATTTAGTGATAAATTATGTACAACAATATTTTGTTGAACAAATTCAATATAGTAAATGATAGACAAAAAAAATGGGAAAATTATCATTCTAGTCATAATTGTTAATGACTTATTAAAAAATAGCCAAAAAATAAGTTTTGTTCCAAACTAGCCCATGAAACAATAGTTATTTATATTCGTTTACTGTTTTGGTATTTCGTTTACAGTTTCATATTTTTTATATATAAAAAAAATAAAATTGAACATATGATATTCTCTCAATAGTTTACGTTTTTTTTAACTACAGTTTTATGGTAGAAGTTACGGTTTTGTGCTAAAAACTACGGTTTCTTTTAAAAAAACCGTAGTTTTAAGGACAAAACTGTAGCTTTTACCACAAAATCATAGTTAAAAAAACGTTACTTTTTTACCTAAACCATAAGCTACGGTTTGGAAAATTGTATTTTATTGAGAGAATACAGTAGGTTTTATTGAGGCGAAACACCAAAATAGTAGACAAATATAAATAACTACTTAGTTTGGGAAAAAGCTTAATTTTTGACTAAAAATTATTAATTACCTACCTAATTTGGATACTTTAGTACTTATCCCAAAAAAATAACTATACATAAAATGGTTGGGATTAATTTTGAATACGGTCAAAGGAGAGAGAGAAGGAAGTGGGGACTGTAAAGTTGATAGTGATAAGTTCAATGATGGCCCATCTCCATCTTCCCATCATTTCATATCCGTCTGTTACTCTGTTTTGTTCAGTTATTAACCGAGCAATTATATCTCAAGTTGTCTTCTATACACATCTAGATAATGTCTTTGTCACAATCTCATCAAAACACAACACTTCATCTCCTACCAACTTCTTCATTCTCTCTTTTCATTAATATATAGAAACAATGGATTCCTAATTATATTCATTTTCATCTACGTGTAATTATAAGTTCATATTCAATTTCACCGGTTAAGACCCAGATCTAATATCCATAAGCTAAAGGGATCGAAGGTAGTCGTCAATAAATTGGCGTTATTATCCAAGCAAGGAAGAGTAAAAGTGCACTGGCATCACCATCGTAAACCTAGCATTCGCACATGGAACGTGGCCCTCATCAATTATTTGCCTATTATTAATTCATTTTCTATCATTAATATCAGTTAAGTCAGTCAATAAGTTAACACTCTATTACCCATAATAAATATATACAATGTAAACTCCGGCTAATTATAACGATATATCTATTCTATATATCTATATAAATAATTATGTAATTGGTAAAATACTGAAATGATACCTAAAAGTTAATAGTTGAAGTTCTTAATTGTATATAACCTTTTTATAATTTGATTTCATTTTACCAATATATGTTGATTTTAAAAAAATAATAATTAATTGAATACAACTTCAATAGCAACAAAAGTTTTTACGACCACATAGCCATACATATTAAGCCATATGTTATCGATTCATTGTTCATGAATATGCAAATACATGCACTAGTTATTCGAAAAATCCAACCGAAGATGACAATCATGCATGTGTTAGTCGATCAATATAAAAAAGATTATTGTAACAACTCATAGTAAGTCTAATAAATGATTTAAGGTTTACAAGTACTTGCTAACAAATCTATCAAAACCAGTCAGATCCAGATCACAGGCGAAGTTAATACCTTGTACCTTGCGCAAATGGCCGGACTTGTAACCTGTAGGCTTCCACTGTCTTCTTCTTCTTCTTCTTCTAGTTGTTCTGAGTCATGGAGTTCTTACAATGCGCTATCGCCCCTTGAATCGCGCTCTGCAATTCCTCCATGGATGACGAGTTGTTCGAGTAGACGCCGCCGCCTGTCCCTCTCATCACACTATTCCGACATAGAACTCCAGAGTGACTAGGAGATGACCGCATGGATGATGGGCAGCTCGATACGCAGCTTCTCCTTCTAGGATACCGGAGATTCCCTGAAAACGAGTGAGAGATTACGTCGTTTTCCTTGTTGTTTCTGATCTCCTCCGTTTTAGGAGGAGGTGGAGGAGGACCCGTTTTCTTAACCTGAAAAGTCTGACCCTGTCTTTGCGATAGCTTTTCGTACAACGGTTTTGCTTTCTTCAGATACTTTCGTATCATTTCTTTAGCTGTCACGCTCATGCGTTTAACGGAAGATCCGGTTAAGATATCTTGGTCAAGACGGGCGGCGGTAGTAGTACCAGTGGTGGCCGGAGCTTTGGTTTCCTTGCGGAAGACGGATGAGAATCTAGATAAGGAGAAGTACTTATTGGGCTTCTTGTGGTGGTGGGAGATGAAAGGCTGGGTTTGTAAGGTAGAAGGGAATAGTTTGGTTTGGAGGTGAAGGTCGTCGTCAGTGACGGAGCTGGGGCGGGAGGAGTCGCATCCGTCGGTGGAGAAGGAGGAGTGGGAGTCAGAGGAGTGGCGGGCGGTGGTGGCGGATGAAGATGTGGAGGAGGAAGAGAGAAGCAAGGTGCGTACCATGGAAATGCGAGGGGAGAGGTGAAGAGGGAGAAGTTGGCCCTTGTAAAAGAGGTCGTCGGCGGGGCAAAGATTGGTGGCGGAGGATTTGCGAGGGGAGAGAGAGATGGTGAATTCGAAATCGGAGGAGGAGGATGAATGAGTGGGGGAGGATGGGAGTGTTTGTGATCTGGGGGTTTTCCCAGCTTTACGAAGATGACGATTATGATGAAGATGATGATGATCCGCCATTTGTAAAATGGAGATAAGCTCTGTTACATTGTTAGATCTATGTCAATGGCTGGTACTTTATGGAAATGGAAGAAGAGAGAGAGGGAGAGAGAAAGAGAACAGGTGTTGACAGGGGTATGATTTAATGTGATTAGATTGGAGGGGTTCAAGTATAAGACATTGGAAGAGGAGTAGGGTGATGCCATGTTTGGCTCTATCTTCGTAAACTAATCTAAGTTTTCTAGGGTTTTGGACTTATTCTTAAAACTTTTCTGTTGATTTTTAGCAAAAATATCCATACAAAAAGTTTAAAAGGCAGTACTTCATGAATATGATTGTAAAATTTAACCTATTTTCAGAATACAGTATCATGTTATATAATATATAATTATATAAATATATTTCTTGTATGAATATATAATTCAACGTACATAAACTTTTAACACTTTTTTAATTTTTATTCATTCGTTTTCGGAAAACTTGTATTATATTAAAGCTGGTCAACATTAGCAGGAAAAAGAGCCAAGGGTCACGAGATAATTATGTATATTCGGCCTTAGCGTTTTTGCTTTAAAAGAAACGAAGTATTGAAAAAACTAGGAAGAAGTTATAGAACAGTTGCTACTGTTGGGATTCATCAATGCGGTTAAGGTTTGTTAATAGAACATTGTCTTTCACGGAGAATCAATAAATTTTTACTGTTTTATATTTTTATTTTATAACACGTAAGAATCACGGTTACGAAATTAATTAAATTTTGTAAGTAAAAATTTAAAACTATTAATTAATTATTTTAAATAACTTATTAATTAAGATATACTATATTAGTTATATATAAAATTAGAACTGTTGATTCAAATAAATATGTAAATTATATCATTTTATAATTTGTATAAATTTTATTTTATTATAATTTATATAAATTTTATTTTATTTTTTATTCAAATGTTATTAATTTAATTTAATTAAAATGAGAAGTTTAAATTTTGAATTTTGAAATTTAAAAGGAGAATCAATAGATTGACAAGTGGTATAATATTAATTACAAAGCTTAAAATAGTGATATATGGCAAAAGAACTACTCTTTTATTAGTATAGAGATTATTATTATTATTATTATTATTATTATTATTAAATGAGCCAACTAATCAATATGGAAAGTTTATGGATAGTTTTGGACGTGTGGTGAGAGCCGTGGGCATGGCTAATAGGCTTTTATATAAAGGGTTATTGATCCAAAAAGGTAATGAATTTTCTCCGGGTAATTATATTTTTTCGTATATATTTGACCACTAGGTTATAATATGTGGGAACCACGGGTAAAAATTTTATAAAACATTTATATTATTAATAAGAGTTAGGTTTGTTTAAAACTTTTTGTATTGATTATTTAAAATTAATATATATTTATAAAACATAATATATAATATAAATTTGAGTATATTGAATATGAGGATAATTTCAAATTTGAAAAAATAATCAGCAAAACTAATAAAACTTATACACCAATATTTATTCACAATTATTTTTCAGTTAATTCCTTACATCTTGGAGTTAGTGAGTTAAGATTGAAATAATGATTCCAAAAAATGTCAGTATACAAAGGGATTTATACCAATTCGTACCAAATATATGTATATCTATTTTTGTATCATTTAAAGTCGCAGAAATTTAAAAGCGCATGAACTTTTGTATTCTAAAGGAAGGGCATCATAGTAAAATCACAATGGTAGAATTCTGCAGTGATTGGAGTGACACGTGGATGAAGGTTCTTTTTTTTTTGGAAAGGGATCTTCCCTAACGAGGGTTTCCGGGCCAGCTTTCGCGCACCGACTAATCCCCCGCTGCAAACATAAAGCTTTGCTTCATGCCCTGGAGTCAATGCAGGCGAACCTCCATGGCCACAAGGGCTGAGTGGTGCCAGGATTTGAACATGGGTCAATAGGTTCTTTTTATTAAGAAGGAAGATTGAACTTGTTTGATATGTTTAAAATAGGGTAATATGACTGATAATTAGTGGTAATATTACATTATTATGAACAGAGCAAACAAGTTTATTGGTCAAATGTGTATGAAAAAAACATAATAACATAAATATGAACAAAAACCAAAGTTCCTTACCTGTTTTGGAAATATTTGGTTCTTTATGCTAAGTACAATATGTGACATGGAATCGGGTTACTGGGTCTTTATGTATGAGAAGATGATCATGTCTAACCTAAATATGGACAAGAACCAAATTCCTTACACCTCATCCTTCTCCTCTTACTCCATGAGGAAGATCTCTCATTCTCAAACATAAGCCTCCAGTTTATACATACACACTTCCCATTCCGTCTAAGATAAACTATCTCCTCATACACATAGATCTAACTTGACTGTCAGAGCTTGATTCCAAGGCATACTCCCTAAGACGGTTTTAACACTTTTGTTGTATGATCACACCTAGGAATCAAGTCAAGAACTACTAACGACACATTAATCGGTATTATGATTACTTACACTTAGCATAAATAACTCAATATTATGATTACTTGCACTTAGCATAAATAATCAAATATTTCCAAAACAGGTAAGGAACTTTGGTTTTTGTCCATATTTAAGTAATCATGTGTGTAACGACCCAATTTTCATGTCCGAAAATTTCATTTTTAAATATTACTTTAGAAAACATTAATAAATAAAAACATTGTTTGATCACACCATAACACATCGCAAACCATGTTTTAAAAAGTCAAACCATACATCCCATCAAAACATCATAGTACAATCCCAGGGAATCTCGTAAATGCGGAAACCAGAGTGTGTGCATGATGTGCCGCTACCGCGTCGGCTCCTTCCCCTTCGGTGAAGAGGTACCTGAAAACAAAACTGTAAACGTAAGCACAAAGCTTAGTGAGTTCCCCCAACGTACCACATACCATACAAACACATAACATACGTACTGCCAGGCCATTCTGGGGTGCCTAACTACCCGGTACGGCCATTCTGGGGTGCCGACCTACCCATACGGCCATTCTGGGGTGCCGTCCTACCCGTGTCAAGCCATTCTGGGGTGCTGACTACCCATGTCAAGCCATTCTGGGGTGCTGACTACCCATCGGTCCTAACAACCGATCCTCGGGGACTGGTCCCCTCCCGCTACCCCTATCGCACAACATAATAGGCCAACATACAAACATATCATCACATACTATCAGACGTTTCGGGGGTGTCTGACTGCCCTGCGGTCCTAACAACCGAACTCTACTACTATCGCATATAACGTATCATGATAGCATATAACATATCAGGTAATAGCAAACCTAGATGATATCACAAAGACAATCATCTATCATACGTCTCCTACCGGTGGGCCGGCATTGTGGCCTTAGACCCACCACTACTGGAAGGTAACTCACCTGATACTGCTGAACTGCTGCTGCTAATCCCTTTGACCGCTACCTGACCTCTGTCTTCAAACTGCTGCTCCACTAGCTCCTCGAGCTACCAATATCAATATAACACTTAGTCTAACTGACCTCCAATGGTCAACTAAGTCAACTATTACCAATACCAAAGTCCCGGTCACATTCAACCTTCCAGGCCAACCCTACTCGCCGAGTCACCATACTGACTCGCCGAGTTCATATATTTAGAGTTATTCCTGTTCGCGACTCGACTCGCCGAGTCAGCCACTGACTCGCCGAGTCTACTGATTTCCGAGTCTTGTCCTGTCCAACTCACTGAGTCCTGGCTCGACTCGCTGACTCAAGTCTTAACTCGAAGGGTTTGGGACCACGCGACCTGACTCGTCGAGTCCAAGAACAGACTCGCCGAGCACAAGGCAATCTCCAACCAACTCGCCGAGTTGTTCATCCAACTCGCCGAGTTCCTGCCCATCTTCATTCGACTCGTCGAGTTGTTCATCCCACTCGTCGAGTTCCTCCTCATCTTCAAGCTACTCGCCGAGTCCACTCGAAGGACTCGCCGAGTCCATTCGGTTCTACATACATGCAAAGGACCTTTGAGTCATTCATGGACTCCAAACTGTAGATCCACTCTTCTAAGGTCTATTCCTTACGTAAAGTGGCAAACTTTACGTGTGGCTGAGGAGATCTAGGCTCAAAACACTATAAACTAGGGTTTAAGACAAAGGGGCTCAACAATCAACCCAACAACTGATGCTTTATGAGTCTCTAGGCCATGATACATTTAGATCTGAAGTAGCAACTTCAGATCTGAGCTTCCCACTCGAAATGGGTCTTAATCAACCATAAAACCCCCAAAACTCATAACAAAATAGATCTAGATGCAAAGAAGGGAAAATGGCAGCTTAATACCTCCAAGAAGAACACAAACTGAAGTAGACCTCAGATCTACACCTCTCTTTTGAAGCCACCTTCCTGATCTTCAAGTCCCTTCCAAGATTTCCTTCCCCCAAAGCTATTTCTCTCAAATGATGGAGGCTCCCACGAATCTAGGGTTTACAGTTTCTCTAGGATGATATGGAGGCTGGGGGAGGGGCATAACTCCCTTTTATATAGGATACAACTCCCAGAATTAGGGTTTTCCTCGCACAGACCAGACTCGCCGAGTCTCCTTGGTCGACTCGCCGAGTCGGTCACTTCCTCCCCGACCTGGATCCCGCTCGGACTCGCCGAGTCCCTCCTTGGACTCGCCGAGTCGACCCCTAAACTTAGGGTTTTCTTTCCTTTCTTGGTCTTCAAAACTTTGGGTGTTACAACTCTCCCCCACTTAAACTAAACTTCGTCCTCGAAGTCTGCTATGGCCCACTGCCTGCGAGCTGCCTCTAAAACCCAACCAACTATTCCAACACCAGCTGCCTACCCTTGCTGGCTTTTTGCTCGATCCTTCCGACCAACCTTAATCCCTGCCGATAACATCTCGGGTCAACCCTGACCCTGAACATCCTGGAGACCCAACTTACTCAACCGGCAATCCTTCTGGTACTCACCGAGTACTGAACTGAACCTATAGGGGTTCACCCCTTCCTATCCTTGCGCAAATCCCTTACCTTCCCAAGGCAAGGTTTTATAACCAACTATTTCTCTGTAACTATGAAGGTCCTATACTTCACCAACTCCATCACCCCCGCCAATTCCAGTACGGGTCAATACCGCCAACAACCACCGACGCCGCTATCTGACATAACTTGGTGCCGAGCACCCCTCGATTTCGACTAACTGAAAACCACCATAGACTGTTTACCCGCACTACTACTGACCGAAAGTTCCTGCTGTTCCTCATCCGCCTTTCGGATGAACCGAGCCACCCTGGTCCTTACTGACGTCTCCAAATTTGGGTTACCAAACTCTACCGGTTACTACACCCCCTCGCAATCTCCCAGTTGCTTCCAGCAACTTCTGAAGATACCTCGACTATCTGTAACCGTTCTATCCACTCTGCCACTCATACTGAAACTATCCGAGACACTGAACTGGCTGAAACGCTGAACTGACTGAATCACTGAACTGGCTGAATGGCTGCTTCCGAAATCTTCCTCTGGAACTAGTTTCCACCATTCATCCTGGCACTGCAACTCTAATAACCTCCCGACCCAACCGACCGGGTCCATACGTCACATCCTGACATCGTCAATTCCACGATTAACAACATGATGGCCCCCAAACTGACGGTAGCCCTTAACATACACGAACCCAAACGGTCCACTGCTACTCTGATCTCATAACTGAGGTGACGATCTACTGACAAATCGCCGACTTAACTAAAACTGAACCATTTGGGAAATCCGAAATCTAACCCGTGGATTCCCATATCCTCACTACTGCACCCGAACTGGTGAGTACTACTGCTTCCCCCCCCCCCCCCCGTGCCTAACAATGCGCTCATGTTGTCTACTAACCTGGCGAATGCTACGGCTACACCCGTAGACCTACAACACTACTACCACTATCTGGCTGCTTACCAATCACTAATCCGAGGACTTCCTGACTATCCTTAGTTCTGCTAGCAATTCCTCATCCTGACTTCTCAAAATCAGTCCTCAATCATCAGATGCTACATTAACCTTGACATCTTATATCCTTGATGAAATTAGCGTTCCGTCGAGGAATTCTTCGACTTGGTTCCCAAACCAATCGTCTACTAATCCAGAAACATGAAACTAACATGGGGAAGTTTCCAAACTTCCAACTCCTGAATTCACACAACCCTACATGTTGCCTCTACCACTGACTACTAACACAAAAACATCTCTTGCTAACCGTTCTCAAGATCCTCCTTTCCGACTCACACGAGTCTTACAGGCGGCCCTTCACTGGAATCCGAACCACATTCTCACCATTACCATCTACACGCACGGACTGATGGGGAGTTTCTCAAACTCCCAACCCTGAACTATTCAATCCATCAAACGCTGAACTACTTCTTTTCCTTCTCAGAAATCACGTACTCGTTCTAGATTTGCGTGCTCTTACCCTTGTACACTCGGAGAATTCTCCCCCACTTCGATCCTGCTTACACCTCGATGCTCAGTAAAGAGAAATCCTAATCCTTACTACCATTCCAAAATCAATTCGCTGATGAATCCCAAGCTTACCATAGCTAGGGATCTAACCTGTCCATTCTAAAACTTATACGGCTCCGAACTAGCGAAACATACCGAGTCCCTCCAAGGCATGCTACACTTACTGCACCCTAAGTAACCTTTTTCAATAAAACCCAACCCTTGACTACTAACCAAAAATCCAAGGTATGCAGATGGCATATAACTTGATCACAATCAAACCGTTCAAAATGAAATACTCATACCGATAATGATGCAAAACCATAACAATATAATCATAACATAAGCTGATAGAAAGAGAAAGATTCATACCCACATCCTGCTCTAAAGAATCCCTAAATCCTCCTTCCTTCCGAGGCCTCCGATGATACTGAGGCTGCTCCTCCCGCTAAGCGGGCAATTTGCCCTGACATGACCAGGCTGATGACAACGATGGCATAACTCTACTCCTACTGTGCATTCTTGGCGTCTATGACCCTTCCATCCGCATCTGCCGCACTTAGACTTGCTGCGCACGCCAACCCATGCTCCCTTCTTCCTCGTGCAACCATCTCGACCCTGCGGGCCCCTGACACCAACTACGACAGTGTCCGTCTGCCCATCCTGTCGAGCTAGACCGGAAGACCGCATCCTCTTCCTTAGCTGACTATCCGAGTCAATCTCCCGTTCACGGGTCATATTGACCATTTCACCCACTGCCTGGACAGTTGAGGTCCGCCTTTCAATCCCAACGACCACCCTATCGGTGATACGCCCAATGGTGTTTGGTAACTCTTCCTGGAGTGCCCGCGAAACCTCTGCAGCAATCCAATCTTGTAAATGACCCTCCTGAAAACATGATGCACCATTCACTTTTGATCCCAGTCTACAAAAGCTAGTGATAGGATCCTCCTTCCAGAAGGATCCCAGAGACCCACAAGCTTCGGGCTCCGGATGAGCCCCCACCTGCTCTGCTACAATCTCGGCCCGGAGGGCCCCGAGGCGGCTATCCAAAAGCTCCACAATAGCCTCCTTAACCGAATCATAAATCACAGGAGTCTGATCAATGATGTTGCGCATAATTTCTGCTGAAATAAACTTTCTCGTCCAATCATCAATCTGTCCAACTCCAGAGTCAGAGCCAGATCCCTTTCCGGCACTTGAACTGCCCACTGGTATCTCTCGCAACGTCACCATGCTGAAAATTTAACACAAACACTATCAAAATACTTATCACTGCTGCGAGACCAAACACACGCACTACCAAGTTCCCAGTCTTGTCTCGGCATTTCTGAATCGAGTACAGATCCTCTGCTTTCAGTAGTACGGGCCCATACTACCTTCCGCATCTATCCGTACTTTCCTCAAGAACCGCCTTAACTCCACCAGGTCCCTTTTCACATACTTCTGCTCCAGCACTACTTCATCCTAAGCTAACCCTCGGGAAACCTTTGACTCAACTCAAACTAGTCCTCAGATGCTGAAGGCCTCCTCGTAATGCCAATTAGCCATCACCTAGATACCATCACATGTGACGAGGCTCAAATAATCCTTCGAGTAACAAACTCGTCCCTACAACGGTTAGACTCAAACGAGAGCTGCGCAATAGGGCCAAATCCAGCACTCTGAGATTATTCAACCCTGATCACATGTGACATAGCGTATCCACTTAATGGCTAACTCCCATCACTCAAAATCCCACAATGCACAAAGCAAGCAGCATTCAGATACAGGAAACTACTCAAGCGAATCTATTCTCATAACGAGATACTGTACTAGCATACAATGCTAAGCTCATACTATCAGGCATAACCCTAACAGGCTATCCTACTATTGTCTACTCAATACTAGCATGCAAATCTTGTAAAGCTGAAACACAAATAGCAGGCACATAAGGCATCCTCCTAGATCCTTAGTCCTATACTAGCATGTTGTTCTACTGAAACTGAAACTGAAACTGAGACTGATAATCATCACATACACTTGCATGGGTAAGTTGGGAGTACTTACTTGAGCTCGGCCGGTCGCGTACATCACACACACTTTTGTTCTTTCTTAAACTCTTTTCTCCATTTTAGAAAACATTTTCTAAAAAAAATCTTTTAATCCCTCAATTTGAGTTCAGACACCCCCGAAGGTGAGTCCGAATCCCTCAAACCAGGGCTCTGATACCAACTTGTAACGACCCAATTTTCATGTCCGAAAATTTCATTTTTAAATATTACTTTAGAAAACATTAATAAATAAAAACATTGTTTGATCACACCATAACACATCGCAAAACATGTTTTAAAAAGTCAAACCATACATCCCATCAAAACATCAGAGTACAATCCCAGGGAATCTCGTAAATGCGGAAACCATAGTGTGTGCATGATGTGCCGCTACCGCGCCGGCTCCTTCCCCTTCGGTGAAGAGGTACCTGAAAACAAAACTGTAAACGTAAGCACAAAGCTTAGTGAGTTCCCCCAACGTACCACATACCATACAAACACATAACATACGTACTGCCAGGCCATTCTGGGGTGCCTGACTACCCGATACGGCCATTCTGGGGTGCCGACCTACCCATACGGCCATTCTGGGGTGCCGTCCTACCCGTGTCAAGCCATTCTGGGGTGCTGACTACCCATGTCAAGCCATTCTGGGGTGCTGACTACCCATCGGTCCTAACAACCGATCCTCGGGGACTGGTCCCCTCCCGCTACCCCTATCGCATAACATAATAGGCCAACATACAAACATATCATCACATACTGTCAGACATTTCTCGGGTCTGACTGCCCTGCGGTCCTAACAACCGAACTCTACTACTATCGCATATAACGTATCATGATAGCATATAACATATCAGGTAATAGCAAACCTAGATGATATCACAAAGACAATCATCTATCATACGTCTCCTACCGGTGGGCCGGCATTGTGGCCTTAGACCCACCACTACTGGAAGGTAACTCACCTGATACTGCTGAACTGCTGCTGCTAATCCCTTTGACCGCTACCTGACCTCTGTCTTCGAACTGCTGCTCCACTATCTCCTCGAGCTACCAATATCAATATAACACTTAGTCTAACTGACCTCCAATGGTCAACTAAGTCAACTATTACCAATACCAAAGTCCCGGTCACATTCAACCTTCCAGGCCAACCCTACTCGCCGAGTCACCATACTGACTCGACGAGTTCATATATTTAGAGTTATTCCTGTTCGCGACTCGACTCGCCGAGTCAGCCACTGACTCGCCGAGTCTATTGATTTCCGAGTCTTGTCCTGTCCAACTCACTGAGTCCTGGCTTGACTCGCTGCCTCAAGTCTTAACTCAAAGGGTTTGGGACCACGCGACCTGACTCGTCGAGTCCAAGAACAGACTCGCCGAGCACAAGACAATCTCCAACCAACTCGCCGAGTTGTTCATCCAACTCGCCGAGTTCCTGCCCATCTTCATTCGACTCGTCGAGCTGTTCATCCCACTCGTCGAGTTCCTCCTCATCTTCAAGCTACTCGCCGAGTCCACTCGAAGGACTCGTCGAGTCCATTCGGTTCTACATACATGCAAAGGACCTTTGAGTCATGCATGGACTCCAAACTGTAGATCCAGTCTTCTAAGGTCTATTCCTTACGTAAAGTGGCAAACTTTACGTGTGGCTGAGGAGATCTAGGCTCAAAACACTATAAACTAGGGTTTAAGACAAAGGGGCTCAACAATCAACCCAACAACTGATGCTTTATGAGTCTCTAGGCCATGATACATTTAGATCTGAAGTAGCAACTTCAGATCTAAGCTTCCCACTCGAAATGGGTCTTAATCAACCATAAAACCCCCAAAACTCATAACAAAATAGATCTAGATGCAAAGAAGGGAAAATGGCAGCTTAATACCTCCAAGAAGAACACAAACTGAAGTAGACCTCGGATCTACACCTCTCTTTTGAAGCCACCTTCCTGATCTTCAAGTCCCTTCCAAGATTTCCTTCCCCCAAAGCTATTTCTCTCAAATGATGGAGGCTCCCACGAATCTAGGGTTTACAGTTTCTCTAGGATGATATGGAGGCTGAGGGAGGGGCATAACTCCCTTTTATATAGGATACAACTCCCAGAATTAGGGTTTTCCTCGCACAGACCAGACTCGCCGAGTCTCCTTGGTCGACTCGCCGAGTCGGTCACTTCCTCCCCGACCCGGATCCCGCTCGGACTCGCCGAGTCCCTCCTTGGACTCGCCGAGTCGACCCCTAAACTTAGGGTTTTCTTTCCTTTCTTGGTCTTCAAAACTTTGGGTGTTACAATGTGTTTTTCGTACACATTTGACCAGTAAACTTGTTTGACGTGTTCATAATAGGGTAATATTACCTATAATTATCAGCCATGTTGTTGTATTTTGAATAGGTCAAACAGGTTCAATGGTCAAATGTGTACGAAAAAAATATGGTTACCTGGATATGGACAAAGACCAAAGTTCATTATCTTTCTAAGTCATTAACCATTATATAAACTAGTAATATATATATATATATATATATATATATATATATATATATATATATATATTGTTGCAGGTTTGTATGTAGTTGCTTAATTAGACATATTTTATAGAATTTAAATTTTTGGGGTTACAAAAATAGTAGTTGTAGTACCAACATGTTGCGAAAGGTTCCCCAAACAACATTCTAACAGATTCACATGATTTTGTGTATTCTTTTCCAAAATTGATAATACTAGTGATTAGTAGTTATTTGTTTTGTCTGGCAAATGTGCAGCCTACTAAAAAAAAGGAAACACATAATGTGAACTACAATTTATTATAACTTTATATACCCGTTCATACAAATTAGCAAAGTAAAATTTACATTTATGATTTATGGTCTCTAAATATAACCGACTTTTTTTTTGCAAATTTGGTTCCAAAAAGTTTGTCTTGTACTTTCCACTCGTATTTTGATGTTTTATAATGATTTTGTTGTTCAATTTAAAATGATCATATTACCCTTCATATATTTTTTTATAAATATTTGTTATTTATTTGAAACTTATTGTCTTACTATATTCACTCGTCCCCACCATTCCCACCTTCCCTTTCCGGTTCTAGCACCCCATTCACCTTAATTAAAACTTATAAAAGATAAGCTAAAAGTGTATCTTACTTGTGATAAAATAGCCATCAACAGGTTTTTTATGGTGGTCGTGTTTTTTTTTTAAATTGATTTCCAACCAATTCACAATGATAATACCTATAAGAAAATCAATTCACTTTCAGATCAAAAATCTTTTCAAAGAAAAATGTATCTGATTTGGCTTATAAAAATAGGTTACATGTAAAAAAACAGCAACATACTTCCATTTACTTATTTATTATACCTATGTGAAAACAATCATGTTTTTGTATTAATTGTTATTACAGGAAGTTTAAACACCACCGAACAAATGACTAAAGATAAGAGTTTAAACTCCTCAAGATCCAAGTGAATATGACCTAATTCAATTATGGTTTAGCATAATCAAATAATAATTTAAATGTAATTTTCGTTGATTGTAGTATTTACTCTAAAGTTTATTAACATTTTAATCATTGAAAATGGAACAATCAACACGAACCCATTATCCGACTTTCCACGCGGGGGATGGTTGATTTTCCACATAGGAAAAGCTAGTAAACTCTCATTTCCTAGAATAAGAAAAATAAGTGGATTAAAATCAAATGCTTTATTTCATTCCCTTTATGTATGAATTAAGGTCGATATGGTATAGATAAGTGATACCAAGATCTAACTTTTGCATCCTAAATTATTAAGTAAATAAGTGCAGAAAGTCATCACTATAGAGTAATTGAAAATTGTTAACCACTTACATCTTCAAGTACTACCTTTAGTACAAAATTTATAGTTGCATTTGAACTTTTACTATTGAAATCAACCTTTACTTCATAAATTGAATATGTTTCTGTCATAACTAATGATTTTGTCACATGTTTCTCAATCATATAACCTTGAAAAGGTAACGTAGAACATTGTAAATTCACCAAAATGCAATGAAGGGAACTAAACCTATATAAAAGTAAACAAATTATATAACGATGATTACTCGGATGTTGTATTGTAAAGTGGTATTCACATGTGTAAATAACATATGATTGTTACCAATGTTCCTATCAGAATGCAGCTCTCCCACAAACCTACATCTAACTCAGACTGATAAGAGGCGGCAGTTATATCGATCAAATTTTATTACCATTGGTAACAATATGCAGAAAACAAGCGATCACCATGTTGTGGTGAGTAGGAATCAACATTTTCTCAAAAAAATAAAGTTATCCGAAATTGTGTCTAGTTTTTAGAAAATTTTGAATCTCATCAATCGGAGTTATGAGTCATCAGATATGGCTAAAACACTGACGATGGGTCAAGCTGTCTAGCAATATCCTTTTTGCGTCTTTTTAGCTCCTTTCTCTCCTTTTGCATTACAGCTCCCATTTTAACTTTAATTAAACACTTCAAAACATATTAAGTATCATATATCTTAAAATATAACTTTTTTACTCAAATACATTAGGATAATGGCACAAAATATATAGTTAAATATGACCATATCAAAATACTCCACATTATTCTTGTGTTTGTCCCTAAACAAAACTGATTTATTATTATCATACCATCACGTAAAAACCCTATCCACCAATATTGCATAAGACAATCCATTTTAAATTTCTCCATTAACATCAAGATCGCAATACATGTATGTGATTCCTATAAACTTCCCTAATCCTAAATACACACAGTCCTCATAAACATTCTCCTACTTATTTTGAACAACATTCATTTTATGCATCCCTCTGAATATATATATCATCATAAATATTTCTTAACCTTAAGGTAATTTTTGATTAAGCTATCAAGCATACATATAGAAAAATAACCTAGAAAGAAAATTACAATAAAATAAAATACTCAATTTATTTTTGGCAATTTCGCTTCATTCTTCAATATCTTCAGCCTTCAGTCTTTGTAAGCTTTTATTCACTCAACATTTATCTTTTTCATTTCTGTTTTTCCTTTTTTTAAACATATCATTGTTTTTCACACAAAACTAAAAACCTAAATAAAAATATATGCTTAAGCAAGGGAACTTAATTTTCAACCCGTATTGGTTAAAGGCATTGGTCTATAGTACAATGACTACATAAGCTTTCCTGGATATATTTTTGGTACACGATGCTAAACTTTTATGTCCCTCAAATTAAGCAAGTTCATGTTTTTGTCCCATGATTTCACCAGGACATGGAAGCCACAAATACACTATAACATATGTTGGCTCAAATAAACATCAAGACTTGCATCAGATCGTCCCACATAACACTAGCAACCTAGGTCTCAACATAATAATACAACAAATTTTAACTAAATTCAATTTTTAGAACGTTATTTCAAGTCTTTATAATATATTTTTTTTCTCTTTTCAGTATGCTTGTTGTCCTTTTTCGATCCCCTACCCCACACTTAAATTATACAATACCCTCATTGCATATAAAAACAACAAAAGCATGTAAAATAAAAGATGAAGAAAATGAATGAATTCGCCTTGGGTATATAATCGCAAGAACAAAATCGACTATAGTGGGTTGCTTCGAAATGTGAGTTGGGACGATGATGCTTTGGATTTTGTTGGAAACTAAAAACTGGAACTACTTTTACCTGTTTGCTCATGTCGGGACTTGGTGTGCGAAAAACATGGTGAGCGAAACGATTGGTGAAGACATCGTATAACATATCAATGTGTTAAATATGGGAATCGTTTCTCTGGAAGTTTCTTCGTGCAAGAGATGACACCACGTTGTGGTTATGCATGGACCACAATTTGGTAGCTGAACAATGGATTTTTCTTTTTGTGACTAAAAAAAATTAAACTCGAGTTGTGTCAGCCAAACACTCATCTCCTCTCTCGTATATGCTCTCCCCTCTAGTTGTGAACTTTAATAAAAGCCTTGATCCCTCTCTCATGTGGGTAAGTAACCCCACACATATGTGATGCAATGCCTCTCGTGACAAAACCGCACTCGATCCAAATTGCTGAAATTTTGAAAGCATCCGAATGGCAAAATATTTATGCAAAGATCTAAAACAAAAAGAGTGTCAACATGCAAAAAAAAAATTAACAAAATAAAAATAAACTCACACTAAAATAAATAAATAGGATATCACGATCACTCGTCTTTGTCGCAATCATCCTACAATTGTTGATTGAATCCCTTGCAAGCAAAAAGTCTTTATGAAAACAAAAACTTTCGAGACCCAATAGACTATTTCCTTTGCTTTCTTTGCACCATTAACTAATAAGTAGAACAAGAATTGACCTAACTAGTCAGGAATAGCAAAAGTTTAGTCGTCCACTTAACCACCTCGATACGCCTCTTCTATACTACGCCTCGTAGATTGAGTTGGACAAATCACCAAAGTAGTAGACTAAACAGGTCAAGAGTTCCCGACAAGTGACATGATATCAACGAAATAAAAATAAACTAATAACTATTAACAAATAACGAATAATCAAACAAACTGAATCAAATGAAAATCGTTCCCTGAAAAGTGACATGATATCAACGAAAATAAAAATAATGCAAAAACAAATAACGAATAGTCAAATAAACTAAATTATTGAAAAACATTCACTGGAAACGGCGTCAAAAACTTTATGTGTGTTTTTATGTATATATTTTAATTGCGGAAGTTTTAAATTAATAAAATTGAGTTTATCGCAACTATACTAATAAACATACAATGCAGTGTACCTAATCATGCAATAGTATGGTTATGGTAAGACCAAGTGTCGAACGCAAAAGAAACGATGGTAAATTAATTTGGAGTTTTTTATTATAGGTTACACTAAACACACAAAAACAGTAAAGATGGGTTTTACGGAATGAATTCCCAAATAAACAGCTAAACAACAAATCTCAATAAATTGACTGGAAACAATCTCTTAAGGTACTTTGGTTTAGACTCGAATGCATCTTAAAATATTGACTTAACTACTAAGTGCAATGAATATTTATCATTATTCACCGATTCCAAATATGACTAGCATAATGACCAGACTACTAATCATTTGATTACAACACAACTATTAATTCAGTGATCAAGTGAATAAACAATCATGCAAATCACTATTTAATTTGTATTAAGCAAGATTTCATCTTTATTAATCCTAATGATCATATGATTTAATTCATGCATATAATGATCATCTACTCTTGCACACACATTAAAGTTCACCAATTTATTTCCTAACCCTATGTTTTGATCAAACTCTAGTCATAATTACCAATAATCATGGACAATTATGATTCAAATTTGTAACACCCGCAGATCCGAGCTAGTCAATTTAGAGACAATGAGCGTCAAAAATAAGTTTTTTTATGGAAGATTATTTAGAAGGATTAATCTTAACCAAGTTTTACTATATGTTAAAAGGGTTTCGTACATATAAAGAACGCCGAAATCCGAATTATAACGAATAAGTTATGGCTCGTCGAAGTTTTACAGCAAAACCGGCACGACAATGGGATACGTAAATAGTGAATTTAAGATAGAGTAATTTTTAGCCTTAGTGTTGTAAACAAAAGTTGTATTATACGTTAAACCTAGAACATACAAAAAAAGAACGTCCAAATTTGACTTCGTATGAGGAAGTTATCAATTTTCTAAGATTTGACATAGTAGTGCATGGTCCGAAACTCGAATTTTAGTTCGAGCGGTTTTTTGCCTATGCAACCTAAATGAGAATTGAATATCTCATTAATAGGAACTCAACGATAAAAATACAAACGAAAACGGAGGTCGTTTTTAGAAGTTATGAATTTTACGCGGACATTTAACAGTATAATCTTCTCCTACTATTAAATTTAAGATCGGTCGAGAACTAGCCGACATAGTCAAAATGAAAGTTGTAGATCTTATTTTTACCTACACGTGGATATAAATAACGTCCAAAACGGAGATCGTATGCGAATGTTACGGATTTTAGAAGTCGAAAATGTGTTGTGCGAAAATGGGTGACGTGGTACAATCTTGGTCATTGCTTTCTCCCCAAGTTTTGCCTCCAGATGGTGACATGTGACACCAAGTTCAGTCATATTTCAGCCTATAAATAGAACCTCTATCATCCTTATTTTTTTCACACCTTTCTCATTATTTATTCTCTCTACACTCTCTAAACCTCCCAAAACTCTCCTAGCGCTAGAAGAAAGCCCCGGAGCGCTCGATGGCTCCGAGAAGAAGAGCTTTTGGCTTGGAAGTTCTACCCCTGCAGAGCCCGACTTCTAGCCAAACCCCCTCGTAGGTAAGATACACCTACACTATTTTAAATATAGTTTTTTTTATTTAAATATAGTAATGTTATTAGGACCTTATAATAAATATTTGGGCTATTATTATGGGTTATATAAGTGTCGTTATAATATCTTTTTAACCACTCGCGGTACGGGAAATCTGGTTTGGAGGGCTGCTTGGGTTGCTGGATTTCAGAAGTGCTATATGCCAAAATGATTATGCCCTCCGGTGTTCCATGTTTGGCCCTTGTCTGTACATAGTGGGTGAAAAGTATTGTGTTAACGCTTATATAATAGTAATAACAATTAGACTATTATTAGTCTCGTCAAGCATTAGACTAAACTCTAGTGGTAATGATACTAGGTTCTGTCAAAGTAGTTGTTTAAAGTAAACGAAGTGGTGTCCGAGTACCGAGTCACCACCTTATCAGGTGAGTGCATAGTCCCTTTCATGAACATGATTTTAATACAAGTATTGATTGAAGTATTTATTATATGTTTATGTGCGAGTTAATTAATGTTGCCTGAAATACGTGTTAAAGAGCATACCTGATTATATATGATGATTTAGGATAAAGGGTAAACCTAAATTAATTATGACGAATATTGGGTAGTGTTTTCTTACGAGTACGAGTGAGTTATACTCAGAGAATTGAACTTTAGTATATGCCATTGATCCGGTAGCATGGATTAGACATAGTCATTGTCCCTAGTACGAGAGTATGGATTGGACATAGTTAACTGTCATTTATCCAGGTGTATGGATTAAGACATAGTCATTTGTACTTAGTACGAGAGTATGGATTAAGACATACTCAGTCGTCCTTAGTCCGGGAGTATCGATAGAACATAGTCATTCATCATTAATCCGGGAGAATGGATTTACACATAGACACTTGTCCCTAATCCGAGAGTATGGAATGGGCACAATTATCGATCCGAGAGCATGAATTGGATCCGAGAGTATGGATAGTCTCGTTGTAAGGATTAAAGGGGTGGGGTAAGAGTTGCTTATATATATATATATATATATATATATATATATATAAGTAGGTTCAATGGAAAATGAACAATTATGGCAACATATGTCAGAACCAATGATCAAGTGACACGTGTCCATTTCTTTATTCATAAGTAATCTACTATGGAAGTTATTTATGTAGTTATTCCAAAGTGATGTGTTGTCATGCTTTCATTGGTTCCAACATGTGTTGCCCTAATTGTTTATTTTCCATATAACCTTTCCCTATATATATATATATATGGAGAAATTCTATATTTTATGAGTTCTAAATTATATATATGATATAACATCGTGGGATTGAAATCCCTATGTACTCACCAGGTTTCCCAACCTGACTCACTCAAACTTATTTGTATCGCAGGTGTCGATACGAACTTACATTACACTGATAGATTAAAGAGATGTAAATCACTAGTGTAAATGAATATAAATTCTGTTTATGCTTATGTTTTTGTTTTAACGATGACATCCAAAATGTTTTAAAATGAATAAAAATCTATTTATTCGGAAATGCTTTGATAACGTATTTATCATGTTTTACTGGGAACAAATTCCGCAACATTTTCACTAAAAGAGGTACTCTGATTTTTATAAAGCATAAACAAAATCGGTCTTTTCTGGCCATGTAAATGGGGATGTCACAAAATTAACATAATCAAAATGATCATCTAAACTCTATTAACTATGTAACATCCCAAAATTCTAGACCAAAACTTTCATTTTTTATATAACGATTCATAAAACAATTTATAGAAAACATCATCAAGTTATTTCATTTCATAAAAAACATAGATCATATGTATTAAAATCATGTCATAAGATAGTAACAATGTCATAGTACAAATCCCAAAAATCTCATATGCGGAAAAATTGTGTGTGTGATTTGTTGTTACCATGGTGACTCCTTTCCATTTAAAGAAGAAGTACCTGAAACCAAAACTGAAAACCGTAAGCACAAAGCTTAGTGACTTCCCCCATCATACCACATAGCATACAATAAACATACTGTATACCATATATAGGTACTAGCTACCCATTCGGTCTCTTTCAACCGGTACCATATACCATAAAATAACATATAAAGCACATACTAGGCCTTGCCCACTGTATCAGACCGAAGTCCAGAACTGACTAGGGCCTTGCCCGTTGCATCGGACCGAAGTCCGGAACTAAATAGGGTCTTGCCTTCTGCATTGGACCAGAGCCCGGAACTGACTAGGACCTTGCCCACTGCATCGGACCGGCGTCCGGAACTAACTAGGGCCTTGCCCACTGTATCGGACCAAAGTCCAGAACTGACTGAACATAGCATAACATAATCATAACATATAACAGTAACACATATACTGCTTACTGCATCGGACCATAGTCCGATACACATAACACATAACCTGCATGTATCACAAAGACATCAAGCATATTGAACTACTGCATCGGACTGTAGTCCGGAACTACTGCTAACTAAATGGGCCGACATTGTGGCCGTAGACCCGTTCCTACTGGAAGGAAAACTCACCTTGTAAGGTTGTTTGCTGAAAAGATGGTCGAGAACTCTCTGACTGCTGCTCCGGTAACTCCCCAGCTATAATTCCCAAAAGACACTTAATCAAATACTGATAACTAATCTTAGGGTAAAATGACTATTTTACCCCTGGTCAAAGTCAATAACCCGTTGACCCGACTCACCGAGTTGGGCCGCCAACTCGTCGAATACCTGTCTTTCCTTCTATTTCCTTACCAGAATCTACTCGCCGAGTATTGCCACAACTCGGCGAGTTCCCCCTTCTTTAGTGATACCATGCCAACCTTCAACCGACTTGCCGAGTTATATGAACAACTCGTCGAGTCTGTTCTTACGGGTAAGGAGATTGCCTTGGACTCGCCGAGTCAGGGCGTAGACTCGTCGAGTCCCTCTACACTCAGATCCGTGTCTTAACTCACTGAGTCCTTACTCCACTCACTAAACAGACTCACTACTACTGAATTGGGAATCTAAGACTCACGACCTGACTCGTCGAGTCAGAAGAACGAATCGTCGAGTCCTTAGCATGCAATTCCCATTTAGTCGATTCTAATCAGCTTTAGTGCATCCAATTCATAGATCTGAGTTTTTGGGACTATCTGAACACGTAAAGTTGCTAACTTTACGTGTATGTATGATGCAATGAAGCAATAACACTCAAACTTGGTATTATGGGGGTTATTTTGTTGGGTTATGAGCATTCTAACACTCCTAAGTGTACATGCAACCCTAAATACCCTGGATCTATGTTTTCTCTATTATACATGCAAATATGAACATCCAAGGTATTATCCTAATTTAGCATACAAAATAATGGATATAACAAGATAGAATACATACCTCTTTGATAGTGCTTGTCTTCATGAAGCTTGAGTGCCTAGTGCCCCAAGTGTGACACCTCAAATGGTTCACACAACACCATAAGCACTTGGAATAACTTAGAGAGAAATTAGAACACTTCATGAAATCGTCTAGCCCTCATACACACACATAGTGTTAGTAACGATTTCTTGAGACATGGGTTTCTTTTATATGGTGGCTATTAGGGTTACACCATGTAACTCATGACTTTACCCATTCCTTATGCTCCATGGATTTTAACCTCCATGGAGTATCCATGGGTCACCCCATGGACTTAGTCCAACATAAGGAATCTTGGATCACAAGCCCACATATATAAGAATGAATGATTTACACAATCAACCCATATATTTAATTAGTCTTCTTTTGATCACTTAATTAATTCTAGATTAATTCTTGATCAATACTAATTAAATAATCTCATTATTCTTATTATTAATATACTAGAACTTATAATATATTAATAACCGTAAGTGTCTTATTTCTCTCATTATAGTCTATCCAAGTGCATGATGCCATGCAACCCAAATGGACCATGCCGGGTCGGGTCAAGTCTTACCAATTATAGTTATGGACTTAGACATTAATCCAACAGTCTCCCACTTGGATAAGTCTAAAACTATTATTGCGTATGACTTCAGGAACCAACTGGCAATCGTAGCTCTCAAAAGCTTTTGTCGAACTCTGACCTTGTAGATGAACTCTGATCTTTGTCAATGACTTGTCCATTAGATAAGGGATCATATATTCGTCCATTCTAGATATCATATGGACTGAGACATGGATTATAATCATTCTCTCTGTCCATTTGTTGTTTCCCGATTTCCGATTTATGACGACTGACTAATTGAACAAATCAAATCAGTCCTGGCCCGGCCGAGCATTTCCATTTGTCATCATCAAATCATCGAGGGGCCCACAGATATCGCTTTCATCCCGAAGGTAAAAGGAATGGATAAACTTCGACTCATATGGCTTGTTCTACTACTTGTTGAATCATACACAAAGACACGTTTTATAACATCGAGTTACCAATGCGTTTCGTGCAATCAATGTACTATCAACTCATAGTAACAACTCATATCTCTAGGTTTGAAGAATATAAGATATTATCGTCTCATGATCACTCGTGATAAAACCCATGAAGTGATTCCAATGAGCGCGGGTTGAATCCAATACTCAGAACTTATGAGCACTCATGAGTGTTGTAGCCATTTGTCCAACATCTTAGACCTCTACAAGCCAACCCATGACAGTCTTAATTCATATCTACTTCCAACATATGACCGACTGTGGATGGTTTGAATAACTTAGTCATTCCGGAAGAATAACCTAGTTTATTCAGGAAGTCAAAACATGCAAAGTGAAACACAATAATAATTGAATCCAATATGGTCTCAGAGCTTATGAATATAAATAAAACACTTTTTATTTATCACCATATGATTACACATTATTTATTGTATATTGTTTCAGCTATCAACTTTATTCTTGAATATAAAAGAATAGTTGTCCCATGCTCCAAGCATGTACACTATGTTTTTCTAAACACTAGTCATGCCATACACCAAGTATGCATACTATGTTTGTCTATGATCTTTACTTTGTGAACTAGATCAATTGAGCATAACTTCAATGATTCTCTTTTTCACACTCCCAAATCCTTACTGCAAATGCAAGAATTCCAAATTCATGTCATTTACTGAAATCTGTTAGATTCTAAACATATATGCATCGATCCTCTTGTAATGATTATGCACAAAGTCAGAAAGACTTAACAACAATCATTACAGAGCATTACAAAAGAGATCAAGTCCTTGGAACCATCCTTCTTGCATTAAGTTTCCTTAATCTTACACAGATTGAAAATTCTAACGTTGAAACATTTCCAGATTCCATTTCGACTATCACTTCTGAACAAGAGTTGCCTCCTTACAGATTATGTCAATATGGTCCTTCTAGAATTATCACTATACTTCCAACTGTCC
This sequence comes from Lactuca saligna, assembly GCF_052625555.1. Classification (NCBI taxonomy): domain Eukaryota; kingdom Viridiplantae; phylum Streptophyta; class Magnoliopsida; order Asterales; family Asteraceae; genus Lactuca; species Lactuca saligna. The sequence goes on along the minus strand of NC_136421.1, from coordinate 265,518,493 downwards.
TTGAGCAACCAATCTTTGGTAAACCTTAGATTGTCCTCGACAATTGTTTAATCCTTTTAGTCATATCCAGTTCTAAACCTTTTCCCTTCTTAATGCCCTAGGCATTTGGAAAATTTTAGAAAGGATGAATATAGCACATGTAATCGATCCTATATCCGAAGCATATGGGACACGATTCACGATGTCTCACATAAAGACTAAACCAGTCTTTTGCTATAACATTTCCATTTCTATTTGCCAAGTTCTCATAATTCAGATTATGAAAAGGGATGCCGTAATCATAATCGAATTTAAGAACGCAAATAATGGACCCATATACAGAATTTCCTTATGTTGAGCCATTCCAACATGAAATTCATATATATCCTTGACTAAATGATTAAAACCTCACGATCTAAGCTTATAGATTTGAGATGAAGTATAATTTCCTCTCCCTTAATTATAGCAAAACAACTCTTTCCCAGTTGAAACTTTTGTTTTCTATAATTAACATTGCTAACTTGCGATACTTATCATAATTATCATGCTCCCACTAACATGATGATTATTAGCATAACACTTATGCTCCCACTAGCTTTGACATGTACTCAGAAATCAGCTGGACTTCTAGAAATCAATACTTTATTGACCAAAGTTCAGATTTCTGATACTGGATTGTTTTTGATAGAACTTTATCAAAATCATACACCTTCTCTTAGATAGCTCATGGGTGTGTCAAAACAATTTTAAGAACTATGAAAAGGGATGCCGTAATCATAGTCTTGATTGTTTTGACCTTTGCCATTTCTCACAAGTCCAGGTTAGTGTGCCGGTAAACCACACACGCTCCACTAACGACTTTGAGAATGCAAATATCACAATTGCTATCTAGCTAAAATCTACTTAGTGGAAGTGTTTCCTCACCATCATTTTCATGAATCAGAGAGAAACCTTATGACACTTAGATTTATTGGTGTATGAGTTCCTACCCATATGAATTTGTCAAAACCATAATCACAAGACAAGGATAATGACAAATCCAAAACCATATGGATTGAACTCAATCTTAATTTCTTGCCACCTGGCAGCTCAAGGGCCTACCATTGCTTCCAAGTTGTTGTGCAACACATTGAGAACTCTAAGAACTCATATGCAAAGCCAACTTTAACTAGAATGGGCACAGAATATGTCAACACGATAGGTTATAAACCTCAAGTCGTGTGCCAGTGAAGAACTTCAGGTTTCATTCTTGATTGGTTCTTGAGAATTTCAAGACCTTTAAGACTCCCACTGTCCTCTTGACCTATAAGACTCCCTTGTCAAACATCCAAGAGATAGTGCAGATTCTAATCAAGACAAACACTTCACACAATTGGCCTTAGTTGGTCTTTGTTTTATCCAAAACATCACAACTTACCAATTTCAAATGTACAAGAGTAGAAAACTTTTACTCTTACATTTGATAAGTGTTTTAAACCTTCTTTAAGACATGTCACTCAAATTACAATCTTGGAGTACGAATCTAAGACTTGTATTGGAACGAAGTATGACTCATCTTCTTGATTTAACCATTTCACCAATTCAAGATCCCTTCTTCTTAGTCATAAGAATGCACTAAGACTTCCTTAGAGAACAAATTTTGATATGGTTTCTTAATCATTAAGATGATCACAAAGCTGATACTAAAGTACTCTCCCATCTTTTCAGATTTGAGAAACTTTTATCCTTCTGCCTAATTTGATTCTTCTTATCCGCTCTGCTATGCATTGAAACCTTTTCTAATGTCTCAGAGTTACACTTAAGCTTGTAATTATAATCATATTTACTGAGCTTTAGTAAACTATGACGAATAGCCTTACATCTTTTGTGGTGGACTTAATCAGTGCACATGACTATGTACTCGATCCCGTAGTCCATTACTTGACTTACACATCCATGTGAACAAGTAATTAGTCTTAATTTTTCCAATACTTGAAAGTTCTCATTCATCATGCTATACAACTTGCATGATTCCAAGTCCCGGTCCAATTGAGACTTTGGATGATGAGAATCTTTCCTTATTTGGTAAATTTAGACATTACCACAAATGAAAGAATCAATTTCATATTTCCACTCTTGCTATTAATGGAATCATATAAGCAACAATTTTTTCCTCAAATGCCATTGTAAGGATATTTTTAAAATAAATAAAATCAAAATTTCCTTTTATTTTTCAAAACTATGCGGAAAAACTTATCCTTACAATCCATATGAAAACTTGTTGTTATCTATTCCTTAGCAATATCTCATAACTCCTAAGAAGTAGCTCAAGAATCCGATTTTTCAAACTACGCGATAGAAATCCATCTATGCCATCAGATTCAGCATATTCTTTCTTTAAGTTCCTTTACTTTTCTTTGATTCTTAAAACATTACCATGTGACCCAGTCATATCATGTATCCGGAATCTCAGAATAGAAACTTAACAGAGTTAGATTAGTGGACTTTACCTGAAGTAGAGTCAATCTTATTGACTTTAACATCCTTAGGTAAATTTGGCAGCTTCGCAACTAATGACCCTTACTTTGGCAATATAAACATATGGACCCTTTGATAATGGTACACGGGACTATCACAGACTTAGCTTTTCTCTTTACCATTTGTTCAACCGAGTTGACTATGGCCGATCCCTTTCCATTGGGAAGAGAATGCTTTTTCTGTATTTCCAGTGTCACCATTGTCAATGTCCATAAAGTTTCAGGAAGTTGATCTTAACAATAGATAAGATCATTAAGGGTCTTGTCATAGTCTGTATCATAGTTGTCCCAAAGGAACTCACTATGTGACTTAGAAAGTGATTGAACCACCAACTTTCTCAAGACTTTGACACCCAACTCTCCCGGCTTGTCAATATGTGACTACATCTCCAAGATGTGTCCACACCAAGACCTTTACTTGCCAATAGGGCTCGAGTGACTTTAAACTTTTAAAGAACTTGTGGGGTAGGGAGAATAATTGGAGGAGGTGACAGAAGTATGATTTCCATGGGACATCATCTTCATTTAGGAAAGCTTGTTTCAAGAGATTTGGGAAGATCATAAATGTCTAAACCAGACATGTTTTGGGAGATATTCAAGATAGTTGATCTTAAAGTCCTTAATATGACACCCAATATGAAATATTAAGGCTAAGACCCAACAAACTATTTTATAACTTAGAAGAGGTATGCCGTAATCCAAGCTATAAAACAATTTGAAGGTAGGTGAATGACGATTCACCAATTTCCACCAAGATAAACGAAATGTATTATTAGGTTTTAATTGGATTTGAAACTCCTAGATCTTTTGAGATTCATTGAACTGTTCAATGGCATGTTTCAATCTCGAGTGTGCCCTTCAGGTTTTGTGACTGGGATGCCGAGGATCACAAAACAAGGTGTGAAGTAACCATGCAAATTACTGGGTACCCTTAAGTGTTTATCCCTCAATCGATGTGCCGGTTAACCACACACGCTCCATCGATACTATGATAAACATTAAGTTACCCTTTGCCTACCTTGTTAAATACGAGTTAGTGTGCCGGTTAACCACACACGCTCCACTAACCGACTTAAACAAAGTGCAAAGTGTAATTTCATGGATTAGCACCTTATTCACATTTTCCTAAGTAACTAAGATTGGGTATTATTTAGAGTTTAGTTACTTAGTATTTATCATTAATACTTTTAATGAAGGGAGAATTATAGTCATGTCAAACCCGTTCGGCTAACGACCCTCCACCAGTCAAGCAAGCGGTGGGTGAGAGTGGACACCCATTAAGTTGCCATTTTATAGGCAACAACCTTATACCCACCTTATAGACCGGCTTCGTGAATGAGGTGTACTAGAGGTAAGACCGACTTTACTCTTATACATATATATATTATTAACTTATAATATTATAAAGTATAAGGGTTGAATTTTAACTTTTAAAATTCTAAGGGCTAACTTGGAATTAAAGTATTCATAAGAGAAAACTTTACAAATTCCAAAACTTGAGGGCAAGTTTTGAAACTATTCAAAACTAATTAATTCCATAACTTATGTGTTTAAAGTAGTTTTAATCCAAAAACTCTTCAAGTTCCATAACTTGAGGACAAATTATGGAAGACTTTAAACTAATAAAGAATTAACTTTTTCTTTATTTTATAACTTATGAAATTAATTAAGGTTATATTATTTTTTTTTATATTTATTAATGAAGTGACTCTTGAACCTCCATAACTTAAGGACAAGACTCTTCATCTTTTGTAACCATTGCCAACTTTTATGAGTTTTTATGAAACTTAAATGTGACTTTTCATATAACTTGAGGATAAGTTACAAAAACACATTTTAGAATCAACTCTTAGATTAATTTGGATTGAAAACAACTATTTCATTCAACTTTTCTATTAATCTAAGCACCTCATAAGAACAAGATAATTCAAATCAAACTTTTTTCATGTAATTAGTCTAACCTTTAAACTAATACAAAACATGAATCTATTGACAATTATCTTTGAAAATGGATTAGCATGAACATTACCACATCAAAAAACAAGTTTATAAGTTCAAAAACAAGTTAGGGTAATGTTCCTAGTCCATTTCTAGCCAAAAACCTCGAAAGTATGTTGTCTGGGGTCCAACTCGTCGAGTGCATGAACACAACTCGGCGAGTTGGATGCATTTTGCCTTGGACTCGTCGAGTCCCTTCATGGACTCGGCGAGTCAGCTGGGCTGACAGCATCAAAACTCGATTTTTCAGCTTCTATTGCAGGTATAACAAGAAAACAAGCCTAGGCTCTGATACCACTGTTTGGTTATGAGCATTCTAACACTCCTAAGTGTACATGCAACCCTAAATACCTTGGATCTATGTTTTCTCTATTATACATGCAAATATGAACATCCAAGGTATTATCCTAATCTAGCATACAAAATAATGGATATAACAAGATAGAATACATACCTCTTTGATAGTGCTTGTCTTCATGAAGCTTGAGTGCCTAGTGCCCCAAGTGTGACACCTCAAATGGTTCACACAACACCATAAGCACTTGGAATAACATAGAGAGAAATTAGAACACTTCATGAAATCGTCTAGCCCTCATACACACACATAGTGTTAGTAATGATTTCTTGAGCCATGGGTTTCTTTTATATGGTAGCTATTAGGGTTACACCATGTAACTCATGACTTTACCCATTCCTTATGCTCCATGGATTTTAACCTCCATGGAGTATCCATGGGTCACCCCATGGACTTAGTCCAACATAAGGAATCTTGGATCACAAGCCCACATATATAAGAATGAATGATTTACACAATCAACCCATATATTTAATTAGTCTTCTTTTGATCACTTAATTAATTCTAGATTAATTCTTGATCAATACTAATTAAATAATCTCATTATTATTATTATTAATATACTAGAACTTATAATATATTAATAACCGTAAGTGTCTTATTTCTCTCATTATAGTCTATCCAAGTGCATGATGCCATGCAACCCAAATGGACCATGCCGGGTCGGGTCAAGTCTTACCAATTATAGTTATGGACTTAGACATTAATCCAACATATTTGACTAAAACAAAACCATGGCGGTCAAAAGGTGGCCTTATTGAGCTTCTGGAGCTCAAGAGAGGCTGGATCCGAGATATGGCTCGATTACAAAGCTTCATCACTAGGCATTTGGGGTTTTTGAGCTCAAAACCATGAATTTGGGGACAAACTAGATCTAGTAGTACAATAATCAAGATGTAAGCTTTATTACCATAAAGGATGGCCAAAGAGGAGTATAATCTGGATCTACTTCTTCTTCCTTGAGTTCTTCTATCTTCTCCTTCTTCTTCTTGCTCAACAATGCACCAAAAATTCATTCACAAGGGCAAAGATCACTCACACACACTTCAAGGAGGCTGGGGTTTTGGGAATAGGTCTCTAAGAGGTGAAGAAGGCTAGTTTGGGGCTATAATGATGTTTAAATAGGGTACACACCTTGCAAATTAGGGCTTCATACAGACTGGTGGACTCGTCGAGTCAGGAATATGGACTCGTCGAGTCGCCATGCCAACTTCACGTGCTGACCCGCTGCTACTCGACGAGTTAGGGCCACTGACTCGTCGAGTAGCTTCTAAAATAAGAAGAAAAATAATGTTTTAAATGCGTACTGGGAACGGGGCGTTACATACAATAACTTAGCTTATCATATAAACTAATACAAATCTTTATATTTTGACAGTTATCTTATAATTGGATGAGCACGATCACTACCATATAAAAGAAAAAAAAAACAGATTTTATGATTCAAAACAGCTTGTGGTAATGATCCTAATCCAAATTTGACCAAAAAGCTTGGAAATCTATTGTCTGATCATGCAACTCGTCGAGTCCATCTATGGACTCGTCGATTTCAAGGCAAAACATATCCTACTCGCCGAGTAGGTGCTGTCAGAACAAATTTCCAGCTTTGAAAAATAATTCATTTGCATCAATATAATAGAAAACAAACCAAGCTCTAATATCACTGTTGGGTTTTTGTATACTTCAACATCCTATGGTGCACATACAACCCTAAATGTATTGGATCTATGTTTTCTCTCATTATACATGCACTATTGTTTCCAAAGCATTAAGCCTACATCTAGCATACATTAGACATAAACAACATAAGAATGAGTTATAGGATTACCTCTTGATGTAGCTTGTTGTGTTTGGCCTTTAAGAACTTAGTACCCCAAGTGTGATGCCTCAAACGGTTCACAACACACCTATGACAAAGGAGAACTTGAGTGAGAGGTTGATAGCTTCAAAATCGGCTCCCATGAACTCTAAGAACACTTCTAGACCAATTTTAGGAGCTAAGGGAGTTCTTTTATAGTGTGGCAAAGACTAGGGTTACATCCACGTAAACTCTAATGCACCATGACCTTTCACATTACTTAGGCTCCATGGGTTAAACCTCCATGGACTATCAATGGACTATCATATTGGTTTATCCCATCCTAAATAACAATTAGGCCACACTATAAGAATCATTGATTTACCAAATCATCCCTATATATCTAATTAGTCTCTCTTTATCACAAAATTAATTCCAAATTAATTATTGATCAATACTAATTAAATAATATGATTTCATATTAATATATTAGAACTTATAATATATTAATAAATCATAAGTAACCTCTTACTCAAGTATCTATCCTATCAATTTGTCATGGTGATATGCAACCCGAAATGGAACATGCTACTATCGGGTCAAGTACATACCAATAATAGTTATGGGATTAGATACCTAATCCAACAACTAGGCCCACAACCATTAGGCTAGATTACCCCTGAGCTCACAACATGAGTCTGGCTTGTCTTCCTGACCCATAACTCATATCTCGATTGCTCCTGAGCCCACAACATAAGTCTAGCTTGCCTTCTTGGCCCACAACTTATGTATGGCTTGCTCCCGGTTTTGTTGGCTTCCGCACATAGCAGCATTGCCTCAACCCAACCACATTATGTCGATGTATGCAACAGATAAACATATTACCAACAAACGTATAATCGTGCATATTTAACAGATCACTACAACATAACAACATCCTATATACTGGGATACAAAACCGAATGGGCCGAATTGGTACCTTCGACCCACGAGTATAGTGAGGAAACTCACCTTACAGTATGGAAAGATAACAGAAAATAACGTTGCTCCAAAATTAAACTCTACAAGTTACCTATACAATAAATAGTGACCTAAACTCAAACCTATAACTAAAAATATCCAACATACCCCTAGGTCAAACTTGGTTAAAATCCTGGTCAAAGGTCAAAAGTTAAAAAGTAAACTGATACTGAGTATGCTCGACATACTCAACCACTACACCCAATGTAGTGCACCCTTGGTCCTGTTACAGGGTCCCAACCAGGAACGCGCAACATACCACTAGGTACGCCCAACATACTCGGCTGACCTCCATCTTCTTTATTAAATACTTATTCTATTAAGACACCACATCCAAAACTCAAACCTAGTTCCAAATAACATTCTAAGTCATAAAGTTTCCAACTTTATGACTTTCCAAGGCTATAAAGGGTTCGGAAAATAAAACCTAACTTAATACACAAACCAAAAACTCATATATCATGAATGAATAAAGGAAAGAGACCAAGATCACATTTTTATGGCTCTAATCACCTAAAAACGTATGGAAGGACAACCCTTATGGGTTAAAGTAAGCCATACCCATGAACACCAAGATTATGGGACTAAAAGCATAAAAACCTAAGAACTAACAAGATCCAAAGCAAACATGCATGAAGATCGAAACTTTATACCTTCAAATGATGCTTGATGACAAGATACTTATGGATCCAAGATTCCTTGAGCTTCTAAGTTGATTCCAATTATTTATTCTCCCTTCAAGATCACCAAAAGCACACTTTCAAGCTCAAAATGCCCACACAATAGATTAGGGTTAGCAACGGGTGATCTTGGAGATGGAGGTTGATGAACGAAGATGTCTCAAAGAGATAATGATGTTTAAATATGGCTTGAACCATAAAAATTAGGGTTTAACCCTCAACCACTTACTCCTGAAGTAAGCCGAACTATCTCGATCAATTTGCAAATAAGGAGTTAAGGGACCAATTTGCAAATAAATTTCATACCAAGGGTATAAATGGAAAATATCTCGATCAAGGGTGTTACAATTTCATTGATGCAAAAGAATTGTTTCCCTTACATCATAAACTTACAATTAACATTTACATTAACCATTTGATTGAGCAAAATAACCACGCTACAACTAAGTATTAAACTTGACATTACAACTTACAATCAAGTTGAACAAAAAACTACACAACAAACCAGTAATGCCTACATACCATTTCAACACAACATAGACAACCATGAGAAAAGTCAACTGCTTATCATGTATAACTTCAATTTGATCACTTTTTGCTCCATTTCCTAAACGATGCCCAAAGTTTGTTCATCGATTTCAACAATCCTAGAATAATGTCCTTTACGTGTTCACATATATACGTGGATCAACCCAGCCAAGAAACCCGCACGTAGAATCCTTTTAAGAAACTAAGGAAAATGTCAAAAAGATGAGAACCTACAAACACATACTCGAAAACAAAAGATGAAATGATTACATACCAGTTTAGGGCAACATCAGAATCGCCTCCTAGGGTTGGTATTAGTCCATAAAGTACGCGTGATAACCACCTTACTACAATATCACATCACCATGTTGCTTTTTGTTGAGTCTAGTTTCTAGGGTAAACGACAAAAACGAAAGACATTGGGTCTTATTTAAAAAGGAGAAAGTAAATTACAAAGTTGGTCCTTATGGTTTCCAACTTAAAATGATGAAAATGCCCTCACGTAGGGAGCAAATGTGGGACTTAACGAGAAAAAGCAGACGAAAGTAAGGACATAAACCACGAGAAAATTGTATTTTGGTTCATTCATGTGTGTTCGAAAATGATGTCCAAAAGTGAGGACCGAACCTGCACGTTTTTGTAAACCAAAGGCCCCATTTTTGCAATTTACTCATTTGTTATTTAAAGCCAGAAGATTCTGTTAACTATTAACGCCTCATACCAAGGGTTAGGGTTTTGCTAGGGTGTTTGAACTTTGAAGCGGCGAAGAAAGCAGTACCAGCATCTGTTGTCAATTTTCTCGATCATCAATGGCGAAAAAACGAGAGAGACATCAAAATCCAGAACCTTTCTTATCGGATGACACCAACAAATCTGCCTCCAAGAAGCGCACCAAACCCGCTAAACAGCATCAGAGCGAAGAAAAGGTATCATTCTGAACAAACTTTCTTATCTTCTCTCAATCTAATGATTACATATATGTATATAGTTATCAGATGCTATTATGAAATTAGTTTTTCATAAACTATCTCTATACTGCAGCTTATATCGGCGGGCATGAGCTCCAAAATTTTAAAGGAGGCTTTACTTCAACAAAAGGAGATTCAGGATGAGGCAGATGCCGAAAACCCTGATAACATTGTTTTCCCGGAAGAACCTATTACCCAGACTCAAGTAGACGAAGACGATGATGTTGACAACTTTGCTGGATTCTCTGATAATCACAGTCAATTTGGCGGTTATGAGGTTTCCTTCATCCCACACGCTTCATATTGTCCAATTTGTGTTATTGTTTAGCTCATGAAACCCATGTAATTGAGAATTTTGACGGAAACGCAGGAAGAAATTAACGAGGATGAAGAGAAGTTACTTGAAGCCTTCTTCTCCAAAGATGCTGGTCCTCAGCAAACATTGGCTGATGTCATTTTGAGGAAGATCAAACAAAAAGATCAAATGCCTCCAGGTTCATATGTTTTACTTGCTTTTCCACCATTGATTGTGTTGATCACAGTACTTCTCCATTTTTTCTGATATTATGATCACAGTCTAATCTTTTTTTAATAGGTTTATCTGCAGTACTTCAACCATCGCCTAAATTGGATGATTCCATCATAGAAATATACAAGAGGTTCCATACTCATTGCTTCTCTGATCTTTAAAATTTCTATACAGTTAAGTTATAAAACATCTCACTTATGTAATGCAGTGTTGGAGAGATTTTCAAGAAATACACCTCAGGAAAACTCCCATTGGCCTTCAAAAGCATACCAGCAAAACAAAACTGGGAAGAACTTTTATACTTGACAGAACCCGAAAAATGGTCACCAAATGCTGTTTATCAAGCCACCAGAATACTTGCTTCCAATATGAGTTCAAGTAAAGTGACAAAGTTTTACAAATTTGTTTTACTCCCTCGTATCAGACAAGATATACGCAAGAACAAGAAGCTTCATTTTGCATTATATCAAGCTTTGAAAAAGTCTGTATACAAACCATCTGCCTTCCATAAGGGAATCTTGTTCCCACTATGTGCTGTATGTATGAATTACTCAAAACTTCAAACCCTAGTTTTACTTCTAACCAGAGCCCAAATTCATCAAACTCTTTTTGTGTCTTGTAGTCTAGGACCTGTAACTTGAGAGAAGCTGTTATTATTGGAAGTATTCTTCAAAAGGTCTCAATTCCACCACTTCATTCCAGGTATTATATTATATTCCTATTTTTTGTAAAGAAATGTATTGCTACTTTAAGGGAAATATAACCAAATTCTGATGTCAACTTGCAGTGCTGCTCTAATGAAACTTGCAGAAATGGAATATGGTGGCACAACAAGGTATATATATATATATATATTTAGTTTCAAGAATTACACATGTTATGAAGTAGAGTTAAGATAGTGGTTTTGTGATGCAGTTATTTTATAAAGATATTGGTTGAGAAGAAATATGCTTTGCCATATAGAGTTATTGATGCAATGGTTGCACATTTTATGAGATTTTGTGAGGATTCCAGGGACATGCCTGTCATTTGGCATCAGTCACTTCTTGCATTTATGCAAAGGTATAAACATGAACTCACAAAGGAGCAAAAAGATGACATTAATTATCTTGTCAAGAAGCAGAGACATAAACTGGTAAGTGTAAATGGATCAAAGTTGAAAAATGTTTTGTTTTTAAAGTAAACAAGGTAAAAATCAGAAAGTACAAGGACCAGTTTTGTAATATTTTTTGTAAAGTACTGATGTTAATGTAATAATGCAGGTGACACCTGAAATTCTAAGAGAGCTGAATAATAGCAGAATCCGTGGGGAGAAGGAGGATGATCTTATGTCTTTATATATCCTTCCTTTTTGTTTAATTAAAGTTTTACAATTTCCTCATATTTTATTTTGGTAATGATGGAATCAGAGAAAGAATGGAATGTAATGACTTATTCCATTCCATCCAATGAAACAGGTGTGATTTGAATTCATTCTCCTTAACTCTTGTATCACCTTCCCCTGTTTCTGTGATGAATAAAACCATAGATGAAGACCGATTTGATATTCCAGATGTGCCCATGGAAGAGGATTAATTTTCAGAAGCTCACTTGCCCTTTTTGGTAAATTTGCTCTCCTTTTTCTTCTGTTTGAACAGTGCTCATGTGAACAACTAACAAGTAGTAAGTTGATGTTTTCAGGATGCGGATTATTTTATGAAGTGTGAGGAATATAATTAGCAGTTTTGTAGAAAATACTTTGTAGTGTGTATTGTTTTAACTGTTTCTGAAATTATTTATATGTTTGCAAAACTATTTTTTTACATAGGCATAGGCATGTTTGAGGTTAAATGTAAAATTTGACCACTTTGTGAGGGTGGAATGCTAATTTTGAAAGTTGAGAGTATTCTTTGGAAATAAGTGTAAACTTGTCTGCTTCATCTGTTCCTTACCTTTGCATTTTTTTACGTCTTTTCAAATCCACTTGATTTTGAATATATATATATTTATGAAATCCTATGTGAATTGAATTACATAATTTGATCATTGAAATTAGTGCAATGGGGTTATTTGATGATTATATATATATATATATATATATATATATATATATATATATATATATATATATATATATATATATATATATATGGAAAAGTGAATATGTGGTTGTAATGTACCTAAGTTTATATGTATAGAACCTTTTAAATGATGCAGTTTTAAACAAAATAAATCCAATTTCATTTTATCTTAGTTTTGTTTTAATAGAATAACATTGAATTATTAAGTTTAATTATAGAATGAAAAAGATCAATTATATATTTTTTTATTGCAAATGATTATTGAGTTTATAAAAAAAAACCAATAGTTTTAATGAATATAACTCAAGCATTTTGTATTTCAATTAAAAAATTATATCCAATGATTTTGTAAAAAGTTTGATTGAGTTATGATATGTTCTTCTTTTATATTTTATTCTATTAGTTTTCATTTAGAATTTAGTAGGGTTAATTAAATTGTCACGACTTTTAATGCGTTAAGTTCTTATACACAATGAAGAAAAAACATAAATTTGATCGATTTAGTAAGTCACATGATTAATGAAAAATAGTAAAAGAGATATCATGATTAGTTTGGATATAAATGGATCAAAACTATATTGTTTGGAGGGTTTTATATTTAAGTTTAGGTATATATATATATATATATATATATATATATATATATATATATATATATATATATATATATAAAAGCTAACATTCTCCACTTGAGGATTTTGGATTTTGGCTTAATGTCTTGTTGCCTCAAACCTAAAAAGAAAACAGAAAAAGGGAAAAAATTGTGTAAACAATGAATTTCTAGCCTCAACAACGATGCCATGATTCTAAGAAATATCTTTATTTCAATGACTATTATTTTTAATGAACATTTACTTCAAATAAATATCTCAGAAATATTAGTGAATCGCTTTCTGTTTTGTTGATTAATTGAGATATTATTTTAGCTGATAAGTAGGGACTTATAATATCCAACAGCCTTATCCCAATCATGCATTAATGGGACTAACATTTGGTGATATGGTGACTTATGTTCATGTCAACATGATCATTCATAACGACTCCTTTTCAAGCGACACGTATGTATTTTTCTTTTAATAAACTATCTATCTAGTTTACTAGTAATACAAGTGGCTTTCTATTGACCTATCTTTCCATTATCTCAATACTAAAATAATAGAATTGCAAGAAGGATGTAGTTGTTTCGGTGTAGGAGAATTAAATAGAACAGATTACTGGAAGGTATATTGAGTAAGTTGGCAAAATTATATACACGCATCAAGTTTCCAAATCATTCACAAAATTACTTACGAATCTCTACTTTCCAAATCATGAAATTAGATTAAATTTCCGTGATTTTCTCTCATATAAATGATTTTGAGAAATCAAATATCCTTCTATATTTTGTTCCTATTAATTTTCCTACTCATTAGATTAAAGCAAATGTAAAAAAAAAAAGAGAGATTAAGAGAGAATTAATGGATTCTACATGTCATTGTTTTTTATAGGAGTAGAAAAAATAAGTAAGAACAAAAGTTAGAAGGATATTAAAATTTTCAATGATTTTTACACAACTAATATACATCATTCTTGCATAGTCTTTTAAAAAACATCCGACATAAATACATAACCATCAAGCCCCAAATCTAATGAACCCTAAAACCAAATATATAAGTTATTCCCAACACCGTACCACAATCCAGTGTACATATTAATCACAAGTACATTACTAATGCGTACAAGATGCTTAAATTCCATATCTCATTTACGCAATGCACTTTCATTTACTTTATTTCTCATGATGACAATTCTATCTTCTTAGTTAATGACATATACATGATGATAATGAGTTGTAATATATATCATGGGAACATATCAAGGATGTGCTTATTGCTGGAAGAAGTGAACTCGGAAAGTATGTTGCCTAAATGAAACATAATGATAAGTAAAATACCTATACCTAAATGAGGAAATGAAACATTTATGTGTTATACACGAAGTACCTTATGTATTATTGACAATGTATTATATGACAAGTATGTGATGGAGAAGTGCCTAAATAGGTCTCTTATAAAATTTTAGGATGCAAGTATGACCAAGTTATAAATGAAACAACATAAAGTACAAGTCATAAGATATGATGGACGACTTAGGTGTAAGTGTAACTAACATGAAGTTAATATTGATTTCATATTTTTTTGAGTTGACATTCACTCAGGAAAGAAAAATGCCTTAAGATCTATATGATACGAATAAATGAAATCACGAAGAAATAAATGGACAATATAATAAAGTGAACCTAAATGAATCATAACATTTCATTATTATGTTTGTTCGTCGATTGAATGGAAAAACTCATTCAAATTATTGTTTATTATTATTAAACAGAAACCAAACAAAACTAAAACCAAATAAATAAAGACAAGAACTTAGTTCATAAAACTAAAATTTTATTATATAATAGAAATCATTAAATAAATTATATATAAAAGTATTTTATTTCATTGAATATATATATATATATATATATATATATATATATATATATATATATATATATATATATATATATATATATAGGGTTAGGTTCATGTGAGACGGCTTAATTTTGTGAGACCGTGAGACGCATTTTTTAATTTCTTTTTATTTTTTTTAAAATTTTTTTTAGTTAATCCAAGTTCCGAAAATAATATTTAAAAAAAGAATTTTTTTATTTTTCCATTTATTTTGCATTTTAAAATTATTTTTAGAATATATACATTATAATATTCTATTTAGAATATTTCACGTATTTTAAAAAAAAAAGGATTTTATTTTATTTTATTTTTATTTTTTTTAGTTAATTCAAGTTCTGAAAATAATATTTAAAAAAAGAATTTTTAGATTTTTCCATTTATTTTGCATTTTAAAATTATTTTTTAGAATATGTCAGTGTAATATTCTATTTAGAATATTTCACGTATTTTTCAAAAAAAAAAAAAACGGAATTTTCTTTTATTTATTTTTTATTTTTTTTATTTTATTTTTATTTTTTTTAGTTAATTGAAGTTCCGAAAATAATATTTAAAAAAAGAATTTTTGGATTTTTCCATTTATTTTGCATTTTAAAATTATTTTTAGATTTGGTCTCACGGTCTCACAAAATTAGTATGGTCTCAAATGAATCTAAACCTATATATATATATATATATATATATATATATATATATATATATATATATATATATATATATATATATATATGTATGTATATATGTTCAGGTTAATTTGAGACCATTCTAATTTTGTGAGACCGTAAGATCAATCTAAAAATAATTTTAAAATACAAAATAAATGGAAAAATCCAAAAATTCTTTTTTTAAATATGGGTAAATTACACGAATCGTCCTTCGTCCATGTGCCAAAAAGCACGTTCAGTCCCTATTTTCAAAAATTAACTCGGATCGTCCTTCATTTGGTTAAAAGTTGCACATGTCATCCGTCGTTAGTTTAAATTTACACATTTCATCCCTTACGAGACATGAAATGACTATTTTGCCATTTTTATTTAATTTTTGATTTATTTTATTTTTTTTACAATTAATAACAATATACAAAATAAAATAAAAACTTCATCCCTCCCACCTTATCTAACCCCTTCCCTTCTAAACCCACTTTCCCCTAAAGCAAAATCATCACCACCACCGGACAACTGAGCACCACCATTGACCACCGCCGGACCACCACACACCACAGTTGACTACCACTTTTTTTTTTCTTTCAAAAACATCGTTGATAAACCCTTATCCCCCTTCTTCCCAAGGTTCCTTAAGCCACCACCGTCGACCACCAAGCCTTGTAGAAACACCAGCCGAAGGAAGAGAGGCGGAAACACCAACCATCACCACCTGTTCGCAGATCTACACTCCAGGTGGTGTTAGATTTGATTTTTTCCAAAGATGTGAGTAATGGCAGACTCGATTTCTTTAAGGTTGAAACTTTGCCGAGTTTGATTCAACACGGAACCCTCTCATATTACTCCGACGGAATGTACCTCCGCTGTAGGGTTTCAAATGGAGATAGAGGCGAACAAAAAAGTAGATCCATTCTTCTGTTTTTGCCAGGCGAGGGTGAGGGAGAAGACGGTGATGGTTGTGCGCAGATGGAGGTGGTGGTTTCGAACACAGATGTAGGCGACGATGGTTGCTACAATGGTGGTAGAGAAAGAAATAGAAGAGATGTGTGGTTGTGGTTTCCAACAACTTCATGGTTGTCGGCGACTTCGTGAATGGTGTGCAGATCTTAGACGGTGGTGGACAGGCGGCGAACGGAGAAGCAGAGATGGAGTGGTGGATGGTGGTCTTCATCTGGAGACCTGATTTCAATGATGTAGAAAGAAAAGGGGGGAAAAACGAAGGGGAAGGGGGAGCCGGCACAGGTGGGTTGATTGGTAGGGTATTTTGTTTTTTTTTTCTTTTTTCTTTTTTTTCTAAATCTAAAAATGATAAATACATATGAAAAATTAAAAAAGAAATTATTAAGGGTAAAAATGTCATTTTATGTCCACAGGGACGATCCGAGTGAAAAAATTATTATACAGGGACGGTTCGAGTTAATTTTTGAAAATAGGGACTAAACGTGCTTTTTGGCACCTGGACGAGGGACGATTCGTGTAATTTACCCTTTAAATATTATTTTCGGAACTTGAATTAACTAAAAAAAAATCATTTTTTTTTTAAAAAATACGTGAAATATTCTAATAGAATATTACACTGACATATTTAAAAAAATAATTTTAAAATGCAAAATAAATGGAAAAATCTAAAAATTCTTTTTTTTTAAAATATTATTTTCAAAACTTGAATTAACTAAAAAAAATAAAAAAAAAATCCCATTTTATTTTTTGAAAAATACGTGAAATATTCTAATACAATATTACACTGTACATATTCTAAAAAATAATTTTAAAATACAAAATAAATGAAAAAATCTAAAAATTCTTTTTTTTTTTTTAAATATTATTTTCGGAACTTGAATTAACTAAAAAAAATATAAAAAATAAAATAAATAAAAAAATGCGTCTCATGGTCTCACAAAATTATTTTTTTTTAGTTTTTTTTGTTCTATGATGGAAACAATATCATAAAATACTTTAAGATGTGATTATAATAAAATACTTTCTTTATTTTTAAAATTAAAAAAAACATTAATGTATTTGTTGTTGTGAAAATTTTAATAAGATTAATATTTATGTAAAGTTATATGAATAAAAATTATATATATATATATATATATATATATATATATATATATATATATGTATGTATTAAAAATTATATATATATGTATTAAAATTTTTTAGTTTTTTTTGTTCTATGACCGAAACAATATCATAAAATACTTTAAGATGTGATTATAACAAAATACTTTCTTTATTTTTAAAATTAAAAAACATTAATGTATTTGTTGTTTTGAAAATTTTAATAAGATTAATATTTATGTAAAGTTATATATATATATATATATATATATATATATATATATATGAAAAGTTGAATAGAAAAACTTAATTATTGGTTCTTTAAGGAACCAAATCTTTTTTTCAATTTGTAAACCTTATTTTTTATCGACAAAAAAAAATCTAAAAATATCCAAATTCATATATTAACATTGTAACGTTCCAAAAATTATAGAATCAAAGTATCACCAAACATCCAAATACATCAGAGTTAAATAAAATGCGAAGCAATATGGGGTGTGGGATGCGATCACCCAAAACTCTTCCATTTGTATCCAGAAGTACCTACAACATAAGCTAAAAATCGTAAGCACGAAGCTTAGTGAATTCTCCAAAACACCACATACCATACATATCTAATATATAAGGGGCCATAGCCCAACACCCATTGGCCCTCGCTCAGAATAGATCTGTCAATATCATGTGATGGGCCCCGCTTCAGCACATCCATCAGGCACCACCTGGCATCAGGTCCCACTTGATATATATAAACACATATACACATACAATAATTACTAAGACAAATTAGCATACAACACATTCATCATGCCCCACCTGGCATCGAGCCTTGCCCGATATACATATCACATACAACACATGCATGAGTCATGCAGACAACTAGCATCCCATCCATAACAAATCATGGGCCAACATTGGTACCTTCAACCCGTCAAGCACAGTGAGGAAGCTCACCTCAAACTGCTGAATCTCTCAGATAAAAAATCAGACTACTGATTCGGAAAAATCCCCTTACTAACACCATAAAATAATATCAAATCAATAATTAGATTACAACCCATAACTGAAATCCTAGTCCAATTTTCCAACACTCAGGGTAAAAGACCATTTACCCTTTCCTAGCTTGGCCCAAATTCCGAGGCCCATCCCAAAAGCACCAAAAATCCCACTCAGGACCAACTTCGAAAATGGGACCAAAACCCATCATGAGCCTAAATCCAAGAAGGCCCAAAACTCCCCCAGTCCAAAAGTGGCCCAAATCGCGAAAGTCGATAGCCGAGTACGCACGACGTACTCAGGTTTACGCCCGACATTCTCAAGAATCCCTAGTACGCGCTGGGTACGCGTAGCACATTACCAAACGGGCATGATCGGGGACCAGGCAGCATACGCGCAACATATACATACGTACACCCAACATATGTGCCTATTAAGCACTTTTACCATTAAGTGCTTAATACATGCAACCAAAAGCCCAAACTTCAGATCTAAGTCCTATCAAACGTCTTAATCCATAAAGTCATGAACTTGGAGCCTTTGCACGACTCAAAAGAACACACACCTTACTTTTAGCATTCTACTTTCACCAAATGAACCTAAACACATACACGAGTGATCCACAATCATCAAGATACTAACTTTATGGGTTAGGGACCTCAGAAACGTCAAGAGAAGCGACTCCAAACTTCTGTAGTGAAAGAAAACCACTAGATACTCACAAAAGACCAAAAATGGATCAAAACCTCATAAGGACTACATCTAAGCATACATGAAGCATGTTCCAAGCATTATGCCTCAATGAAGCTGGAAATGGTTAGAGAAGTCTAGATCTACAAGATCTCCTTTGATCAAGGCTCCTTATTCGAATTTCTTCTTCTTCAAACCTAGGCCTGGCAATCGTGTCGTGTTCGGGTTGGTGTGTCGCGGGTTGGCGGGTTGGCGTGTCAAAATATGTCAACCCAAACACAACCCATTTAAATATACAGGTCACGGGTTGGCGGGTCACGGGTTGGAGGGTTTAGAACATAAACCCATATATGACCCACCAACCCATTTATTTAAACGGGTTCACAAGTTGGTAGGTTCGTGGGTCAGATTTGGGTTCATGGGTCCGAATTTTACATATTTAAGTCTTAAACCTCCAAATGAAAATTAAAAACATTCTTAGAAACATGTTACAAACTTAGCCTTATAGGTTACGACTTATAACATTAGACCATTCGTCACGAGTCATAATGTCAAAACAGTCAAATGGTCTATGAATAAATGGTATATTTTTGTAATACTTATTAAACTTGATACATAAATACATTTAAAAATAAAATAATTTTTTTATTTAGAATATAAATGGGTTGGCGGGTCAACCCGTTTATTTTTTGAGAAATCCCTATACGACCCGTTTAATAAACGGGTTGGCGGGTTAACGGGTTAGTGGGTTGAAAAACTCAACCCAAACCCATTTATTTCGTGTCGTGTCGCGGGTCGTGTCGCGAATTTCCAGCCCTATTCAAACCTCACCAACACACACTAAAACACACACAAGAGGGTCAAATCTCTTCAAAAGGGGCTAGGGTTTCGAAATGTGACTTAAAGGGCTTTGGAGGCCGGTATATGAGAGGTTCAAGGTATTGGAATAGTGTCTAAGGCTGCAACTATATTAGGCAAGTATTTGATCCGGTTGTGCATGGTCCTTTTGGGTTGCCTTCACCAGAGCAACTTGATGGATGATTTGTTAAGAGAGAGTAAATATTATAAGGAATAATATTTGGTTATTTGATTAATATAAGTCATAGATTAATTGGAATTAATTTGGTGACTTAAAGAGATTAATTAAATAAGAGGGTATAAACTGTCAATTGTTTGATAGTTACACTTTAGACTATAAATTCTTATCCAAGATAGGTTGGACGATTTCTAGGGCTTGGATAAGCCAAAATTGTCCATAGGGTTATCAAGGAAAGGATATGGATCAACTTAAAGTCTAAGTTATCCAATTAGGGTTAAAGCTGTAATCCTTAAGAAGTCTACAAGTATAAATAGGCCCTAGGGGTGAGGGAATTCGACACACCATCTAAAGTAGAGATACTCTGGTTGAATTCCTCCCCTCTCCTCTCTCCTAAATCATCCTTCTTGCTATTGGTGTTTGTAAGCCATTAGAGGAGTGATATTTGTGACTCTAGAAGCTCCAAGACAACAAGATCAACAAGGAATCCAAAGGTATGATTCTAGATCTATTTCAATGTTGTTATTTAACCTAATTAGCCATTAGAAGTCTTGGATTCAAAGCATGTTTAATTAGAAAGCCTAGATCCAAGCATTAGGGTTTTGCATGCGCACATAGGAAAGTTCTTATGGTTAAAACCCATCAGTGGTATCAGAGCCTAGCTCGGTTTTCTTTAAATTGTTGCTTGATTAACTGAAACAAACCTGCGAAATTCAATTTTTGGGTTTTTGAGTCATGGACTCGGCGAGTTCCAAAGTGGACTCGGCGAGTAGGCCTGACTCGGCGAGTCCCTTTGTGTACTCGGCGAGTCCGGGCGTCAGGATTAGGCAAAACCGGGATTTTTTCATGTTTATCTTATGGAAACTTACCTTAAACATATTAGATCAACCCTAATCCATTTTTTTGATATATATGACTATAATCTTGATCTGATTAAAGATACCTATCATCTAATAAAATATTTAATTTACTTATATGATAATTGATTAATTATTTTGATAATTATCTTAAAGGAAATCTTGGATAAATCAAATAAAGATAATTAGGATATTAATTGTTAATTGGAATTATTTGTTATTTGATCCTCCATGTTTTAAATGTTTAAAACTAACCCTCAAGTTTTGAAATTTATATTTGTGATTAAAAGGTTTTAATTTAGACAACTTAAATTTCAAACCCTACGTTTTAAAAAGTTTAAAACACAACCTTATACTAATATGATATTACTAGAATAATATATATATATGTATAACTAAATGCTAGTCTTACCGTTAGTAGGCCTCATTCACGAAGCCGATCTATAAGGTGGGTATAAGGTTGCGGCCTATAAAATGACGCTTAATGGGTGTACACTCACACCCACCGCTTGCTTGATTGGTGGAGGGTCGTTAGCCGAACGGGTAGGATAGGGCAACCTCATCCTCTCATTAAAAGTATAATAAGAAATACAAAGTAACTACACATTTAAAAAATTTCCCAATCTTAGTTACTTTAGGAAAAGTGAATTGATGCAATCCCATGAAATTACACTTTGCACCCTTGCTAAGAAGTTAGTGGAGCGTGTGTGGTTTACCGGCACACTAATTGGTTCTAAGCAAAGGTGGAAAAGGGTGATTCATTGTTTATCATAGTTCGATGGAGCGTGTGTGGTTTACCGGCACATCGAATAGGTGATCGTTACAATGAAGGCACCATGTGAATTTGCATGGTAATTCACACCCGCTTTGTGATCCTCGGCATCCCAGTCACAAACAAGAGGGGCATATCGAGATTTAAACATGCCATTGAATAGTTTCAATGAATCTCATCCGAACCTAGGAATTCTCAATACACTTAGGACTAATAGTCTAGGTTTTGTAATGGAGAATTAGTGAATCGTCATTCACTTACCTTCAATTTATTTTCATGTTAGATTACGGCATCCCTTTTCTAATACGTGAATGTTATTGTTGGATCCTAACCCTAATTTTTCTTATTGGGTGATAATTAGGGATTCTTATTCTAATCTATCTTTGTCCTTTCTATAGATATCGAACACAAACAACGCTGCTGCTAGTTCTTTCACGTTGATGAGCCTTTGCCAAAAGGTCACCTTCGATGGAACGAACTTTAGCGAATGGATAAGATACATTCGCACCATTGCTCGCTATGAGGATAAGGAGTATGTCCTCGATGAAAAGCTTGAGAAGATCAACCCCGAAATCGCTACTCCGGCCGAAATCACCGCTTTTGAGACTCATGAGCGAGATGCAACGAAGGTACATTGCATCATGATTGCCACCATGAACTCCGAATTCCAAAAGTCCTACGAGGACATGTATCCATACGAGATGCATCAAGACTTGTTGGAGAGATACCACCAAAACGCGAGACAAGAGCGTTATGAGATTTTCACTAACATGATCTCCGCTAAGATGGGTCATGGAGAATCTCTTACCGTGCACCTGCAAAAGATGCAAAGGTATGTCGATCGCCTTCGCAAGTTAAATGTTGACTTTGGGGAAGACTTGGCGATCGACATGGTGCTTCACTCTTTGCCTCCGATGTACAACCAATTTAGGATGACCTACCACATGAATAAAGAGGAGGTCACCGTAAGCAAACTCCAAGGTCTTTTGAGAGTCGCTGAGAGCAACTTCAAAGACAAGTCTGTTGCACCTACTCCTAATCCGTCTGCTGCTCCTGTCTTGGCAATTGGTCAAGGAAAGGGAAAGAAGAGGAAGGCTTCATCAAAGAACTATCGCAAGGTTAAAGCCCGAGATGGTGCCTCTTCTAGTGGGACCAAAGTTGATCCCTCTAAACCCTATCCTAACCCGAAGGAGGCAGAGTGCCACCACTGCCACAAGATAGGACATTGGAAGAGAAGCTGCCCAGCATACCTGCAAGCAATCAAAGAAGGAAAGATCAAACCATCTTTCGCAGGTATATACACAATTAAATCTAACGATTCTAATCATGCTATTTCTTGGGTTCTTGACACCGGTTGTGGTTATCACATTTGTTCAAATGTGCAGGGACTAAGAAGAAGTAGGGATGTGGAGCAAGGAAGGATCAATCTAATCATGGGGAACAGAAGATCGTCGCCTGTTACCAAGATTGGAGTGTATTCTTTAGTGCTTAGGAATAATTTATGTTTAGATTTGAACAATTGTTGCTATTCGCCAGAAATGGCTAGAAACATCATTTCATTTCATGGTTTGTATAGACAAGGATTTAGATTTTCTTTTAATAATGAGAATGGTTCTATTATGGCTTATCTAAATAGTGTCTTTTACTTTGAAGCTATACCATGTAATGGAATATATGAAACTGTTATGATTGTTGATAACTTAGGAAATGATGTTTTGAATATTGATTCTCCCACTAGTATAGATAAAACATCCTTGTGGCATTGCCGTCTTGGACATGTCAACAAGAAACGCATAGCCCAACTCCAAAAGGATGGAGTGTTGGAGTCATTCGACCTTAGGGAAGATGACACATGCGAGTCTTGTTTACTTGGAAAGATGACTAAGTCACCCTTCACAAATACTTGTGAAAGGGGTGACGGGCTATTGGACCCAATACATACCGATGTATGTGGACCCTTTAGATCAACCACGAAGGATGGGAACCACTTCTATGTGACTTTTACCGATGATTATAGTAGATATGGGTATATCTATTTAATCAAGCAAAAGTCAGAAACCTTTGAAAGGTTCAAAGAGTTCAAGAATGAAGTGGAGAATCAATTGGGCAGGAAAATCAAGATGCTTCGATCCGATCGAGGAGGAGAGTACCTAAGTCTTGAATTCCACGATTATCTCAAGGAGTGTGGAATAGTTTTGCAATTGACGCCTCCTAGGACACCGCAGTTGAATGGTGTGGCAGAAAGGCGTAATTGAACCTTATTGGATATGGTTCGCTCCATGATGAGTCGTGCTTCACTACCTATCTTCTTTTGGGGGTATGCCTTAGAGACTGCCGCCCATATCCTTAACTGAGTCCCTACTAAGAAGGTTGCCAAAACACCTCACGAGATGTGGACGGGGAAAGCTCCCTCGTTGGCACATATCAAGGTTTGGGGTTGTGAGGCTTTCGTAAGACAAGATACTCACGACAAGCTTGAACCTCGAAGTGAGCGATGTATTTTCATCGGCTACCCGCAGACATCCTTTGGATATCTCTTCTATAGACCAAAAGACAATGTTGTCTTTGTTGCGAGGAGAGGAGTTTTCCGAGAGAGAGAACTCATAAGCCAAGGAGATAGTGGGAGGCAAATCGAACTTGAAGAGATTCAAGAGTCGATAGATGAAGGAACCTCTACCGTTGGCATTCAACCCGAGGAGGAAACTCCGGTTGAACCGATTGATGAATCCTTACCTCTTAGACGTTCCGATAGAGTTAGAGTTCATCCCCAGTTTTATGGTTTTCATATTACTACCGAAGGGGACACGTATATTAGTGATGGTACACTATTAAATCTTGATGAACCTAATAGCTATAAGGAAGCCATGGCAGGCCCGGAGTCTGCAAAATGGAAAGAGGCAATGGATAGCGAGATCCAATCCATGTACGATAACCAAGTTTAGAATTTGGTTGATTATGTGCCCGGACGTAAGACCGTTGGGTGCAAGTGGATCTTCAAGAAGAAGACCGACATGGATGGGAAAGTACACACGTATAAAGCGCGATTAGTTGCGAAGGGCTTTACTCAAACTCTAGGAGTTGACTATGATGAGACCTTCTCACCAGTTGCGAAGATTAAATCTATTAGAGTGATGCTAGCAATTGCCGCATTTCATGATTATGAAATTTGGCAAATGGATGTCAAAACCGCCTTCCTTAATGGAAAGTTGGCTGAGGATGTTTACATGGCTCAGCCAGAGGGGTTTGTGGATCCGAAGCATCCAAATAGAGTGTGTAAGCTTGAGAAGTCCATTTATGGACTTAAGCAAGCGTCTCGCAGATGGAATCTTTGCTTCGATGAGAAAGTCAAAGAGTTTGGATTTGTACGAAGCGAAGACGAATCTTGTGTATATGTTAAAGCCAGTGGGAGTATAGTAAGCTTCCTCGTTCTATATGTCGATGACATATTACTCATAGGAAACGACATCCCGACTCTGCAGGAAGTCAAGTCCTGGCTCGGGAAGTGTTTCGCTATGAAGGACCTCGGAGAGGCTTCTTACATTTTGGGAATAAGGATAGTAAGAGAAAGAAGTAAGAGACTAATTGGACTTAGTCAGAATACTTACTTAGAGAAGGTACTAAAACGTTTTAGTATGGAAAACTCAAAGAAGGGAGAACTACCGATACAAGGAAATGCCAAGTTGAGTAAGACTCAAAGTCCGAGTACTGAAGCTGAAATAGCAGAAATGAGCCGAATACCATATGCTTCCGCAGTTGGCTCAATCATGTACGCTATGACTTGAACTCGCCCTGATGTAGCCTTCGCTTTGAGCATGGTTAGCAGATATCAAGGGAACCCTGGCAAAGCACATTGGATTGCGGTGAAGAATATCCTTAAGTACCTTCGGAGGACGAAAGAATGGTTCTTAGTCCTTGGAGGGAGTGATGACTTGAAGGTGCGAGGGTATAGTGATGCCAGTTTTCAGACCGATAGGGACAACTACCGTTCGCAGTCGGGCTGGGTCTTTACCCTAAACGCAGGAGCAGTAACTTGGAAGAGTTCCAAGCAAGAAACTGTAGCTGATTCAACGTGCGAATCAGAGTACATCGCAGCGAGCGAAGCGTCGAAGGAGGCGATATGGCTAAAGAACTTCATTGGTGATCTTGGAGTTGTGCGTGCCATAAAGGAGCCCATGGAGATTTTCTGTGATAACGAAGGTGCGGTTGCCTTGACCAAGGAACCGAGGGATCATGGTAGATCTCGACATATCGGTAGAAAATATCACTTCATTAGACATCGTGTAGAAGAAGGACAACTCATAGTTAAGAGGATATCATCAGAAGATAACCTAGCAGATCCGCTTACGAAGGGACTGAGTAGGGTTAAGCACTTGCAGCATGCTAGAAGTATTGGGCTGAAGGATGATATTAGTATAGATTAGATAGCATTTAGAAACGTATAATAGATAAATGTAATTAACATTTGATGATTAAATAAAGGAGTTTTATTTATAAGTAAAGTTACTGTCATATGTTAATTGTTTAACTATTGTTTCACTTTGCATGTTTTGACTTCCAGAATAATTGAATTTATTAGGAATAATCGAATTATTCAAATGGTCCACAATCGTTCGTGTGTTGGAAGTAGATATGAATGAAGATTGTCATGAATTGGTGTGTAGATTGTCTAAATGGTGTTAGACATAGCAAGGGTTGCTGTAACGTTCATGAGTGCTTATGAACTGGTTTTGAGCATTGGAACAAACCCGCGCTTGCTGGAATCACCTTATGGAATACGATATAAAAGGTGATCGCAAGACGATAATATCATATAGTCTTAAAACCTAGATATATGGTTTATTATTTGTTAATTGATTGTACATTGATAATGCGAAAATGCATCAGTAACTTGGTGTTATAAAACGCATTGTTGTGTATAGTTGGTTAATGAATAAGTAAATGCATATAAGTCGAAGTTTATCTATAAATTTTATCCTAAGAGGGTAGAAGAGATATCTTGGCCACTCGATGATTTGATTTGACTTATGTTCCGGGCCCGGTCAGAACTGAATTGATGTGTTTGATTAAGTTCTATGTCGAATAAATCGGAGATCGAGAAATCAAATGCTAGACTAACCATTCCATAGGATTGTCAGCATGATATCTAACAGAGGACTGTACGATCCCTTATCTAAAGGACAAGATTGATTAGATCAGAGTTTGATAGCGTCTTTGAGAGCTACGATTGCAAACCGAATTGTACTTGTATAGTTACTAGACTTATCCAAGTGGGAGACTGTTGGAATAGTGTCTAAGGCTGCAACTATATTAGGCAAGTATTTGATCCGGTTGTGCATGGTCCTTTTGGGTTGCCTTCACCAGAGCAACTTGATGGATGATTTGTTAAGAGAGAGTAAATATTATAAGGAATAATATTTGGTTATTTGATTAATATAAGTCATAGATTAATTGGAATTAATTTGGTGACTTAAAGAGATTAATTAAATAAGAGGGTATAAACTGTCAATTGTTTGATAGTTACACTTTAGACTATAAATTCTTATCCAAGATAGGTTGGACGATTTCTAGGGCTTGGATAAGCCAAAATCGTCCATAGGGTTATCAAGGAAAGGATATTGATCAACTTAAAGTCTAAGTTATCCAATTAGGGTTAAAGCTGTAATCCTTAAGAAGTCTACAAGTATAAATAGGCCCTAGGGGTGAGGGAATTCGACACACCATCTAAAGTAGAGATACTCTGGTCGAATTCCTCCCCTCTCCTCTCTCCTAAATCATCCTTCTTGCTATTGGTGTTTGTAAGCCATTAGAGGAGTGACATTTGTGACTCTAGAAGATCCAAGACAACAAGATCAACAAGGAATCCAAAGGTATGATTCTAGATCTATTTCAATGTTGTTATTTAACCTAATTAGCCATTAGAAGTCTTGGATTCAAAGCATGTTTAATTAGAAAGCCTAGATCCAAGCATTAGGGTTTTGCATGCGCACATAGGAAAGTTCGTATGGTTAAAACCCATCACAAGGTTCATAATGTTGTTTAAATAGGGTCCAAACCCTAAAATTTAGGGTTTGTACCCTGCATGCGTACGCCCCGCGTACTATAAGTTTTCCAAAAATGGCAAAATTGCCCCCTAAGGACCAAATCTGCAAACTGTTAACATACCAAGGGTAAAAAATGGAAGTACCTTGAATCGGGTGTTATAGTTTATTTAATTGTTTTTTTAGTCTTTCGGTCTTAAAGAGTACAACTTTTTGAGAAGTAACATTCTTAAATATTACACCTCATATATAAAACAATAAGATATCATTCTTTAAGAAAAATATATTACAATACAATCAATAACATATAATATGAAAATAAGAACCATTTTTATAACATAATACAAGAATATATACAATATTTTAAAGAATAGACAAAAACTTGTAACACCTGCAAATTTGGATCGGGCAATAAAGTTATTATAAGCCATAATAATGAATTTTAAAGAGGGATTGTTTTGGATAAATAATTTTAACCAAATTATAGTATATACGACGAGAATTATACATATAAAGAATGCCCAAATCCGACTTCGAATGAAGAAGTTACGACTTTTCGAAGTTTTGCGTAACAGTATGTCGTAAATAGTGCATTGGAGATAGGTTGCTTATTAGCCTTATTAATCTAAAAAAAATTCGTAGATGTTGTAAAAGTGAATTCGTGCATATTATCACACCCCCAAACCGAAATGACGGAAACGTTCGGGGATGGATGACGTCATGTACAGTATCACAACAATTGAATAATAGTAATCAAAGTAACAACAACCATTGTATTGAAAACATACAATTTACATTGTTTTCGTAACATTGTTTGTATGACACCAAAAGTAGATAGCAAAAACTATAAGACGTGTCGCTATGATGCTCCGTCTTCTCAAAACCTGTAAGTGTACATGTCTATTGATTCTCTAAGAATACAAGTGATTTTGAAAGTGTATCAACATTTAAATTGGTGAGTTCATAAGCATTTTGTTTTAGTAAACTGCATTTGCTCCTTGAAAATGTTAGTGTGATCCTCCAGAAAATCTAGTATTTTCTTTTGTAATTGATATGTAGTCTTAGACCTTAAAACCAAAAAGTATGTGTGTTACTGTACTTTGAAATAGTATACTGTAGTCTTATTATTAAATAAAACCCTATAAGTGAATATTTTCCAAAAATGTATGTTGTATTGTATTAAGAAAATAGTGTACTATATTGGGAAAATAGTGTACAATAATGTATTTATATGAAAACCCTTTGTATGTGCATGAAATCCACCAACTGTATTGAATAGTAGTGTATTATAATGTAGTTATATTATTAAAAATAACACCATTGAAGTTATGTTTGTCTCCTTAACAAAAATGTTTACTTAATGCTTATTGTGAGTGATATTATAACCATGCTAAAATGACTAGTGGTCTGCACAACGTTTTTCAGGCGTTAGAATGTTATGACATTTGTCACCCAAGACCTGCCAGTCTAACTGTAGCTAACAATTTAGGTGCGGGATTGTCAGTCCCGTATAGATCTATACATAAATTCACGCTCTCCCTCCAGGAGACTCTGGTTATAATTCAGGACTTTAGCGTGTACACTAGAAGGTACAATGAAGTAGTGGCTCATAATCCTGTATTAACTTGTTTACATATAGTGTGTAAATGTTCATTTGTTCTTGTAAATGTATGTATACCTCTTTTGTAGTGCACTCGTAGTGTAAAATAATTATACTTAAATAATTATTTTAATATTGTATCTTTTAACTTAGTAAACTAGTTTATGAGTTCCATAAATTATACCTATTATAATTTATCATGTATGCTCTTGTATTGTTCCTTAAACTAGTATATATGTTTCATAAACTATACCTATTATAGTTTATATGTATGTTCTGTGTGTACTGAAATATTTATGAAAATACCTCTATGCTCGGCATTCTACAAAGAGGTTAAAGTTTTATTTAAATAAGTTTTATACTTATATATATATATATATATCTATATATATATATATATATATATATATATATATATATATATATATATACAGAATATATAATTGAGATTAGAAAGACAGTCGGACAAGTGATCCTACCCTAAGCCTACAACCAAACAAGGAACAAGATTTAAGGCGAGAACACCAGCCCTAAGTCCGTTGAACCTTATATATATATATATATATATATATATATATATATATATATATATATGTTTTGGTAAAAATGACAGTTTAAATAGTTGAAATAATTTGGAATTGCTTGAAACAATTTAAAATAGTTTGAAACGGTTTGAAATCGTTTGTATCTGAACATAAGATCCCTTGTGTTTTACTTGTATCCTCCCCCCCCCCCCCCCCCCCTAAAACATTGAAAAATAGTGAAAACGTAGGGGTACGAACTCACATCGAATGTGCGTTCTTGTTTGGATACGAAGTAGTAGCAATGATCCTCGGGTTAGAACTCGTGTGACTAGTCGTATTCTAATAATAATTATACATGATATCGTATTTAAATTAATAAGATATTAATTTAAATAATAAATTAAATAATAATTTAAAGTGTTAGCCAACACTAAATTATGTAATAAATACTTACAAAAATTCTTGGGAATTATTTGAAGATGTTATTGGTGTTTTCGGTGTTCTTGGCGAAAATAAAGAGATTTGAAGATGTGATGAATGTTCTTGATGACTTTATGAAGATTCCAAGGAATCTGGGCAAAATCCCTTGAAGATATGATGATTTCGTATGATAGTTGAGAGGATTCTGGATGAGTTCTGAGAGCAAATTGAGGATGATTTCGGTGTAAAAAGTGAATTATGAGGATTGTTTTCGGCTGTACACAAACATATAAGGAGGTGTTTTCGGCCTTAATGGGCCTTAACCTTGTGTTTTTGGTCCTAGAAGGTGTGTTTTTGATCACACACGACCGGAAACTCAATATTCCTTGATTTTCCAACGGAAAACCCCTTTGCACTTTGATTCCCTAAACCAAAAACTACTTTATCTTAGATTCCATATACCGAAATGCCTTATGTAGTGTGTTATTTTATGTTTTTAGACTTGACATGTTGAATTGTTTTAGCTCAAATAAACTTAATTAAACTTGTATAAACATGTGTTTTAATCTGCATATTATTATTAACTTATAAACATGCCCTCAAGGCTATAGATGATACAATGCAGCATGGTTGCAATTGTGGTTTCACTTATACATGATTAAGATTTTGACTTTTATTTGAACAAGTGCGACTTTTATTGACTTGAAATAACAGGTTGTTACACATATAAATATCGTCTACATCTAACTGCGTAAGAGGAAGTTAGGATTTTAGAAGTTTCAGTGTAGCAGTATACGGTTCAGAAACCGAAGTAGAAATCTGTTGATTGTTAGGAAAATCAATCTAAACGAGGGTTAAAGATATGGTCTATATGGTTCCGTTAATATAAAGAAAATTGAGAACGAATATCATATGAGGAAGTTACAAATTTTTAATGGATTTTAATAGTCTAACCCTGTTAAAAATATAGCTTTAAAAATATATTCAAAATTAGCCGATGAAGTCTTAACAGAAGTTGTAGATCTTGTTGAAAGCTTTCCGGGGATATAACGAACGTCGAAAACGGAGCTCGTACGAAGAAGATACGATTTTCTTAATTTTTATGAGAAACGTCACGTGTATGTAGGTTGCACGACGCACACCTTCTATTTTAACGAAGAAGATACGATTTTCTTAATTTTTCTTAATTTTTCACATTTTGAGCCCGTTTTTCGAGATTTTAACGCGGGATTTTCTCACAAACTCATATTTTAACATAATAAACCCTAAATATTCATAATTTAATCACATTTTCATGAAAAACCTTATTTAAATAATAACATCTAGTGGGTGAATTAATTGAGGTGGAGTGTTGACTTTACTTTACCTTATGACACAAGCAACCACCCCCATACCCACTCTATGACCAGCCACACCTTCTCACCTTACCTAGGTCACTTCAATGTCCTTTCCCACTCAATTTTTAGCCTCTCCCACTTTCTTAGAGCTGGAACAACCCACCATCTCTCCTCACTTCTTTCATTTTATCTCATTTCACCAAAGATACAACACCACTTTTCTCTCAAACTTTATCTCTCTATTTCAAGACTCCAAGACTGATCTTCAAGCTTTATACTCCCCTTGGTAAGTATAATTCATTCTCCTTGGGATTATTGCACTTCATTCTACTCAAATCATTGATTGCTTACACAAACTCCATCACTTCGATGTTAGTTTCTCGAAAATCTTCAAGGCATCTTCAAGTGTTCTTGAGTTGATCACTTCCATTTTTCAACAATCATCTACTGAAATCACATAAGGTGAGTTCATACCCCTATATTTTCAGGTTTTCTCAAGTTTTAAGGGAGAGAATACAAGTCACATCATCAAGAACACAACTAAATATTTCTAACAGCTTACATCAGAAAATTTGGACGCCATTCACGGACTGTTTTGGTCAACTAAAACATTTTTGTTTTCAAAATTGTACAAGGTACAAGTAGTTCAAATTCTTAGTTTTAAAATGACTACTTGCACATCTCCATACGATTTTTCTACAATTTATGGTGATTTTTGCAAAACTGCCTAGCATTTTAAGAACCAAACCGGAACAATCTGTGTTTATGGATGTTTTCACTTAAGTTGGAGGTCACTAAAAATCATGGAAAAATTTATGAACAAACTAGACTCATTAACCAAACTCCCAGGATTTACAGATTCTGATTTGGATCTTTTATTAAGTTTATATAATTTTCTAATAACAGTAATCGAAGCTATTACAAACAGAAAAATGCTAACATATTATTATCACCTTGTATCATGTTGAGCAAGGTAGATATCCTTATATTAAATGTATGTTATTACAAAAGAATGATATTTTATCTTGGTATATGATCATGCATCAGTTAATAAATGGATTTTGATATAAATATACATATGAAATACAAAGGATAACACGATTGTTATAATCAAATTACATCCATTTTACTCAAACAATTGAACGAACTACGTTGAATATAGATTACGTACGTTACCATTACTAACCTTGTTTTGATAAACTATAATAGGTATTGTTTGTGATTCATCACAAAACACACTCGTACAAAAGGGTTACACTCATACCAAAAAGGTTCTACACTCACGCACACTAAACGTAAACTTGTTAACTTAATTAGTGAAACAATCTCTCCCCATACGTCCGAGTATGGGATTCAAATTCCTGTAAGTTATAATCAGAGTCTCTTGTAGGGAGAGCGTGATAATTGTGTATAGATCTATACTGAGGTTGACATCCCACACCTCACTGCTAGCTACAGCCGGACCGGCAGGTTTGCAGGTGACGAGAGTCATAGGATCAGGACGTCTGAAAGACGTTGTGCAGGTTACCTCTAGTCATAGTATAATTATAGCGATTCATATAGAGAGTTAACAATAAATAGAGTTTACGGGATTTTTATAAAATAAAAAGGGGTTCATGTCGAGTTAAAAATTACTTTTTATATCAATAAGTACGGATATTACTATACACTTTCGGTCTTGGTATTTAAGACTACACATCACTCGGGATTTAGAACTACATACACATATTAAAGAAAATATTGGATTTTCTGAATACATATTTTATCGCTTTTACAAAGAAAAACGGCTTACTTCTCTAAAGAAATCTCTTATGAACTCACCAACCTTCGTGTTGACACTTTTTCAAACAACTTGTATTCTCAGGGAATCACTAAACAGATAACCAAGTGCTTTTGAGGATGGGACGTTAAGGCGTCAACATATCATGTTTTTGTTAACATATTGTAATTGATTTGGAAACATGTAACTCATACATTGATGTAACTTTTTCAATTATATATATGTTAGTTGTGTTTGCTTAAATTACTATTGCAATTGTGGTTATGATACTATACATGAAGTCCTCCACCCCCGGACGTTTCCGACATCCTTGGTTTGGGGGTGTGACAGGAACGACGTCTCAGGTGTGAGCGGCGCGCACACTAGGCTTGACGCGCAGTTGTGCTATAAATAGACTTCGGCTGCTCATTTTCTTCCTCACTCCCCATCCTCCTCCTCCTCTTCCTTTCTCTCTCTCTCTCTCTCTCTCTCACTCACTCTCCCTGTCTCTCCAAATTCTCTTGATTTTAACCCATTTCCCTTAGTTTTAGCTTTCAGCAAAGCCCTGTGATCCCTGAAGAAGTAGTAACTAGCAAGTAGAAGCTCTGCTAGTTCAATTTCCTAATTTCTGTCAGGAAGAATCTTTGTAAGTTAAGCTACACTCTAGTCTTTTCTGTGTAACTTATATTTATAGTCATAAGTTGTCATTATGAATCTGTAAATAAGATTCATCAGTTATTCCATGTCGTTATACTGATTGATCTACTTACATGACAGGTGTCTAGAATAGTCATGTTGACTTGGTTGTTGGATTTTAGAAAAGCCTCGTATCATAATAACAGCCTCGTATCATAATAACATATTAAAATACAATGCTATATCAAAATAAAGTAATAGATTAAATTTTAAAAAGAAAAATTGTCAGAAAAATCCGTCGAGATGTAATAGTCGATCGTTACAAGAATCAATCTTATAAATTATCAACATATCATAAGCATTGACTCATATTCATCTATTAACATGATTTTTAAAAAGTTTTTAACTAACATTGACTAATATTTATCGATTAACATTTTTATTGATTTCGAAATTGAAATTGTGTAGATGTGGCAATGTAACCGGAAATAATATTTTAACTGAAAATTAATCTCGTCACCAAATAAAAATAGCTATAGAGTTTATCTTAGTGAAACATCGATTAACAAAAGTTATTTATTACTAAAATGGAGGTATAATCAACGATGAATTGAAATAAATAAGGTATTAAGTTGATTAAACTAAAAAATTGGGGGTTGAAAGTAAAAAATGAGGATAGAGGCGGTGTCATTTATGTTAAATCATAGGCTCAATTTTGGTGGAAAATTTTTCTATATATAATAATTGTTTTTGTAAGGGATCAACATTCTTACTTATATCATCTGTGGTAAAAAAATTACTTATGGATTAATTTATTTATAATATGGTTAGAGGTTTAAAACAGGTTAGGGGGGGGGGGGGGGGGGGGCTGAGCATCCGGTAGTCCCCCTATTAGCTCCGCCATTACTCTCAACTGTTCTTCCTGAATGATCCTTATTTAGACTATCAGTGTTCATTGAAATGATTGATAGGTCTAGACTATCTATAGCCGCATAGAACGTTATACCAAAACTTAGTGGTGATGATACTAGGTCACATCAAAGGAAATGTCGATTTCTAGAAGCAAAGCTCTATCCAAAGTTTCGAATCATCACTTTAACAAGTGAGTGCATGGTCACTTTCCTTTTACACATTGATATGAAGTATCTAGATACATACATGCTTATGTGCTTATTAGATGTGCCAAATGTGATATGTGGTAGATAAAATAATATCAGATGATATTTAATTGATTTAATTATATAATTATTTTACACTTATAACATGAGTTGTTTAGTAACGGGTGATGGGAAATATGTGATGTTAGATTGGTGATAAATAGGTGATGATTACCGAACTGATTGATGACCGTCCTGTAGAACACTAGCAACGATGGACTTCATGCCTATAAACAATGGCAGATATGGACTTAATGCATATTAGATAAACACTAGCATCGATGGACTTTGTGCCCATTTGATATAGGAGATGATAAGTCAATACGATGTAGGTGATGACCTTTATGATATAACCCTATGAAGAATAGATAAGAAAATATGGATGGGTAATTGGGTTAATGGTTTGATTAATTAAACATATCAACTATATTATTGTGGGTTGAAAACCCTATGTACTTACCAGGTTTTCCAACCTGACCTACTCAGTTTATTGTATCACAGGAAATTATATATGTTGATATATGTATCTGCTGAGAGATTCAAAGAGATGTAGACTATTAGTCTAAATAAATGTTGTAAGTCTTCGTTTATGCTTATGTTTCTTATATTGGCGATGACATTCTGAGTTTTATAAATAAAATACATTTTTGGAAATGTCTTGATGATAATATTATCATGTTTTTGGGACAAATTCCGCAAAGTAAATATTTTTAAAAGGATACTCTGATTTATTAAGCATAAACAAAATCGATTTTTTCTGGTCGTAAAAATGAGGATGTCACAAAACTTCTATACTACATTCTTTAGGAATCTTTTATCATTTCTAAAGAATATATAAAAAATTATAACATGTAGTATATTCTTGAAGAATAAAGATTCTTGAAAAATCTTTAATATTATTGAAGAATCTGTCTTTACTTTTTGATGGCTTTCAAATGCCATTATCTTTATTTTTTGATGGTTTTTCCATACCTCTATTTTTAATATATGTGTCATTCTTGAAAAGCTAGTCATTTTTTCCAGCTTTTCATTATAATCCTTAATAAATGAATGTTTTTTTTTGCTACATGTCAATCTTTCATGAGTTTTGACACTTGTTATTTTTGGTATTTTTGAAAAAAATATTATCCACTTATCAATTTTTCTCTGTTCTAATTTTTAAAATTAAAGTCATATACTTATATATGTAAAGTATTAAATATAATATATACGATATTAAATTGTAATAAATATGTTTCTTCTTTTCTTATTTTAAAAGTTGTACATTAAAAAATATTTTTTGTCTACACTTTAATTTAATGTTTAATCTTTTTTAAATCAACTCATGTAATACAGGGATCTTACACCTAGTGAAAAATATACATTGGTTTCGATCCTCTATTTTCCAGCATCAACAAAAACAGTTAAATACATACTACATTGTATTTCCATATTCTTTGGGAATACAAACAAAAATAAATAAAGTGAATAAATTCATATATATATATATATATATATATATATATATATATATAGAGTCAAGATCAAATAAGAAGGAAATTTTTGGTAGGAAGGTAAGAAGTTTTTTTTTCTACATATTTTTTTCGCGAACAAACAAAATGAATCATTAGATGATTCATTTGTAAGATTATTCACAAGAAAAAATTCTCAAAAAACATCTAGATTATTCATTTATATAATGATTTTGTTGTTATTCACTAAAATTGTCATAAAAGTGATTTTTTTTCTTAATTTACTTAAAAATGAATCATAAAGATGTTTTTTTGAGAATTTTTTCTTGTGAATCATCTTACAAATGAATCATCTAGTGATTCATTTTTTTTGTTCGTCAAAAAACTATGTAGAACAAAAACTTCTTACCTTCCTACCAAAAATTTTTTCTTACCGGATCTATATATATATATATATATATATATATATATATATATATATATATATATATATAAAGCCGATTCAGCTACATGAAAATGATGAATATATAATATGCTTTAAAAATGTGTCCTCGAACTATAAACTTTTAAAAAAAGTAATAAATTTTCTATTCTCATACCGTAATTCTTAAAGGTTTGTCGGCACTATATTCTTCTTAGAAAAAAAGCAACAAATAACTTCTCAAACTCTTATTAGGAAAAAATTGTTCATGTCATTTTCATAACTAGGAAAAAAACAATTTGAATCATAAAATTAATTGAAGAAAAACGAGTTTTAGAGGACATAATGCATTTACCCACATATATCTAAGTTTTATGCCTAAATAATCTATATTTTGACATATTTTGTTCAAACTAGGATTAGTTTGGATTTAAGTGGCAAATAGTTCATCAACTAAATTACATTATTTTTACAAATATTGGATTTGATAATTTTAAAAATAAAAAGTGGCATAATTTCTATAGAAACTTGGCCGGATATTAAGCCATGAGGTATGGGCTTCATTTCATGCATAGAAATCCTACGTGGATTCTATGTGGAAGAGATGTTCACTAGTAGGTGTAATGGGAGTGTGGATTGAAACGACTCACGGATCCTCACAACCAATCAAAATCGTTTACCTCTCTCTCTCTCTCTCTCTCTCTTCCGTTTCTCTCTTGTTCACTAGGTATTCACTAGTAAACACCATTTCAAACCTATATTATTGAATGCACTGTGAACAAGTTTTGATGATGTGGAGAGATGTTTACCTGTTACCATACCTAATGGTCTTAGAAATCACCAAGTTTTAAAAGCTTGAAAACACAATTAACAATAAAAAATGAAGTACTTTTCAGATGAGATGAATTAATATTAAATGCCAATTTTAATAACTAAAACCTTGTCAAACAAAAAAACAAATCATTTAAATTGAATAAAATGTTTTCGAGGCTTCCTTGATTTTAACGAATAATATCATCTTTTTTTTTTCTTCAATTGAATTTTCCTCGTCAGATGCTAAATTGAATAATTAAAACCACGTAAAACAAAATAAACAAATTAACAATACGTGATATTCATTTAAACCCTTTCTAGGTTTCAAAGATTATAATGAACGGTAACATTTTTTTTCCCTCCATACACGAGCAAGAGAACTATTTTTCTATAAAAAGTGATGAAGATTATAGGAACAAGTGACGTTGACGTAAAAAAAGAAAGAAAAGAAGATGAAGATAAAAAGGAAATGTAATTTGTAAGTGATAACTATATCTCTAAATAGTAGCAATCTTATTAATTTTGAATTATAAATTTATTATAATTACTTTATAAAATCAGCCATATATTCCTACAATATATATAAATACAGTATCTATAAAGTTCATA
Source organism: Lactuca saligna (assembly GCF_052625555.1). Lineage (NCBI taxonomy): Eukaryota > Viridiplantae > Streptophyta > Magnoliopsida > Asterales > Asteraceae > Lactuca > Lactuca saligna. The sequence continues at coordinate 265,479,731 of NC_136421.1, read as the reverse complement.
CATGAACTTAACTGTAACTGTATGTATAGAATGGTTTAATCTATATAACTTTATAAGTTTAATAATAATATTTGTAAGTTTAATGATATCTTTTGTATTAATAACAAAGTAATTATTCTTATAAGATGCTTTTGTATTAATAACAAAGTAATTATTCTTATAAGATGTTTTCCTTAGCAATAAAATATTATGTGTGTGTGCTCTTTTTTTTTTTTTGGCAGTATTATCGAATAACCTTCTACTACAGGTAATAATGATATTTTTTTAATATATCTTATGAAGTTTAGTCGTAATATTTGCAAAATATTAAGATTTCATTGTATTTTTTTTATCCTTCTAAACTATTTTTCAAAATATAAAATGAGAGAGAAATAAAATAACATATAGTATAGTTTTAATTGTAATCCACGTACCTATGTTATACTCCACAAAATGATGTGGCCCCTGGCCCCCATCAACTCTACTGTTGTGTTCTCTTGGTGTTTAAAACTACTATCTTTTCTGTCACTCGCTCCGTATAAATTGTACTTACAAGTTTCAAACATAACATATAGTCATATACACCAAACATATTCTGATATATATTTTTAAAAAAACTGAAGTCAAAATGATTCAACACATGAAGAAAAGACACAAAACATTTTATTATTTTATTACTTAATAAGAAAAATGACTTAAAAAGAAGAAATATTTCTCGTTTCATAGGTATTAATTTTTATTTTGTTCATATTTACCAATTAAACTTGTTTTTTCTTGTCCATATCTTTTGCAAAGAACGCCACAAATCGGCTAAACTCACACCAACCACAAATTGGTTAAACGCACACCAACCGGTAATAAGGATATGATATGGACAAAAAACAAGTTTAACGAGCAAATACAAACAAAAGAAAATTCAATGATTAAATATGTAAAAACGAAATATATCTTACAATTTTAAGCCATTTTCCTACTTAATAATACTTATATTTATAGTAATCCAACCTTTATATATATTTTGAAGGGCATGTTTTATTTTTCTTGGTGGTACTTATGGAATTTAAGAAGTTCTTGGTTATTCGCTTTCTCAAAGCCTATGGCGGCATACCTTTTTGACAAATTTGTCATCTGGTTTTTTCTTTGGTGTAACGTTAGATGTAAGAAAAATAAGACTAACAAATAGTCTGACTGTAAAACTCAAAAGTGACTATTATTTGATATTTTGTTTTTTTGCTTAGTTTTTTGTTAGTCTTATTTTCTTAATCAAATACCGCAGTTAAAAAAAAAGTACTTGAGCCTTTATATAGTTTTTACTTATTAAAAGTATGTAACCCGTAAGTGATTAAACGATACCTTTTGGGCATGTTTTTGAATATATACATAGAGTATATCTAATTAATTCAAAACATAAAATAGTAAACATAGGTTGCATCTTTTTCTGTATTTTTCATACATTTATGACATCATCAGTTAGTTTACAACTTATTCAATACTATCTATAAAAAGTGGAAAATTAACTACTGGTTTCGTTTTTTAACTAGGAAAAAAAATAAAGAAAAACTATATCTATTTACACATATTATGTACATGCCCAACTTAGTATACTTACCATCGAGCTTTATGATTCAAGACGCTAGGTTTTACTTGGAAAGCAAAAAAGTAGTTGATACATTACTATAGTCGCAGAAAAAAATCAAGTCAATAAAGAGAGTTTCATTGGTTCGTTATTTTTTATGGTCAACACATAAATCTAATTGAAGATGACAAAGGGGGTGGGGGGCAACAGCAACTTGACCAACTACTAACCCCATTAAAACCCTTACGCTAAACATACACCAAGAAACAATGTTATCCACCAACATGGTAGGGAAAATAAGAACTGTGTTGAATACCATGTTTCTGTTCTAAATCAATCCTTGAAATATATATTGTCGTCAAGACCTTCCTCTTTTTTAGAGTGACCCTATTCCTAAGATGCCGCATAGTTTGTAAGTTTCCTCTTGTCCCCAAATGAATGATGATCCCAATTACACCATTTGAATATCCGCATAGTGCTAATTAACTATTAGATTGAGATTTATTACAGTATTATTATTATTTTTTAATATCTTTATAGATGAAATTACAATATGATCCAAATGGTATAGTAAAATCATAACTTTTGTCCAAGTTTATATTTCGTGGCATCATTGGTATCCGTGACTTCATTTTGATACATGTTTGGCCATTTATTGGTAAGTCTAGCGAATAAGATATTAACTATGCTAAAATACAAAATTTATCCCTTTGATCTAATGGTATCAAGGAGTTGGAAATTTGTCCCTTCCATGATTAACCAATCTTTTTATTATATATTTCTAGTCTTTTAATATTCTTAATAGTGATTGACCAATCTCTTTATTATAAGAATAAAAAAACAAATTGGGATAATCATATTTACCACTTTTCAAAATCTAATAAAAAAAATTAGACGATTGACCAAAATAGTCAAGATTTTCGTAGGTGGTACTTGTGAAAATCACATCCCTGCAGATTTTTTGTTTTAGTAAAATATTATTTTTCGGTTAAAATGTGGTCGCTATTACTTTTTTCTACTTTTCTCTTTTGGATTTTTGCATGACATAAGAATTCTTTTTGAAAACTCACCCGAGGTATAAAAACCTCTCCTAAGAAAATTACATGATGAAATATCTTTATGTTCGATAATGATATTATAATGATATGACTAATTAAGATATTAATAACGCCCCGGCTTTCAGGGATTAATTTTACAACTTTATTTTTTCATATTGAAAGGTCTACTCGACGAGTTGGATGCCCTGACTCGTCGAGCAGGAACGTTTTTGGTCATGTGTTTAAGTGACCAACTCGCCGAGTCGGAGGCATGACTCGACGAGTTGGAACTGGAGGATGAAACCCTAAATTTTGGGGTTTTACACCCTATGTAAAGGATTATTAGCCTCCCTTGGCCTCCCCTCATCATCCCTTTGAGCTCTGAAAACCCTAATTTGTGTGTACACTCCATTTTATGTGATTTTCAAGCTTGGAAGGTGATTTGCAAGAAGAAGACTTGAAGTATAAGAGGATTGGTGCAAAGAGGAGCTGGTGGATCTGACTTTTCTGCTTATTGGCATCAGTTTGAAGGTAACAAGTCGTTACCATGACCTTCCCTCATTCTAGATCTCTTTATGTTTAAGATTAGAGATTTTCTAGCATGTATATTAATCATTTTCGGGTATGGGCTAGGATTTGAAGTTACAACTTCAGATCTGAGCTTATCTTGGTCTCTATAGCTATAAAGTCTCCAGCTTTAGCAAGTATGAACCTTCCCTTTTGAGTTAAACCCCATTATAAGCTTAGAATTAACATTCTAAGCCTTTAGAGCATTGCATGCACGTAAAGTTTGCAACTTTACATGATAAACATGCCTTAGGAAGCTTGATTTGAAATATGGAGCTCCGGGGTGGCTTAAAAGCATCTAAATGGAGAAAGGAATGAAGGAAATCGGCGAGTTGCATGGCCAACTCGGCGAGTCCAATGAAGATTGCCATGCAAGGATTTCTGCATGAACTCGACGAGTCAGTAGGATGACTCGACGAGTCATCTAAGGTTTTGGACATGCATGGAATCGACGAGTTGCAGGAGAAACTTGACGAGTCAACTGGGGTATTCACGACTTCTCGAGTTCTGAAAGGACTCGACGAGTCAGCGAGCTGCACTCGACGAGTTGGGTAAACATGGACTGTTGACTTTGACTTTGATCAAGGACTGACTAGTTGACTTCTGGGGTATTTTGGTAAATTGGAATTTATGGAAATGGTCTTATGGTAAATACAGGTGGTGGAGGTTGTGGCTGTGGTTCGAGAGTTTGAGTTTATCACTTCAATTCGATAGTTGAGAGGTGAGTTATCCTCACTATACTAAGGGGTCGAAGGCACCAATGCTGGTCCATTAGATATGATATCCTAGTAGTTGGTATTATGTTGAGTATGAGTTAATTATGCATGCTAGTTTCTATGCCAGTTGGAAGATCTATAGGACTACATGTGGTATTACCTAATTATTTATACGTACATTAGTTATGTTATATGTTGACATATTATGTGGGTTGGGTTGAGGTTGTACTGCTCTATGCGGTAGCTAATAAACCCTAGAGTATTCCAGATATGAGATGAGGGTTGGGAAGAGCATGCCAGACTTATACTGAGGACTCGGGAGCATTCCAGATATGAGCTGAGGGCCGGGTAGAGCATGCCAGACTTGTACTGTAGGCCTGGAAACATTCCAGATACGAGCTGAGGGTCGGGTAGGGCTTACCAGACTTGTACTGTGGGCTCAGAGGCAACCCATATGTGAGTTGTGGGCCCGGAAGGCAAGTCAAACTCACACTGTGGGTCCAGGGGTAATTCAATCTGTAAAGTTGTGGACCCAATACATGCTGTTATTTGTATATGTGTTACTTGCAGTGTATCGGTATTTTAGGAGAACTCACTAAGCTATGGGTTTACAGTTTCATTTTTTGTTTCAGGTACATCAGATGATCGTGAGAAGACAAAGGCATCGTACAACTCCTCACATTTATGACTTTGTTTCTAGGATAATATGATATTTACTATTTTGAAAACAAAATTTGTAATGATTAATAAGGTTGTGCATGGGTCGGTTTTAACCTAAAACCAAACCCAACCTAAAAATGATCGGTTTCTAAAAAATCAAACCCAAATCGAAACCCATACCAATGTGTTCGGTTTATCGGTTTTATAATTCAAACCAAATCTCAAACTTATTTCTTAATCCCACCTCAACCATCAACTATATAATGGAGAGGTCAAGTGATATTTAAATATCCCAAGTGATGTGGGACTCAATCAAAGTTAGAGATAATAATAAGAAAGAGGGTGGTGAGCTTATATAGAAGAGAATATTCGATGAGTTTAGTAATGGGGTGATGTGGGATGAAGTTAACTCATTGCCAAAATAAATCAAGAAAAACGACACTAGAAAGATTCAAACTTGGGCCGTTTCAAAGAATCGTCCAACGCATTAACCAATGGGGCAATGCTTCAGTTTGTGTTTATAACCCAAGAACTATATATATATATATATATATATATATATATATATATATATATATATATATATATATATATATATATATATATATATATATATATATATATATAACTCACAGAATACATATAATATATGAAATTCAGTTCAGTTCGGTTTTACCAAAGCCAAAAACCGAACCCAAACTGAAAATTTCGGTTTTCGAAAATTCCAAACCCAAACCGTCGGTTTATGCTTCGGTTTCGGTTTTTGTCGGTTTTTCGGTTTCCGGGTTCGGTTTTGCTCACCTCCAATGATTAATGGTTTTTGAAATGTTTTTAAAAGTTTAAAATTGGCATGATTTTTATGGGTGTTAAAAGTTGGTATCAGAGCCTTAATTTGAGTGAGTTGGAGGATGTCGGGTGTACGATCAGCTGGAGGCAGTAAGTAGACCCCAAAATACCATACGGTTATTAAATATTATGATATGTGTCACACCCCCGAACTGGGATGGCGTAAAAACGTCTGGGGGCGGTTAATGTAATTGTACAGTATCATAACAATTGAATATGAACGAAACATAGCAACCAAACATCATACATTGGAAATACACACTTACATAGTTTACATATTGAACTTGTTCATCAATTACACAAAAGTAAGAAAGTAAAATTTCTTGAAGTCGCAGCACTTGATCTCATAGTCGAGCTTATTACTTGCTACTAGAATTCCTGAGAATACAACTCGTTTTGAAAAGCATCAACTAAAAAGTTGGTGAGTTCATACGCAGTTTTGAATAAAAAATGTTTTTGTACTTGTTTAGAATAGTTTTCATTGTGCTTTCAATAATCCGATATTTTTTAAAAAGAAATGGTTTGAAATATTTTTGTCCGACCTTATATTAATGCATGTGTGTTAATGTTTGCGAAAATAAAAAGAGAATGATTCCAGACAACCCGATGTTGTCTGCGATAGATAATGCTGGAATCTCAACCCCCATGGTTGAGTATCGGTGCATATAGATTGTCGTTTTATCAAAAAGAAGCTTTCCCGTTTTATCCCAAAAAGAAAATAGAATGGTTTCCCATTTTATCCCAAAAAGAAAATAGAATGGTTTCCCGTAAATCTTATAACATTGATTCCTCTAAGTGAGCCGTTATAACCATACTAAATAATGATAATTTCTCCTATCTTGGCGTCTTTGGGACGCTAAAGGAACAAGGTACGGTTTGTCACCCTAGACTAGCCTAGTCTAACTGTAGCGAACAACTCATGTGTGAGGCGTCACCCTCGTATAGATCTCTACACAAACTCACGCTCTCCCTCCAAGAGACTTTGGTTATAACCACAGGCTACGATCGTACACTCAATAGGTGTCAACCAACACGTCTCACTAGATCCTTAATCGAATTTACACGGAAAAAGAAAGAAGAACACATATAAAACTCATTCCCAACCCCAATGAACCATGTAAGTGAACCACTAAGGCATCACTAGACTTATAAGCCATTTGAAGGCCCGATAGGAATGAGATTATATAACATGGGCCCAAAATATATGTAAAAGGACCACTAAGGCCCATTTCATATGTAAGGTATTTACTGAACCAAATAGCATGCAAATAGAATCCAAGGTCCGTCGCACATGTTAATGAGTCAATGATGCATAATAAACATATAAATGGTATTCAGGACCTATCAAACGTGTTAATGGGTTAATAAGGCCCAATAAACATGAAAATAATCTAATTAGCCCGTTTGTTATTATATTGCTATTTTTAGCTCGATTATTTACAAAATTGATATAAAAAGCCCACTCTTTGTAAAAATGACGTTCTTAGCCTAATAAGCCATAAATTTTCAATTAAGGCTCAATTTTAGTAAAAATAACACTTTAGTCCCCCTTTTGTTCAAAACTCGTATTTATGGCTAGTTTTTGGTAAAGATAACATTTTTAACCTATTTTTATCAAAAATATCATTTTTGGCTTGATTTTGGTGAAAATACACATTTTTCTGGTTTTTGACTTTTCTGACCCGGTTGTTGGAAAGTTTGTAGAAAAATCATCATAAGTCGAAATTTGGATCCGTAAACTCTGGAAGTTTGTAAATTTTGTCTAATTTGTTCACAATTTTTCTCATAATTTTTAATAGCCTCAAATAAGTGTGAAATTGCTCACCTTCACAGGGTGGTCTGAGATTATTTCAAATATGATAGGCAGTTTTGTAAAATTCATTAAAAATTGTATAAAAATCATATGTAAACGTGAGAGTAGTCATTTTAAAGGTAATATCCTAATTTTTTTGGATGTTAAACAGTTTTGAAAAATATTACCATTAAGGGGGTTAAAACAGTCCAAGATTAGACTAAAAAATTTCTGTCAAAGGCTGATTTTTTAGTTTAAGTTATCCAAGTTTATTCACGACACTTGTTTTTGCTATTTTAAGTGTATAAATCCCAGATCTACAAGTTTACATGTATTATATGTGATAGCACTTCTCAAGGTGTTTATAAAGATCAAAGTGATAAACTTCATGTTCAAGTAAAGATCTAAAAGTTAAACACATAAACATGCACATATACATAGATCTAACACAAAAGCACTTGTATCCTCCCTCAAAAACATTATAAAACAGAAAACAAGGGGGTATGAACTCACCTTGCTTCGTTTTTATCGGTTTAAAGAAGAAATGAAAGTATATGGTGTGATTCTCGGCCCTAGCAAGCACTTTGAGAAGTTTTTGAACTTAGATGGGCTCTAAGGATCAAGATCATGAAATGGCATGAGTTAAGAAGAGATTTTTGAAGAATTCAAGAAGCTAAACCTTAGATCCAAGTGAGAACTTACCAAAGATGATGATCTTGATGAAAAATCCTCTTGAAACACACCCAAAATCTCGAAAATTTTGTGACAGAAGGAGAAGTTTTTGAGAGATTTCTTGATAGTGTTTGAAGGAAAATATGAAGGTGGTGTGGGGGAGTTTTGGCCAAGGGGTAATAAGAATAAAGGAGAGGAAGTTTGAGGAGATGTTTGCATGGATATCCACCATGCAAACATGAGGTGTCATATGCACAAAATCCCTTATTTTCTCCTTTTTTTGTTTAATTAACTAAATGGGTCGAGAATTGGGTTTAAGGATGCAAGTGAAATGGTTTTGGGCTCTTTTTTCTTGGCTTGCTCAAATTTATGGAGCTTAGTAATATTTTTTGTCCCATTGGCCCTAAAGGAGGGGTAATCGGCCCAATATAAGGTCTAATAAGCAATTGTTGCTGCGGAGGTAGCTAAATTACCTATCCGCTATAGACGGAAAAACATCCATGCCCAGACTGATAAACTATTCATACCAAAAGGGTTATATCCGTTAGTAAGTTGTGAAGAGACGAGAAAGAAGAAAGAGGAAAATGAGACATTCAATCATGATTTAGCGGGGGCAGTTAGACGATGCAAGGTATGCTTCAGAAGGCCTAGTTCTAACTAGATCAGCAAAGTAGGTAGCATCGCGGAGGAAGGGGGTGTTCTAATTCGTTCGTTACATGTTTTTGGACCAATAAGGAAGTCTTGGTCCAATAAGGGTATTGAGTTGAGAATTTATGGGTATGACCCAAAAAAGATTGGGCTTGGCTTATTGGATCGATTTTTGGGTTTGAATCACAATATATGAAAGTATGAACTTAAATGGCCCCGTAGTTTGAATTTTACTAGTTGGGTCCTTGTAAGTTTACATGGAGTAATCATCTTGTACACAGATTAAGATCTAACCCTAATTTGCTAGTTGTGACAATATGTTAGAACAACATGCTTGTACCAGGCTAGGGATCTTCAGGTATTGCATAATAGAATTTCCTGATTACATGATGCCTGATAGCCTAGAGTGTTTTTTACATGAAATTGACATCATTACTGTAGTTTCTTTTGTGTGCATCATGGTTTTACATAATTAAGATCTTATAGCCTGAGAATGATTGGTTTGGCCTTATTTCCTGTTCTTGTTTGATGAAGGGATTAGGGTAGGATCAGGTATTCGAAAGTCTATAGGGTCCAACATTATATATATATATATATATATATATATATATAGCATATACGAGTGCTGCAGAGTTGGTGGAAGTTTCATGGGTGGGTTGTGTGGGGCTGGTAGGTCAGTTATGAGTTAGTTAGCTTTCCTCTAGGAGTGATGAATGAGCGAACACCATGCATATTTATATTGTTAGCTTTCCTCTAGGATTGAGGAATGAGCGACCACCATGCATATTTTCCGTACTACTGAAAGCACAGGACCCATACGCGTAGCAAGGAAGTCACAACCCCTAGCGTTTAGTTGGGAGTTGGTTCCCTGTTATTATGCACATTATATGATATCTTTCTAATATGTTATTAGAATGGTGGTTACGAGACGCTTTATGGTTGGATCCGGATCGGGCTTAGGATCACGAAATGATGGCTAGGACGGGCCGGCAGCACCTACGGTTGTGGGACAGATGAGTTAGGCGCTAGGATTCGAGAGATCCTACATGATGAGGTTGTCACTTTGTTTCGGGTACAGCTGCCAGAGATGTTTGGGTCTATTAAGACCGCCATGGTCGAGTATTGTGATAAACGATACACAACCCTTGCAGAGACAGCTGCCGCAGCAGTTGCATCGGTTGTAACAGCGACAGGGGGATAAGCAGTCGTGCTTTCCAGTACATGGACGTCGGTAACACGAAGCCCTTTAATTATTTTAGGAAAGATGCCTAAAATGCTTCTATATTCTAAATGATTTATGTTATAGCTATAAAGATGCCTTATATGCTATTATTTGATCGGATCTATGGTATGTTGCCGACCGAATCTGGAAATTTTATGTGTTCAGATTTCTAAACGTACGACTATGATATTAGAATTAGCATGTGACTTTTAAGAATGGCAATGAGGATTAAACGTCAATGGTAGACAAAGATCTAAATTTGTGTACTTTGATGTATAGATAGACATGGTGAGAACTCGAACCGGAAACGCTAATGGAAATGCTAATGAGTGGCATGTGATTGAGCGTGCACCGGAAGTAGCAGTTTTACCCGAGCCAATCACTATGGCAGGAGTGCAAGCAATGATTCAAATGATGTTGGATCGCCAAATGGAATAGACAAGGCATCTACTTCAACAAAATAGGGATGAACCTACTGTTCCTGTTGAATAGTCTGAACTGAATGGGGGTCAGTTAAAAGAAGGAAACTACAACATAACCGTTGACCAAGTTGAACCACCAGTGGTTGGAGGGAATAACCAAGATAGAGGGAATGACAGGGATGGGCGTATGTATTAGAACTTCTGTAACGCCCGTAGATCAGGGCTAGTCAATTTAGAGACGATAAGTGTCAACAATGACTTTTTGATAAAAGATTATTTAGAATGAATAATCTTAACTAAGTTGTAGTATATGTTACAAGGATTCCGTACATATAAAGAACGCCGAAATCCGAGTTATAACGAAGAAGTTATGACCTGTCGAAGTTTCGCGACAGAACCGACACGACACAGCGCGACGTAAAAAGTGAATTTACGTTAGAGCGATATTTAGCCGAAACAATCTAAATGAGAATTGAACATCTCATTAATTGTAGTAAAACGATAAAAAGTTAGGCGAGAACGGGCGTCAAAAGAAGAAGTTATGAATTCATAACAAAAGTTTCTGTCCCGGCCTATTAAAAATAAATAATAAAAAATAAATTCAAAATTAGCCGACGAAGTCTAAACGAAAGTTGTAGAGCGTAGTCTCACCTTCACGTGGATATAAAGAACATCGAAAACGGAGTTCGTATGAAGAAGATATGAATTTCCAAAGTTTATTAAATAATTTGTATTTAAATTTAATTGAAAAATCCGGTATTATCCGAGGACGAGTCATCGGACTCATCCGAAGTACGCCCCGCGTACTCGTGTATGCCCCGCGTACACCGAGGATGTCGACACTCATATCAAGTAGCTTTGGATGACGAACGCAGTGACGATTTCGGACCTGTACGTCCTGCGTACTCCGAGGCTTCAGCCTCCTATAAATAGGATGCGAGGGCAGCCGACTCAATTGCTATTTTTCTCTATTCTCTCTCCCGTTTTACCTCGATTTGCGTGCCGGAAGTACCCCGAAGCCCCGGTAATATTCCCGAGCCCCGAAGCAAGTCTTGAGGCCTCGAAGATCCCGAGAAGTGCGATTTCTGAGCCGAAGCTCTGCCCGCGAGGATCCCGGTTTTTGTGAAGATCTTCCAGATCTACCGAAGAATACTACTTCTACGAGCCGTAGTGCTGTCTGATCATCTTCTGATCAAGTGAGTGTATACTACCTTTCATAAACACGATAATAATACAAGTATGGTTTAAGTGTATTAAGTATGTTGTTGTTTATATGTGTGAGTGTGTAGTTACTTTCTTCTAACGTATAAATATGAAGTATTTGTTATAAAACACGTGCTCTGGTTTTATATATATTGTTGTTTATTTGAGATGAGTGTGGAATGAATGTTTTATATAATTTTTAAAATGGGTTAAACTGTATATGTATTTATATCTACAAATATGTTGGGTAGAACATGGGTAGATGAGATAGTTGGTATGTGACAAAATGATGAGGTATGAAAGATGATTAAGAATGATATTGGCAGATGCACCAATTAGAGAATGCCATAATACCAGCAGATGCGCTCAAGCATAGTATTGGTAGATGCACCAAAGAGAGAATGACATAATACTAGTAGATGCACTTAAGTATAGTATTGGTAGATGAACCTGAAAGAGCATGCCATAATGCTAGCAGATGCGCTTAGGAATAATATTTGTAGATGCACCAAATAGAGAATGTCATAATACTAGCAGATGCGCTTAAGGATAATATTTGCAGATGTGTTTAATAGTGAATGACGTAATCCTGGCAGAGGCGCTTAAAGGATAATGTTGGCAGATGCGCCTTATGTAGCAATGGAAGTTTGTGGAAATTCCTTAGGTCAATCCTTAGGAATGAAAGAATGACGGGTAGTTGAATTCCTAGGGTAAAATCCTAAGGAAGATAATAGGGATGAGTAATCGAGTTGATTGTTTGATGGCTGAATATAATAATTATATTGTTATGGGTTGAAAACCCTATATGCTCACCAGGCTCCCAAGCCTGACCCACTCAGTTTTCTTTGTATCACAGGTATTAATACGAAGACATATTTCACAGAGAGATTTAAAGGAGATATAAATCAATTGTGTAATTAAATGTAAGTTCTATTTATGCTTATATGTCTGTATCGGAACATGACATCCCGAGGTTTTATTATTAAATGAAAATACATTCTCTTTGAGAAATGTTTTGATAAGTTATTATCTTATCTTGTTTTGGGAACAAATTCTGCAACCATTTTCTTTAAAAGATTACTCTGATTTAATAAAACAAAGCATAAACAAATCGGCCTTTTCTGGCCGAGAAATTGGGGATGTCACAACTTCTTGGGTACTAAACCACCAAGTCTTTTAGGAAGCCCAAAGCCAGTGGAGATTATGGACTGGATCTCCAAGATGGAAATGGTATTTGAAAGTTGTAACTGCAGTAACAAACAGAAGCCAAAGGCAAGAGCATAGTATAGGGTGAATTTGAATACCTATGTAATCGTTTCGAGAAATAATATAAACCTGAGTTATGTTATCCGATGGGTTAAATGACTACGTGGAATTCTTTTATGATGACTTGGAAAACTATGAGACAATACTTGGTACGAGTATGAGTAGGTGTGAAAGGTAGTAGAAGAATATACTACCGAAAGCACATGAATCGCACTTGGATCAGGGAAATTCACAATGTTACCAAGGCGCTAGTAATTGGTTTCGTTTTGTTCATGTCTGCCGTTACCATCGTTTTGGTAATGACTAAGAAGATGATTAGAATTCTGACCCTAGTGGTTATATCAAATCGAGCTCGACTAAGATAAGTATTGTACGTGGTTTAGAGAACCAAGTTTGATGTAACATCTGACTTAAGTCAGAAGATTGAAGTACAAGATAATCGAAGCGATCAATAGAAGTATCGTGGTCGCCGTTAAAGTAAGAAGCTTGTAGCTAGAAGTGCTACATGCTAGAATGTGATTATATCACATTAGAAAATGAAGGAAGGTATATTCCATTATGGAATCTAACTTAAAAAGACCTGAGTCTAAGCGTTGTATCATACGATGAGAGGTCATTAGAATATGACCCATCGGTCTGTTACAGTAATCGAAGTAAAGACCTTATCTTATGTTAAGTATGTTTAAGAAGAAGCAGGAGTCTCCAATAAGGACCGAGTTTGTAACTCGAAGTCTACGATTGCAAGTCCAACATAGGATAAAAAGCTGGTGCAAGATTGCGCACCACCAGCAGTGAAGGAGTCCTAGAGTTAGATACTCATTTAAAAGGACATAACAGTTACGATTACCACCTAAGATGGAAAAGAAACATACAGAGTCATTATACAAGCCTTGTTTTGTTGATGATTCTAGGACTTAATCATCCTATGGGGGAGATAATTGTAACACCTGCATATTCGGGCTAGTCAGTTAAGATATAACAAACATGACTTTTTTTTTATAGAAGATTATTTAGGATAAATAATCTTAACCAAAGTAATAGTGAGTGTCAATAATTGTAACCTATTTGACGTAATAAAAAAGAAGAATTATATGAGTATTATGTGTTTCATGATTATTATAATATAATAAAATAAGAAAAATCGGCCGAATCGTCCGTAAATTGTAAAAATAAGTGCACCAAAACATATATATATTATTATATATTTAGAAAGTACACATCTTCCCAATCCCGGAAATATAAAGTTCGTAGAAATCTGACTCCGTATGAATTATATATGATTTTTATAAGATTTTATTATAAACGGTATAATGTATTTATTAATAAATAGTTAAGGGACTATAGTGTAACTTGAATGATATATTGTGTTAATACAAGAGTAACTGAGGGGCCATAAATATAATTATAATTGATGTATTTATTAATAAATAGTTCAGAGTAAATCCTTTTAATTTTAAAAGAGATGCGGAATTTGTTCCCAAAAACAAAACATGATGAAATAGATATTTATCAAAACATTTCATAAAGAAATATGATTTCATTTCATAATCAAAAGTCGGGATGTCATGTTCCGATACAGATCATAAAGCATAAACGATAGCATTACAAGTCTTTCAACAAATATATACATATACAGACTTGTAAACAAAACAACTTGATGTTCGCCCATCTTAAGCTCTTGCGCCACTTCCTGTAAAATAAATCAACTGAGTGGGTCAGGCTTGGGAGCCTGGTGAGCATATAGGGTTTTCAACCCACAATAAATAATTAAATTAATTATTATCAACCAACAATAACCCAGTTACCCATTCCCGTTATTCTCACTTTATGTCCCTAAAATAACTAACACAAGGGACCTAGTCTAAGAATATTTCATCGGGGCGACTACACATGCTTCGGGGGTTCCTCAGCAATATAAGTCAAATAAGGCAACCATGGGGGGGATGGAATACAGCGAATGAACACCCAAGTTCATTAACACCTACAGGTTATGAGCCTGCTAGCGTTCCACTGGACTGTCTAGAAAAGTCCGTGGTCGTCATCTAAATTCCGCTAGATGACTGGATCAAAACAACATCGAGGCCTCTCATCTGTTTATTACACACCAACTATCTATCCATATTCTACCCAACATATTAGTAGATAAAATATACATTTTTATACGTAGTTTCATAACCTGTATAGCATGCTCAATCAAAACATTTTTCACATAACAGATGAGGCATACACACATAACACGTATTTCATAGAGAAATAATCAGCTCTATAATATAGAAGAGAGTGAGTATACATTCACATATATAACAACCAAATATATACAAATAGCACGTATTTTATATAAAATACTTCATAATATTGTGTTGGAATGAAAGTAACTACACACTCACTTGATCAGAAGATGATCGGGTAGCACTACGGCTTGCAGAAGAGGTGTTTCTCCGTAGATCTGGAAGATCTTCACAAAACCGGGCTCCTCGCGGGCAGCGTTTCGGCTCGGGAATAACGCTCTTCGGGATTCTCGGGGCTTCGGATCTTGCTTCGGGGCTCGGGAATATTACCGGGGCTTCAGGGTATAAACGGCACGCAAAACGAGGCAAAACTTAGAGAGAGAGAAGAGTTTAAACAAGAGAAAATGGCTGAATTCGAGTTCAATTTATAGGCTGCTGGGTCTGGGATTACGCGGGGCGTAATCAAATTACGCGGGGCGTACTTTGACGTCACTGCGTGCGTCGACTGGTGGCACTCGAGTATTGGTCAGACAAGTTGCATCCGACTGAGTACGCGGGGCGTCCTCAAATTATGCAGGGCGTAATTGACTTGTCAATTTTCTAAATTGCGTAACTTTCGCATACGAGCTCCGTTTTTGACGTTCTTTATATCCACGCGAAGGTCAGACCATACTCTACAACTTTCATTTAGACTCCGTCGGCTAATTTTGACTTTTATTTTTATTATTTATTTTTAGAAGGCCGAGACAGAAAAACTTCGTTATAAATTCATAACTTCTTCATCTGACGTCCGTTCTTGCCTAACTTGTCATCGTTTTGCTACTAACAACGAGATCTTCGATTCTCATTTAGATTGTTTCGGCTAAAAACCGCTCGATCTCAAATCGAGTATTCGGGCTGCATACTGCTAAGTCGAAACTTAGAAAAATCATAACTTCCTCATACGAAGTCAGATTTGGGCGTTCCTTTTATGCACGCTCTCGGTTTAACGAAATCTACGACTTTCGTTTAGATCGCTAAGGCTAAATATCACTCTATCTTAAATTCATATTTTACGTCACTCATCGTCATACCGGTTCTGTCTCGAAACTTCGACAGGTCATAACTTCTTCGTTATAACTCGGATTTTGGCATTCCTTATATCTCCGGAATCCTTGTTTCAACCACTACAACTTTATGCAAAGATGTCGGGCTTATCTCACACTTTAATTTTGACGATTATTTTATTCTTAATTCAAAAAAAATCAAGAAAATAAACACATAAATCACATAATTCACATAATTCACAAATAATACATCTTTATTATTTCAAATTTAGTTACAAAGGTTAACCTAGACTATTACATTGCTAAAAATGGCAAGCCCAGAAACACAGGCGTTACAATTCTCTCCACCTTAGAATGATTCCGTCCCCGGAATCACACACTAGCAAACAAATGCGGATAGCGACTCATCGTGTCACTCTCCGTCTCCCAGGTGAGGTTTGGCCCATTCGTGTGTTTCCATCGGACAAGCACTAACTCCACCATCTTACGTCGCAATTTCTTAGTCTTTCGGTCAACAATTGCCTCCGGTTCCTCAATCAACCTTTTGTTCTCATCGATCCTCAACTCTGAAAGTGGAATTATGTCGGGAACTTCTCCCGTGAACTTCCTCAAATAACACACATGGAAAGTGTTATGAATTCCATTCAGTTCTTCTGGTAGTTCGAGCTTGTAAGCTTGGTTCCCAATCCTCTGAAGAACTTTAAACGGTCCAATAAACCTTGAACTTAACTTTCCCCTTTTTCCAAATCTTATAAGTCCCTTCCACGGCGAGACTTTAAGCAAAACCGAATCTCCAACTTCAAAAGTCATCGGTCTTTGCTTTTTGTCAGCATAACTCTTTTGACGATCCTGAGCTGCTAACATTCTCTCCCTAATTATTTTCAACTTTTCAGCAGTTTGATGGACTATCTCCGGCCCCATAAACTGCTTTTCCCCAGCCTCAAGCCAACAAGACGGCGTACGACACTTCTGTCCATACAAGGCTTGATAAGGTGCCATCTTTATGCTCGAGTGAAAATTATTATTATAGGAAAATTCTACCAAAGGTAAATGTTCATCCCAATTACCTAGGAATTCCAAGGTACACGCTCTCAACATATCTTCAAGTGTTTGTATCGTCCGTTCGCTCTGACCATCAGTCTGCGGATGGTAAGCTGTACTTAAACACAACTTGGTACCCAATTCCTCTTGTAGACTTTTCCAAAATCTTGAGGTGAAACGACTATCACGATCCGACACAATTGTTAGTGGAACACCGTGAAGTCTCACAATTTCCTTCACATAAGAATTCGCAAGCTTTTCCATAGACCATTTCTCATTGGCTGCTATGAAATGCGCACTCTTAGTGAATCGATCAACGACCACCCAAATCATGTCGTGACCATTCTTTGTTCTGGGTAGTTTAATGACAAAATCCATAGTAATGTCTTCCCACTTACCCATAGGCACAGGCAATGGTTCTAAACTCCTGTACGGTTTCTGATGTTGTGCATTGACTTTTGCACAAGTCACACACTCGGCCACATACTTCGCAATGTCGAGCTTCATCGTCGGCCTCCAATAATAGGGTTTCAGGTCCCTATACATTTTAGTGCTACCGGGATGAATTGAGTACATGGTCTTGTGAGCTTCTTCCATCAGAAGATCTCTGACTCCTCCTGTCTTAGGTATCCAAATCCGATCTTGGAACACCTTCAGTCCGTGACTGTTTACACCGAACACCAACGTTTTGCCCAAACGTTCTTCCTTCCGGTCATTCTTCTCCGAAGCTTCCTCTTGAGCTTTCTTTATACTTTCTAAAATGGTTGATACAACTTCAATTCTTAACACTCTTGGCCTTCTCTTTTCAAGATTGACTTTCCGACTGAGAGCATCAGCAACAACATTGGCCTTACCGGGGTGGTAAAGTATCTCACAGTCGTAGTCTTTAAGTAGTTCCAGCCAGCGTCGTTGCCTCATATTCAATTCTTTCTGACTAAAGAGATATTGGAGACTCTTATGATCAGTACAAAGTTTGCACTTCGTGCCATAGAGGTAATGCCTCCATATTTTCAGAGCAAAAACTACCGCTGCCAACTCCAAATCATGAGTCGGGTAGTTCTTTTCATGCTCTTTCAGCTGTCGAGATGCATATGCGATCACCTTATCTCTTTGGGTCAAAACACAACCCAATCCAACACCAGACGCATCGCTATAAACAACGAAGTCTTAAACTCCATCGGGTAGAGAAAGTATCGGTGCCTCGCATAGTTTCTTCTTTAGCTTCTCGAATGCTTCTTTATGCTTCTCACTCCAAGCATAAGCAGCTCCTTTGTGGGTCAAAGATTTCAATGGAGTAGCAATCGAAGAAAAGCCTTGGATAAACCTTCGGTAATATCCGGCTAATCCTAAAAAGCTTCGGATCTCCGTGGGACTTTTCGGTTGTTCCCACTTCATTACAGCTTCAATCTTTGCTGGATCAACCATTATCCCTTCCTGGTTGACCACGTGACCCAAGAATTGGACTTCACGAATCCAAAAATCACATTTGGAGAACTTAGCATACAGCTTCTCCTTCTTCAAAACTTCTAACACTTCTCGCAAGTGTCTGCCATGCTCCTCCTGGCTTTTTGAGTAAATCAGAATGTCGTCTATGAACACTATCACGGATTTATCAAGGAACGGATTACAAACCCTATTCATTAAATCCATGAATGCTGCCGGAGCATTGGTTAGTCCAAACGACATAACCAAGAACTCGTAGTGTCCATATCTAGTTCTGAACGCAGTCTTCTCTATATCCTGCTCTCTTACTTTCAGCTGATGATATCCTGACCTAAGATCGATCTTCGAGAAATAGCTCGAACCTTGCAATTGATCAAATAGGTCATCAATCCTTGGCAACGGATATCTATTCTTTATTGTTGCCTTGTTCAGCTCTCTGTAATCAATGCACATTCTCATACTTCCATCTTTCTTCTTCACGAATAACACCGGAGCTCCCCAGGGCGATGAACTAGGTCTAATGAAACCTTTGTCCAACAACTCTTGAAGTTGCATCATCAGCTCCTTCATCTCCGTTGGTGCTAATCGATAAGGTGCTTTTGCTATTGGCGTGGTTCCTGGTAGCAAGTCTATTCTGAAATCTACTTGTCTATCAGGTGGTAATCCAGGAAGATCTTTGGGAAATACTTCCGGATAATCACACACCACAGGAATACTCTGCATCACCTTCTTTTCCTTCTTAGCATCAATCACGAATGCTAAATATGATGTACATCCCTTGGTCAAACACTTTCTGGCTTTCATTAGGGAAATGATTCCAGAATTCACTCGGCGCTTGTCCCCATACACCATAAACGATTCATTTCCAGGCGGGTTTACTTTAACTATCTTCTTTTTGCATAAAATTTCGGCATCATTGGCGCTGAGCCAATCCATTCCCAACACGATGTCGAAACCATTAAGTTCGATAGGCAATAATTCCTCGTGGAACTTATTCCCATTCAAGTCGATTAAGATGTTTTTCATACGATGGCTAACAGGTACAAACTTGCCACTAGCAACTTTGACTAATAAAGCATTATCTAGTCTATCAACAGGCAAAGCTAGTTTTTTTACCAAATTCATGCGATATAAAGGAGTAGTTGGCTCCAGAATCAAATAAAATTTGGGCAGGCAAATTGTTAACGAGAAAGGTACCTGAAGCGACATCAGCTTCATCCTTAGCAGCTTCCAGTGTCATCTGGAATGCTCTCGCCTTCGGCTTTGGTGGAATGTTGGGCTTAGCTGCCTCCTTCTTCTTCGGACAATCTTTCAAAATATGCCCCTCTTCATTACAACCAAAACACATCCTTTTGTTGTTCGGACATTCATTGGAAAAATATCCAACCTTTCCACACTTGTAGCAAGTTACATCCTCGCTACATTTCCCGAAGTGCTTGTTCTTACACTTTTCACACCACTTCGCTTCCCCTCCTTTACCCCCACCAAACCTTTTCGAATCAGATTTCGAAAATTTGCTTTTCTTGCTGGAACCAGATGTTCCCTCAAACTTCCTCTTCTCACCAACCTCAACCTTGTTGGTGGTTCTCCCCTTTATCATGTTCTCAACAGACTTGGCAGCCTAGATAGTTGCCTCTAAAGTATGTGCCTGACGTACTGGCACCTCATACTCCCATGGTAGTCCCTTCGCATACCGGTCCACCTTCGTCAGCTCGTCTGGAACGATACGCAAGGCAAACTCCATCTTATCGGTGAAGTTATTGGTGTATTCATCAACTGACATACTGCCCTTAGTCAATGTCAGGAACTTGTTCTCCAACTCCAACAGATTTTGAGCCGAGCAGAACTTGCGCTTAAACTGCACCAAGAACTCTGCCCATGACAATTGCAGTGGCTCATTAGGGCTCAAAGTCTTCCCTAGAGTGTTCCACCAACGAACGGCTCCACCTCGGAATTGACGCACGGCATAGATGGTTTGCAACTTACCTCTGCAGCCACACGTCATGAAGGCTAGCTCCATTTCGGAGATCCAATCCATAACCCCAATCGGATCCTCCTTTCCATTGAAGGTCGATGGTTTGCAAGTCAAAAAGTCCTTGTACTTGCATCCCATTCCATCATTCCTTCCATCGCGGTTATTTTGCCTAACTATCGGTGGGTTGGCTTGACCAATTGATCCACTGAAGTTTCCACCTTCCGAGTGCCCTTCATTTAATTCAGGCTCTTCCACATGAATCGACAGTTCTTCACGATTTTGTTGAAGCAACCGTCTAGTTTCCTCCATCTGACGATCCAACATCATCTGAATCATCAATTGCACACCATCCATGGTTATTGGCTCAGGTGTTGCTGCTACAACAGGTCTTTGTTCAATCACTGGTGGTTGATTCCTATTTTCATCAGCATTTCCAACTCAAGTTCTTGTTCTCACCATTTTTGATCTACACACCGAATAAGGTGAAATTAGATCCTTATTCACGATAGATATTCAAATCATCCTTATCACTCCGAAACGTTTACATGCTAGTTCTAATATTGTAGACGTACGCTTAGAATCCTACACACATAAGGTTTCTAGATCCGGTCGGCAACAGACCATAGATCCGAACAAATAATATCATATATGGCAACATATAACATTTAGCACATAAAGCATTTTAGGCAACTTTCCTAAAATAAACTAGTGCTTGTGTCTTAAAACATAACAGACACATCTCAAAATTCCACTTAGCATTCTAAGTTTAAGTCTAGAAATCCTACAAATTCCTAGTTCGCTTAAACTAATGCTCTGATACCAACTGTGACATCCCCAAAATCTCGGCCAGAAAAGACCGATTTCATTTATGCTTTTTAAAATAATTTTCAGAGTAAATCCTTTTAATTTTAAAAGAGATGCGGAATTTGTTCCCAAAAACAAAACATGATGAAATAGATATTTATCAAAACATTTCATAAAGAAATATGATTTCATTTCATAATCAAAAGTCGGGATGTCATGTTCCGATACAGATCATAAAGCATAAACGATAGCATTACAAGTCTTTCAACAAATATATACATATACAGACTTGTAAACAAAACAACTTGATGTTCGCCCATCTTAAGCTCTTGCGCCACTTCCTATAAAATAAATCAACTGAGTGGGTCAGGCTTGGGAGCCTGGTGAGCATATAGGGTTTTCAACCCACAATAAATAATTAAATTAATTATTATCAACCAACAATAACCCAGTTACCCATTCCCGTTATTCTCACTTTATGTCCCTAAAATAACTAACACAAGGGACCTAGTCTAAGAATATTTCATTGGGGCGACTACACATGCTTCGGGGGTTCCTCAGCAACATAAGTCAAATAAGGCAACCATGGGGGGATGGAATACAGCGAATGAACACCCAAGTTCATTAGCACCTATAGGTTATGAGTCTGCTAGCGTTCCACTGGACTGTCTAGAAAAGTCCGTGGTCGTCATCTAAATTCCGCTAGATGACTGGATCAAAACAACATCGAGGCCTCTCATCTGTTTATTACACACCAACTATCTATCCATATTCTACCCAACATATTAGTAGATAAAATATACATTTTTATACGTAGTTTCATAACCTGTATAGCATGCTCAATCAAAACATTTTTCACATAACAGATGAGGCACACACACATAACACGTATTTCATAGAGAAATAATCAGATCTATAATATAGAAGAGAGTGAGTATACATTCACATATATAACAACCAAATATATACAAATAGCACGTATTTTATATAAAATACTTCATAATATTGTGTTGGAATGAAAGTAACTACACACTCACTTGATCAGAAGATGATCGGGTAGCACTACGGCTTGCAGAAGAGGTGTTTCTCCGTAGATCTGGAAGATCTTCACAAAACCGGGCTCCTCGCGAGCAGCGTTTCGGCTCGGGAATAATGCTCTTCGGGATTCTCGGGGCTTCGGATCTTGCTTCGGGGCTCGGGAATATTACCGGGGCTTCGGGGTATAAACGGCACGCAAAACGAGGCAAAACTTAGAGAGAGAGAAGAGTTTGAACAAGAGAAAATGGCTGAATTCGAGTTCTATTTATAGGCTGTTGGGTTTGGGGTTACGCGGGGCGTAATCAAATTACGCGGGGCGTACTCGGGTTACACGGGGCGTACTTTGACGTCACTGCGTGCGTCGACTGGTGGCACTCGAGTATTGGTCAGACAAGTTGCATCCGACTGAGTACGTGGGGCGTACTCAAATTACGCAGGGCGATTGACTTGTCAATTTTCTAAATTGCGTAACTTTCGCATACGAGCTCCGTTTTTGACGTTCTTTATATCCACGCGAAGGTCAGACCATACTCTACAACTTTCATTTAGACTCCGTCGGCTAATTTTGACTTTTATTTTTATTATTTATTTTTAGAAGGCCGAGACAGAAAAACTTCGTTATAAATTCATAACTTCTTCATCTGACGTCCGTTCTTGCCTAACTTGTCATCGTTTTACTACTAACAACGAGATCTTCGATTCTCATTTAGATTGTTTCGGCTAAAAACCGCTCGATCTCAAATCGAGTATTCGGGCTGCATACTGCTAAGTCAAAACTTAGAAAAATCATAACTTCCTCATACGAAGTCAGATTTGGG
Organism: Lactuca saligna; assembly: GCF_052625555.1. Classification (NCBI taxonomy): domain Eukaryota; kingdom Viridiplantae; phylum Streptophyta; class Magnoliopsida; order Asterales; family Asteraceae; genus Lactuca; species Lactuca saligna. The sequence continues at coordinate 265,456,732 of NC_136421.1, read as the reverse complement.
CGTTCCTTTTATGCACGCTCTCGGTTTAACGAAATCTACGACTTTCATTTAGATTGCTAAGGATAAATATCGCTCTATCTTAAATTCATATTTTACGTCACTCATCGTCATACCGGTTCTGTCTCAAAACTTCGACAGGTCATAACTTCTTCGTTATAACTCGGATTTTGGCATTCCTTATATCTCCGGAATCCTTGTTTCAACCACTACAACTTTATGCAAAGATGTCGGGCTTATCTCACACTTTAATTTTGACGATTATTTTATTCTTAATTCAAAAAAAATCAAGAAAATAAACACATAAATCACATAATTCACATAATTCACAAATAATACATCTTTATTATTTCAAATTTAGTTACAAAGGTTAACCTAGACTATTACATTTCTAAAAATGGCAAGCCCAGAAACACAGGCGTTACAATTAAGCTTGATGTCCAAGGGGTCGTTTGATATAGTGTCTAACTGGGTCCAAAAATGGATTGGGTCCAAAAAATCCCTTTAGCATGTTTAAGAATTAGAAAGTGGGGGACTCAGTCCAAACTTTTTAGCAGTTCGATCCTAGCTTTCCAATTGATTGACTGGGAACAAAAATAAATCGAGAAATTGAACATAGCCATCGTCGTTCCCTTCCTACCTTCACTTCCAGTTCCGACGAAAAAAGAGAAATCGAGCAGCCTACTTCCGACGAATCAACAACTACCTATTTCGTCCTTCATTCCTTCTTGTTCTTGATTTCTACATTCCATACGAGATTTTTTGTTCCTAATTTCTCTATTTCATATGAGATTTTTTGATTTCTCCTTCTTGTTCCTTGTTCCTTTCTGAAATTTTGCTGGCGTATGTATGAGTTTTTGCTGAGAAATTGATTGGTTGTTTTGTTGTTTCTCTAAATCGTTTCCCACAAACCACTTCCTCCACAGTACCACAACTTGACAACAACTTCTTTGGGTTCGATTACAGATATTCTAGGTGGATTCTTTGATTTTGATTGACCAATAAGATTCTTGATTCGATTAACTAGTAAGAATCTTAATTTCTCCAATCAATGCATATGAATAATCAAGTTAACAGAGGTTTTTTTTATTAATCGACCAACAACTCAACAGAGGTTTGATGATGTTGGATTTGAGAGGTTTCCATAGTGATAATAGTTTGTAGAAAAGGGGAATTCAGGTGTGACAGAAGTGATGAAAAGGAACATAAATCGAGGACCTTGGGATTTCGAGCATGAACTTACCGATTAATCCTTTCATTTAGAATCATTATCCTCTTGAAGCTCCTCCAGTTTATGCTCGTACTGTTGCTGATTGTTCAAATCACAACATTGTTGGAGGTACCCATTCCTCTCCACTATTTCTTATCATCTCTCTCTCTCTCTCTCTCTTTATATATATATATATATATATATATATATATATATATATATATATATATATATATATATATATTAATTCCAAAATGTCAATTCTTGTTAATTTTCCCTTCCGTGTATTAATTTTCCATGCTCATGTGACTTTACTATATTCCCCTTTTGTCTTTATATTAATGAAATCTTCAATCCAACTATTATTAACTATTGGTTTATCACACTTGTACAATAATTGGAGTTTTTGTTCATGGAAGAATATTTCACAAGGTCTACGTCATTAAAGCCAACAAAAAGCAAGAACAGATTAAATGAATTCATTGTGGTTATATGTTTTGTATCTAGATTTTGTTGCTATGATTTTGTAATTTTTTTTTATGTAAAATGTTGTAATAAAAAGAGTGAAAAGTAGATGTTTATACTAAACAAATCAAGAAAAGCAACATATTTTCATTTAGTTGTTTATAATAACATTGTTATTTATATATCAAATTTATAAATTCATGATCATAGAATGTGTGCTATTTGTTGTGTAAAAAATCTTGAAAGGTAGTATGTGTGTATGTTTGTTTCTTGAGACAACATAAGGATAATATGGTTATTTTTCATCATTTAGCATAATCAGTTAGAAATACAATGAAACAACATGATTTCAGTCAGTTGTGGACTCAGTCAGGACTTCTAACCCAGTCAGCTCTAACCCGGTTAACAACTATCAAACGACCCCTAAGTAAACTTAGTGGCTAATAAATCATAATACTATAAATAGAGGCTCAAGTCTCTTCATTTTGTCATACCTTTCTCTCTCAAATCTCTCTGCCTTGAGATCTCAGTCGTTATGATTTGGTTTCTTGTTCTCGAGTGTCGTTAGTAAATCATAGAAGCATTAGAGCATTGGAGAATCTTTTATTAGAAAAACTCTAAGCATTTAGGTTACACTTGCAATCTATCGGATTCCATTAGTCAAGTTAATACACGACTAATCAAGTAATTGCATAGTTACTTTCATCTTACACATAGATATGAATTATTTAATATAAATTACGTGATATTTGTGCATATTATATGTGTTCCTAATATCTATGTTGGATGAACGATTTACACATGTTTTAAATGATTTAAACTGTATATGTATTTTATATCCACGAATATGTTGGGTAGAACATGGTTAGATGAATGAGAAAGATGATATAGATGAACATTGGCAGCTGCACCACAACTTGTAGATGTTTTTGAACTACGATGTACTCTAAACATCCTAGAAGCTACGCCTAAAGGATAATATCGATAGTTGCACCTAATAGAGAACATCATAATCATGGCAGTTGCGCCTAAATGATAATATTGGCAGTTGTGCCTAATAGATAACAATGACAGTTACGCCATTAGGAGCAATGGAACTTCATGACTGTTCCTTAGGGAAATCCTTAGGAATGAATAAATGAAGAATAGATTATTCTTAGGGTAGATCCTTAAGAATAAAGAAGATAATGAAGATGGGTAATTATGTTAATTGCTCGACGATGAAACATAATAACTTTACTATTGTGAGTTGAAAACCCTATGTACTCCCCAGGTTTCCCAACCCGACCCACTCAGTTTATTTATATAACAGGTGTCGGTACGAAGCTACATTACACTGAGAGATTAACGGAGATGTAAATCATTAGTGTAAATGAATGTAATGTCTGTTTATACTTATGTTTTTGTATTAAATATGACATCCCAATGTTTTAATATAAATAAAATACATTTCTTCGGAAATGCTTTGAAAATATTATTATCCTGTTTTTTTTTTTTCTGGGAACAAATTCCGCAATACTACTTTTCAAAATGGATACTCTGATTTTAAATAAGCATAAATAATTTTTTTGAAATGACCATGAATTTGGGGATGTCACAAGTACAAGATCAACCCAACATAATATCCATACATATATCGGTAATCATATATCAGGTGGTCCTACATATCTACCAGACCAACATATCGACAACTATTATAATCATGGATATCTATTCTATACTTAACATATCAGAGGATAACAATATATCAAACCGATGGGACGATATTGGTGCTTTCGACCCGTAAATACAGTGAAGAAGACTCACCTCAACCCGTTGATACTCCAAAGACTGCTCGCACCACCAAACCGGATAATCCTTGTGCCAACTAACAAAATACATTTTTAATCAATAATTGACCTGACAACCCAAAATACCCAAAGCCCAAATATGGCCCAATTATCCAAATTGGGACCAAACCCATCATGGACCTCACCCGAGAAGACCCAATATTCTAAAAGGCACAACATATTCAATAGTCAACCCTGGCCAAACTTCTGGTCAAAGTTCCATAGCCAACAAGTCAACAAAAAAAGTCAAACATGTTGAGTACGCCCTTTAGGACCGGTACGCGCAACGTACCAGATGGGTACGCCCAACATACTCCTCTGAACCCCAGATTTCTCCATTAAGAACTTAACCACTTAAGTCCTTGCTCTAAACTCTCAGATCTGATTCCTATGGATGACTTATCACATAAAGTTGGCAAGTTTACTTGCATGCATGGCTTAACAAGGTTCTAGAGCTCAAAAGAGCTTAATGAAAGGTTTTAAAACATGCACGAGTCCAAATAAAACATAAAGATCACATTTTTATGCCTTTGGGACTCCTAAAACGTCCAAATCTACAAGATCAAGCCTCTAAAACAACCTTAGCTCACAAGGACCAAACCAAAGAGGCCAAAATGACCAAGACAACCCAAAAGAATATCCAACCAAAGAGATGACAAGATCAAATCTTTTTTTTTTTTTACCTTTAATAGATTGCAAAAGATGAGAAACTTTTGGATCTACAAGCTCCTCTCCAAGAAATGAGTCTTCAACCTTCTTCTTCTCTTACACAAGCCACCGTAAACCCTCTTCTAAGCTCCAGAACTCACTTAAGGAAGTTTAGGGTTTTAATGCATACCAAAGGGGTGGAGGCTGACTTAAAATGCCCAAAAAGAAAGATAAAATGATGCTTATATAGGGTAAAACCCCAAAGTTAGGGTTTGGTGTTGGAGGGAGTACTCCCCGCATACCCCTTAGTACGCCCGACATACTCAAAGACCATCCACGACCATTACACCCATTACGCCTCGCATTCACAATGAGTATTCCCCACATACTCATTGAACCTCTAAAACCCTAAAACTTCACTTGGCCCTAACTTCTTATTTCTACGTTCGTTTCCAATGAACTTTATATACACAGAATGGTGACGAGAAGCCCTACAATTCTAACAACTTACCTCCGCCTTAAAACCTCCCGAACAACAACCCAAAATTCATAAAGACCCGAACTGCCCAAATTACGAATATACCCTTGGTCTCTGTTACAGAAAGTCAGAAACGAACTCTTGGATCATCTAATCTATAATACCCACATCCAAAAAGGGCCAACTCCTTTCTTCCCCAAGTCCCTAAGCCTTATGATACCTGATGATCGGGCCACAACCCCGAATAATGAAGCAATTTGAAACCGAATGTTATAGGGATGCGCTAATCGATGAGTTAAAACCATAAATAAGAAGAAAACCCTAAAAATCATGGGTTGGTTGCAACAACTTCCACATCGTGGCGGCCATCAGATATGCGTTCCTTATAATCGACATGCCATGTCGTGGTCCTCTATACACCACGTCGTGGCACAGAGTTTTTCCCAAAAACCTTATCTTTGATCCCTTTAATTCCTCTACCGATTCATTTTGAAAATTGGGTGTTAGAGTAAAAGCTTGAAATCATCTCAATCCATCTCTTAATTTTTTTTGTTTGACATATATTTGCTAGATGTTTTATGTTTGTTTAATAGATTTTATTTTTAGATTTGACTTAGGTCTATGCTTATTTATGATTTTTTTTTTCTAGGTTTAATGCATATATGCTAGTTTTTAATTATGGATATGTGAGATTTTATTGAGTTTGATGCAAATGTTTCTAGATTTAATTTTTATGTTATTTTTTTGAATTTTTTTTAGGTTTGATGTACTCTTTTATTTACAAATTCCACAGGGGTCACAATATATCCATTGAAGACAGAGATGGGAGAGTGGTGGTGATTTTAAGTTTATCAATCATTTTAATGTCGGCACTAATTCAAGACAAACTAAGTTCAAATTAAGCTATAACCCAAGAGTGGAGGTGCAAAGTGCACATCCGGATAAACTAAAGTGAACTTGGGAACATGGGGTATGGCGTAGTGCACCTAGTGGGGTTAGAGAGGGCATCACCTTGATGGAGTACAAATGGCAGAGCCCCTGATGGTACGCCTGCTTACCTGTCAGCAGGAGTGGACAAGGGGGCACCCTTATGGAGTGTAGGTCAACACCGTAGCCTAAACCGAATCCATATATAACATATATAGTTTGCTACTTGAGAGAGAGAGAGATTATGTAAACATTTTCTCAACTTGCTCTTATCCAAAACAGGTTTATAAATTTAGTTAATACTATATATGTCATTGATTAAGGAAACCAAACCAGTCTCTGGTTTTCAATGGTTCATTGAAATAAAAGTATTTTAGTATGGTGGTTATAATTTGTAAGTAAACTAGTTAAGACCTTGGATATATAGAAAAATAATATAAACAAGAAAAAAATTAATGGAAGTTATAGAAGAATTAAGGGCAGTGTTAGTGTCGAAATTAGTGTATACATAAGTGTTTGTTAATATATGCAGCTGTCTAAAACATTAATAAAAACTTGTTGAGAACTCCAAATATCCAAGTAATTACAATAAAACCTGCATGAAGACAAAAGGATAGAAGGGCATTGAAGTAAAATTAATCTTTGATTTGGTTGGGAGTGGAGCTGTGGCACATGGCAGTCATGTGAGGCCTCCAGTCCACATGCATTGAGAGAGTCTTTCCATGTTATTATGATCACTCATAATAATACCAGCGCCACAGCAGGATTAGGTCAAACCTCTCAACCCTTGACTAATTATCCTTTAATTAAAATTCCATAATTATGGATCTACTCTATTTTTGTCGGTCAATTATTTTTGATACTCACAATACATTTGGCAAAACCAGTTCTTAGTTGGAATTAATTTAAGTTCGTAACTGAAATTTGGACGTAATAGTTTTTTATTTTTTTATTTTTTTGTAAATAAGTGTTAATTAAAATTTGTTGTAAGCTTTTGGAATAAATAAAATCACGTCAAACATAAACGTTAAGAGCTATTTGAAATAATTTCGAATTAATTTTTTTTGTTTAAATAAAATTTTTAAGTTCCTACTAATGAACAATTCTTTGTTTTTTAATTCGGAGTTTTTCCTAAAAACGTTTATTTAAAAACTCTTTGGGCTTTTTACCGAACGTGCCTTATATATTGGGCTGTTTTAATATTTTTGTTATGCATAGTGATTATGAATAAAGAATAATATGCGAAGATAAGTTTGATTTTTAAGTGATTAAAAGATTAGTCACCATTGTCATTAGAAAATTAATCTCAATATACAGTGGCTTTATAATATCATATTTGAGAAGATCAACCTCGGATTTTGTTAAGCTATATATAACTGTGTGACATTATCATGGCAATAATTTTGCTTATTATTATATAAATATTACCGTGGTAATAATTTAGCTTATCATATATTAAAGTTAGTTAATTTCCATGGTTTTTATAAGAAAAACAATGGCAGCAGTTAAAATGATCAGAATTATTGTTTTATTTTATTTATAGTATTGTTATTTATCTAAAGAAGCTAAATAAACTTTATTGGTTGGGTATATTTATTTTCTAATATCTAAAACTTTAGCATTCATAATAGGTTATTGAAATTTAGGTTGTCGACTTTAATAGAAGAAAAATCTATCCATCCAATTAATTTGTATATATCAATAATATAGTGCTTTAGCATCTATTGCTTGAAATCTGGAAAAGGGACTGGCCTGAATTTATTCGCTTCATTTGTTTCCCACTCTACTCTACTCTATATAGGACAACAAATCATCCAAGCTTTTATTACAACGTGTTTCAATTTTCAATGGTTAAAGGCATCATCATTTAACTTTTTACTTTTTAGTAACTAATTTCATACCCATGTCATATTAAATCTGTAACTTTTGGTTACAAATATACAGAAAAATACAAGTATATATTTAACTTCTTCAATTAAAAAAAAAAACAAAAAAACTTTTTAATAACTAGTATATATTTTTACATAGGTCAGTCACCCTTTTGGTGTTAGGTTTGCATGTGCTCGTCTCATAGCATCGTGGCTCACCTGTTTCAGCTTCACCGGACACCAACGTTTTAATATTCTGACGTCCGTCCAATTCCAATTCAAAGTAACAGCTCACCGACCCTTTTTCCTTTATATACACACACCACTCCAAACTCAAACACCATTTAACACCTCCCCAAAAAAACCATGACCACCACCCTCTCCTCCGAACCACCTCCGGTAACCTCCAGTCCCCGGATTTCCTTCTCCGCCGACTTCCTCGACGATGCTAACTTCATCTGCATTACACCACACGACAGAGAGAAAGAGAAAGATAAAGAGAAAGAGAGAGAAAAGGAGAAAACAAGGAACGTCGGCGAGTTTGAGTTTCTCTCCGGTGATACAACCACTCCGACGACAATGCTGACGGCGGACCAGCTGTTCTTCGAAGGGAGGCTACTACCTTTCCGACAGAAGCAATTTTGCGAGACGCTAGCGAAAATCAACCTGAAAACGGAAGGGAAACCGGAAGAGGTGAAGGAAGATAGTAGTAACAGTAACAGAATGAGTTGGTTTATAGATGAAGATCCGTCTCCGAGACCACCGAAATGTACGGTTTTATGGAAGGAGTTGTTACGGTTGAAGAAACAACGTCCGTCTTCTCTCTCGCCCTCTTCCTCTTCTTCTTCGTCTTCGTCGGCTTCCTCCATTGATGAAGATTCGAAGAAAGAGAAACATCAGGTGAAGAAGGTTAAAAAGGGGCTAGAGAGAACCAGATCGGCGGGGATTAAAATCAGACCGATGATTAACGTTCCGATTTGCAGTCAAGGAGGAGGGCGGAGCAACTCTCTGCCGCCTCTTTTTGCGCTGAGGAAAAGTGGAAGCGGAGTACTGGACAGGTAGGGATAATTTTAGGTATTAATTTACTGCCTTTCGTTTTATGTGTTTGGATTTTGATTGATTAATTTGGGTGTAATTTGGTTTTGATGATTCTTAGTGCATAATCTTCGTATTAATGTAAATGCAGAACTATAATTAATGTCTTTTTGAATGCATTTCTTTTTTTTCAAGATCCAATCAATCAGTGTTTACTTACATTAATCAATCCACAATGTGTATCAAATAATCCAAAAAATCGATTAACAAGCTCCATAACTTATTAACACAGCTTGTGCTTGAGTAAAGGAAAAAAGAATCTTGTACATTTCTTCGAAGTACATTTTTATCAAGCAATTGGTGGGACCAAAAGTTGATTACCAGGTAAAAACCTGAAAAAAAAAAACAGATGATATGAGGAGGTTGAAGATGAACTACAAACAAAAAGATTCCCATAGATTTATTATTTAGAGAATCGATTCACGTTAGTTTTGAGGTTTGGAGTTATGCTGGGTTGATGGAATCGTTAAGAAATTAAATAAATCTATTTCACTGAAATGAAAAAGAAGTTTGTTTTTTCTAAAGGAATGGAATATATAATAATTTTGATTCCCTAGCTAAGTTGTTTTTATAGATTCAAATGTAGCCTAGTTTTTATTTACGTAATTTTCAATAACAACAATCTTCTAAAACTTTCAAGCTGTTTAATTACATTATAACTTTATTTTTTTAAATAACTAGAAAAAAAATCTTTTTTATTCTTATATTTTATACATAAAAAGTTGACAAACTTTACATTTTTTTTATTTTATTAATATAAAGTTTAACAAATTTTACGAAGGGTTAGTGTAGTAACTAACGAACTATTTAATTTTTTATACGAAAGTAAGAAGGAAACTGAAATATTATGCAACAATATAGATAAATTTCAATATTCATTTATGAATTATACTCGTATAAAGTTGAATCAAACAATTATATTATAATATGACAACTTGAAAGTCGTCAGTACAAACTAAACATGATCTTAGAATCTAATAATACTTTTCGTTATCTTGTTTATATTCTGTTCTTTTTCAATTAATTACCTTTAAAATATCATTCCATGCAACCGAAATAACATGTTCAAATTTAACCCGGTATCCGAAAACTATACCTGAAGTTCAAACCGGGTTTCGTTGTGAGTCCGGGTGGAACTTGACCACTGAAATTATTATTTTCCAAGAACCTAAAATAATAACAAACAAAGATATACTATTAGAAACAATTAACATTAAGTTGTTAAAAAATAAAAAGCACAAAAGAAGACGATTGCAATATGACCCACAAGAAAAGCAAATTGATGTAACATTAACTTCATACGGATTGTAGTACTATAAGAGATAAACTTACAGTTCACGCAGCCTGTCAATATTTTCCAAAGACGAGGGGATCGGTCCATTGAGATGATTGTCCTCCAAATGTCTGTTTCAATGAGAAAAAGGGTAAAAATAAATAAATAAAAACTCATTCATTTGTACCATATGGATATATTCGATGAATGATTATAATGGGCTCCATTTTTTTTTTAACTTCAACCCTTCCCCAATATCAATCATTTTTCTCATGAATTCACGACTTTTCATCATGATTTTACGTTCAAAAACTTACATGGTTTTTAACATCTTCAAGGTACTAAAATCAGGAATTGATCCCGACAAGCTATTGTTTCCAAGCCATCTGCCATAACCAAAATTAAAAAATTAAACTCCTTCGTTTTGGATATTTTATAAATGCATGAGGGGCTTACAAGTCATTCAACGCAGTCAAGTTTACAATGTTGGGAGAAAGAGATCCCGAAAGGCTCATGCTTGTAAGGTTTCTGAAAAGAAAGAGAAAGATACACGATTTTACAGATTACATGTTGTAATTGGCTTATTATGAATAGAATCTATAATGATGTAATGGACTCACATTCCAATCACACGAACATTAGATCCATTAGAGCATGTGATTCCAGTCCATGCGTTCTCCCGAGGTAAACAGGGATCGCCATTCCAATCGAATGGAGGATTTTGAAATCTGTCCTTCAAACTCTTCAATCCAATCACTATAAAACAAGAAATTAAAATCAACTTGTATTCTTTCAGCGGTATGCTAAGAAGATAATGAAATTAGGGCAAAGAACCAGACCATCTCGCGTTTGAGTTCTTCCACCAAATGGTAGCACTTCAAAGATTTCTCCACCGTTAATCAAAGGGGCGAGAGTAGAACCAGGAGCAGGAGTTAGTATGATCTTTGTAGGACCAGAAAGCTGCCATTGGTTAGCAAACAAAGCGACGCCTGTCTGAGGAACCTTTAGATCACTAAAATATGTAATACCGTTAATGGTGATGTTGAAAACCCTAGAAGTCCCGGTGTCATCTGCAAAGTAGAGAGCGATGTAGTAGGTCGAGAGCTGGAGAGGTGAAAGAGGCCATTGAAGCTCCAAGGGTTGTGGTTGGCCGACTGTGAACTGTGTCTCAAATACTTTCCGTGGAGGGAGGTTCCAGAAACCAGTAATGGATACGTTTTCTCCCCTTGAAGATGTTGGATTGGTTACACCATATGGCTCCCAATAACGATCAAATTGATCATCCGGGTATCTGAATTTACAATCAATCTGTTAGATGTAGTATGTATGCTACAAAAATCTTCACATAATTAAGATAATTCCATGGCATCACAATCAAAAGCATGTAATTGGAACTATCGGAGTCGTTTTCATTCTTATTTGATACATTATCAATCTCACTTTTCAATTCAGAATGAAGACAACCAAGACTAGAACATCTAGTTCAATTACTGGAATTGATTGATGAGAATTGGTGGCCATACCTTATTATGGGTCCATTGTATCCAAAGCTATGCCTCGCAACCAATCTAAGACTGAAATTCCCAAAATCCGTCGAATTATATAAGGAATCAGCTAATAATACGAATTCCAAAGCGGATATAAACGGATCAGACTCAGTATACGTATTGGAAGCGAGGCAGAGGCTCATTGACTTCCCGCCGGCACGGAATACCCCTTCGTAATACGACGCTGATCGATTGGCGTAATCTTCAGTCGTATTCACCACACTCCAGAAGGTTCCATCCACGATCTGATCAAACACCGGAGGCGAAGCTTGATTGTTCACTCCGCCATAGTAATACGTCGTCCGAACAAGATACTTGGCGGTGCGGTAAACCGGAACGACGTAGCAAAACTTTCTGCGGCGTGAGTTGTTATCGAGGAGGGGAAACGATCGAAGGGTGGAGAGAGTATGAGAGAGGTTCGTTTGCGTGAGGTGTTTGGAGGTGCCGGTGGAAATATAAGCGGTGTCTGGAACATATTGTCGATTGTCGATCACAGAAGCGACGGTGGCGCCGCAGTCGATGAGTAGAGCCCTGGGTGGTTGGGAGAGGGAAAAGGGGATGAGAGAGAGGGTGAGGAGAAGAGGGAAAAGGTAGAGGAGCATGGTTGAATTTGATGAAGATTGAAGAGTTTCAGGGTCATCATAGGTTTTTGATTGTGATGGAGTAGGAAGAATGGGAAATGTAGTGGAGTTGAAAGGGTCGTTAGTTGACTCAGTAATGGAAGCAAGGAATATGTGAAGTTGGTGAAGGTGATTGGGGAAGGAATCGACGCGGTTAATTGCAACGATGACGACAAACAGCGGCAACTTTGTTATTTAAATATTTATATTATTTATTTCTTGGAGCAAAAGCGGCAAATTGTGTTTCCAACAAATGTGATCAAAATTTGGTATAGAGTTGACTGCAAATGGTTTGTTGTGGACTTACTCATAGGGTGTTTCGGATTACTTTCGAAATGATTTTTTGGTTTTTTAATTTTTCTGCAAAATAAAAAAAAAAATGCCAAATGATGCTAACAAAATGTAAAAATTCTTTTTAAAATAACTTTTTATAAAAAAAAATATAAAAGATAGGTTTTCAAAAGTCATGAAAAATATGATTTTTGGTGACTTTAATTTTTTGGAAACAAAACAAAATTTATAAAAAGGACAATGGGCCAAAGCCTTACAAGTAAAAAGAAATGGCAAGCAACAAAACAATAACAAAACAACACACTCCCCTCATGAACACCAATATTACAAAAGTGAGAGATGATAGATGTCACACCCACTCCCCTCCTTGAACAAGCCATGGAGGAACGAATGTGATCCAAACTACCCCTCCAAGCGAGCATAAGATTTTTAAGGGGACCAAATGCAACCAAACTGTTGGGATGTTAGTTCCAATTAAGACTTTGGAATCGATAAGTTTATGGATATCATGAACATAAAATTGCCCGTCACTAGAAAGCTTGGATGTCCAAGAGTCGGGCTCCAAGGCCAATATAAGCCCATGAAGGAGCCCATTAATTTGGGCCAACTCCACCAATTCCACAGGAAGACTATGTTTTTTCCTCCAAGCCCATGAAAATCCATGAAATGAATATCTATATGCCAAACAACATGCTTATCCAATTCATATAAATTAGGAAACCGAGAGGCCAAACTTCCATCACCACTCTAATTATCAAGCCAAAACAGGGTGTTGTGCCCCGACCCGATTTTGGTAGAGACAAAAGAATAAAAGTAGAGTCTCACTTCTTCCACAAAAGCCCAATAAAGTCATCAGATTATTTCATACTCCGGGGATAGATCTATTGGACATATTATAAATGGGTTAGTAAGAGAGGTTATGAATCCCACATATAACTTGCTGCCACAGAGAAGAATTCTCCATTTTTTTACCTCCAGATCCATTTGTAACGTAAAGCAATATTGAGGCTCTTAAGAGAGCCAACACCTAGACCGCCCAACTATTTATCTGCAAGAACATGCTTCCAGGCGACCCAATTGATTTTTTTTTCTCATCTGTCCCGCCCCAAAGGAATATTCTACGAATCTTCTCCAATAATTCAATAATGGAGTTAGGGGGCTTAAGGATCGAAAAATAAAACATGGTCATGCTGCTAAGGATCGACTTAACCGAAGTCAAATTGCCTCCAAAAGAGAGGGTCTTGGATTTCTAAATCGAAAGCTTACCTTGCACCTTTTCAATAACTGGTTTCTAGTTTCTCTTGAGATTCATGTTAGCTTCAACGGAACCCCGAGATAAATAAATGGGAGAGAGGCAGCCTCACATCCTATAATATTTGCACAATTAATAATGTCATTATTAGGAATCCCAATTCCATACACCTTTGACTTATAAAAGTTAACTTTTTAAGCCCGATACCACATAAAAACATTTAAGGATCCGAGAGAGGTTCTTGAAGTTTGAGAGGGTCTAATCACCAACAAATAAGGCATCATCTACGTAAACACATGTAAGTGATGAGCAATGCCTGAATATAAGGAACTTTGAACAACAGATATAATAGCCACATTAAGACCTTCCATAACGATGATGAATAAAAAAGGTGAGAGGGGATCACCTTGGTAAACACCTTTAGAAATGGGGAATTCATTTGTAGGAACAGTGTTGATAAGGACGAACGCCCTAGACGAAGCGTAGCATCCTTTGATCCAAAATCTTCATCTATTGCCAAAACCCATTTAATACAACACCGAATCCAGATAATTCCAATTTATGGAATCGAAGGCTTTATCAAAATCTACTTCAAAAAAGACAGGTGCCTCTATTAGAATGGTTATCCTAGTTTCATATTTCGTTTATGATCATGGGATCATCCAAAATATTTAAACCTTCAATGAAGCCCGGTTACACTTCATCAATCACATTGCATATCACTCTCTTTATTCGGGTAGTAAGGACCTTGGTGATAATCTTATGAAGGCTGCAAATCAACATAATGGGGTGATAGTCATTAAGGGTAAGGGGATTCGTCACCTTAGGGATGAGAGTGATAAAAAAGGTGATGCAGCCTTTGGTGATATTGCCACCAGCTTCAAAGTACCTGACAATTTTCATGATGTCCTCCTTCATTAGGTCCCAATATCTTTTGAAAATTTTAAAAGTATTACCATCCGCCCTGATGCTTTTTCACCCCCACAATTCAAAATAGCAACTTTAACCTCCTCAATAGTGAAGTCTTGCTCCACAAATTGCGAATTAGACAAATTAAGTTTTCTGAAATTATCATTCAAAAAAAGGGGGCGAACAGAATGGGACTCATGAAACTTTTCACCAAAAAATCTGCAAATTTCCTCCTTGATGATGTTAGCATCTATAACCCAACAACCATTCACCATTAAGTTGTGTATGCTACTTCTACTATTTTTTTTATCTTAATGTGTTATGAAAAAATGTAGAGTTTTCGTCTCCATCTTAGAGCCATTTAACTTTAGATTTTTTGTAAATCAAGTTTAGCAAACCTTTCTAAATCCAAAATCTTGTATCTACCATCTCTTAGCGATTAATCTCCATATCAAAGGAGCATAGTCTCGACAGCAAGGTCAAGGTCGTTGACCTTAGATTTGAGGTCTTGGAGGGTTTTATTCTCCAATTCATACTCCATCATTCTTTAATATTTGATGACATTTTTAACCGTCTTTAACTTTCTAAGGAGGAGTTTGTAAGGTCGCCCACCTCCCCTAAAATCAAACGAAGCCTTAACAACCACTTTAACTCCACCCTTCTCCAATATTTGATGGCATTTTGTGACTTTTAGCCTTTTAAAAAGCTAAATTACACTCAAAAGTCAAGAAATGCAACCCCAAACACTTTTTAAAAACAACTTCTAGCTTTTGCCTCCTTAAAAACTAAAGTCAAGAAGAACTTGTGAGCTTAAAATGTAATCCCAAACACCCCCTCAGTGCTATTAACATGTCCCCATAAAAAATATAATCATTAACACCCTCTTTTCGAAACCTCCTTCGGCCACCAACTTCTCCATCCCCTAGATTTCCTTCTCTGCCGACTCACTTGACGATACAAGCTTCATCTACATTAGACCACACAAGATAGACAAGAGAAAGAAAAGGAGAAAAAAAGGAACATCCACGAGTTTGAATTTCACACCAATGATATAACCGGTCCGACCCAATGATGTATGTGGTGTTGAAAGTATAAGTATTTTTATTCAATCTTATTATTATTTTTTGGGTATTGTTTTGTTATTAATATTGTTTGTAGGGTTAATTGTGTCAATTGGTAAAACTTAAATTGAAATATAAATGGTTAAGAGGGGTTGTATGTGTATTTTTGTGTTTCTATTAGGTTGCAGCTTGTTTTCTTCATTCTTAACCAGTAAAACACGCATATCTTTTTACCCGTAGGTCACAAATGCAACCAAAGTATATATTGTTCGAAGGTAGTTGTTGTAATGCCTACATTTCCCGCTAGACATTAATAAGATGATGTAATAGTTAGTGTCAACAATTGTAACCTATTTGACGTAATAAAGGAAATTATTTGAGTATTATGTGACTTGTGTGTACTTATATGTAATATACGTGCTTGATATACAATAATAAAATATGAATAAAATACACATCTAAATAGAATAATGATATAATATAATAATTTATGAATAAAATACACATCTAAATAGAATAATAATTAGGTCGAATATCCTTAACGAAAGTTGAAGTAGTTTTAAAGAGGAATCTGAAAATATAAGGAACTCTTAAACCGTACTTAGAACAAAGTGATTATGCTCTGTTAAAGTTTCACGATTCAACCTGATTCTAAAAAGTAATTTTTTGTTAGGTTACTTTTCAGCCTTAGTAATCAAAATGAAATTTGTTAAACCGATAATGTGCATATAGAGAACGTCTAAATTTGACTTCATTAGAGGAGGTTGTGATTTTTCTAATATTCAGTATAGCAGTATACAACTCAGAAATTGAATTTTGATCGATTGATTTTTAGCTGAAACGATCCAAACAAAAATTCAAGATCTCGTTAATAGGAGTTCAATGATATAAATACAGTCGAAAACGGACGTCAAATGAGAGAATTATGCATTTTATACGGGATTTAACAATCTAAGTATGTGTACAATGAATAAAGTCAAAATTAGCCGATGGAGTCTAAATGAAAGTTGTAGATCTCGTCGAGAGCTTTTAGTGGATATAAAAACATCAAAAACAGAGTTCGTATGAAGAAGTTACACAATTTTGAAAATATGAAAATTGGTACGCGTGTGTGCGCGGCTCGCACAACATGTTCCTGAAGTCATCCACGCAACCCTACCCCTTTCTAACACATGTCAACACACTTAACAAGCCACGTCGACCATGTGTACAGTGCACATGGCCCTTGCACGACGTGCAAACCCGTGTTCCATTGTAGTTTGTTGTCAATTGTAGTTTATTGATAACACCCTAAGAGGGATAAAAACGATACTTGTTGGCCCCTTGATGATTTAGTGATAAGACCCTAAGCGCTTGGCCAAGCATGGACTAAGCTGATGTGTTCAATTGTAGTTTGTTGTCAGTCGTCATAAATTGGAAATCAGGAAACAACACATGGATAGAGAGAATGATTATAATCCATGCTTCATGTCCATATGATATCTATAATAGAGGAATATTTGATCCATTATCTAAAGTACACGTTTATGGTAATATAAGAGTTCGATAACGGCTTTTGAGAGCTATGATTGCTAATCAAATTATGAAGTCGTACTTGCAATAATACTTATTAGACTTATCCAAGTGGGAGACTGTTGGATTAGGTGTCTAAGCCCATAACTATTTTTGGTATGTACTTAATTTGATTATGAGCATGGTCCTTTTAGATTGCCTTCACCATAACAATTTGATAGGATGAATTATGGAGAAATAGATTTATTATGATTTATTAATATATATTATAAGAATAGTATACTAATTAAGAAATCATACTATTTAATTAGTATTGATCATAAATTAAATTGGAATTAATTTAGTGATCAAAATAGACTGATTAAATTAATGGGGACTAATTATGTAAATCAGTAATAGTTGTAGTTTGGGTTCATGGACCTTATTGATATAGGGTGGACGAAATCTCTATGAGAGTCCATAAAGATTTTGTCCATGGCTTGTCAAATGGAAGTCTATGTATTGCTTAGGGTCTAAGCAAGGGAATTAGGGTTTTCAAGTAGAAAACCCTAGAAGCCTCAACTATAAAAGGAACTCATTAGCTCCCAAAATCGGCACCCTTATACTCATAGATAACCCTAGCTGATTTTAGGAGTCCCTCACTTCTCTCTTATAATTCTTTATTGCTACTTGGTGCTTGTGACTCCATTAGAGGTGCAACATTTTGGGGCACTAAGCTTTCAAAGGTCAAGGAGTTCTTGTTATTGCTACATAACAAGTGAGGTAATGTTCCAAACCTTATTTTACATATGATTTTTGAAATTAGTATGCTAGGTATTAGGGTTTATGATTTGGATGATTATTTGCATGTATAACTTGAGAAAAACCTAGATCCAAAGCATTGGGGTTGCATGTACACCATAGGAATGTTGTAGTGCTCAAAACCCATTAGTTTAGGTTATGCTTGATTCCAATTACTCGATGCCCGAATGCTGCTTGCTTTATGCTTTTAGGAGTTCTCATTAACTTCAGTTAACTAGTAAGCAAATATGTTGTCACACCCCAAAACCTGAATGGCGGAATCGTTCGGGGGTGGAGTACGTCATGTATAATATCACAACAATGCAAAGTAGTAAACAAGCAACAACATCATCTATTGCATTAATAATATAATTTCATACAAGTGTGTTTTGTCAAGTTAAATAGACACCAAAAAGTACATCAAAATAAAAGAGGAGTCTTGAACAAGCTCCATATTCTCAAAAACCTGGCACCGGTACCTGTCTACTGGTGACCTGAGAATACAAGTTATTTTGAAAGCGAGTATCAGCTTTAAAGTTGGTGAGATCATAAGTATATTAGTGTCTGAGTTTGTATGAAAGCATTTGTAGGATGTTTGTAAGATGTAATGTATCAGTTTTGTAAAGTTTGTATTTGTTTGAACTATCCTAGAAAACCCTATGTTTCCTACTAAGAGTAGCCTTCTACCAAGGCATCTAGTAACTGTGTGTGTCTCTTGTAAGAGTGTGTATTTTCCCAAATCCGACTATCATTAACCAAAAATATAGTTTTTACATTACCGTGCATCGTGTGAATGTTCACGAAGTGAATGTAATGGGAAAAATTTTATCGTACTATAGTGTTGTATTAAGTAACTACTGTTATACTAACTACCTTAAACCAATTGTTATTTAAAGTACCATGTGATCGGCCTGTACCCTGCTACCGACTCAATAGTAAAACGACGATGTAAGACACCATAAGAAATGACATTTGGCACCCGTAGACTTGCAAGTCCCACTGTAGCGAGCAGCAAGGTGTAGGATTGTCAATCCAGTATAGATCTATATGCAAACTCATACGCTCCCCAATTAAGGAGATTTTGGATACCAAAACGGTCATGGCAGGTAGTTCCATGACCCGTTTAATGGCTCACATAACTGAATGTAAAGTATATGTAATGTATGTGCTAGCTGTATTGTGTGTTCTTCCTCTCTCTAGCCTGTATGTTTGTTTCTCATCACTATGTATTATGTTTGTTTCTCATCACTATAAGTTATGACTCATGTATGAACTGACTCTTTGTATGATTCATTGTTCTAGTATTAGTATTAGTAAAACCCTAAACTACACCTATTGTAGTTTACTAGTAATATAACTTGTACGTATGAACATGGGAGTATACCCCTGCTACCCAGGGTATTGAATTGACTGGAAGAACATTTATGACTATATATGTACACATGATATATAACTAATAGTCAAACGACCTTCGGACGGATACCCGATATCCTACGAGACCACATCCCAACGGGGAAAAGGAAATAAGGCGGGTTAGCCTTCCTAAGTCCTTAAAACATTAATTATATAACTATACATATCTAGGCATGCAATTGACAATATAAAAGTATAAAAGAAGTTTCATAAAAGCATTTGATATGTAAAAGAGTTTTTAAGACAGTTTGAAGTAAAACAGTTTAGTAAAACAGTTTGAAAGTAAGAGATTCACTTGCTGATAGTTATTAATCACATGTGATTGAGATAATAACTATCATAAATTTACTTGTATTCCAACCATAAAAGCATTTATAAACATTTAAAAACATTTAAAAGGTTAATTAAGGGGTATGAACTCACCTGCAGTGAGTGGTTTGTTCGGAAGTATCGGGCAAGTGCTTGGTGTCAAGTGATGACTTAGACACACACTATGAGCCTAGTTAACATATAATCAAACATATATGTATCTAATTAGTTAATTAATAACTAATTAATCAAGTTAATACACCCTAGATCATAGAAACACTTTGATTCAAGTGCTATAGGTACGAAAGGGTTGCACCTAAGGGTTGTATGACATGGCATTGGAGTTTATGGCCCATGAACCACCCCTTTATGGAGTTTGCGGCACATGACCATTTTCCCATTAGTTTAGGGCCGTAAAATCATGGTACTAAGTGCCAATTTGTGTTTCGAGGTCTTATAAGTCATGATTGGGCATCAAATGATCAAGTCCAAGCCTTAGGAAAGCATTAAGGGCATAATAAGACCACCTTGTGGAGTTTACGGCCAAATGACCATATTATTATGTGTTCACGGTTGTAAACTCTCTTAGGGACACGTTTTTATTGTTTTTTAAGGTCTTAAACACTTCTAGGAAGGTTCAAGTTTGGCATCCAAGGCATAGGAAGGAGCTAAGGTCCAATTTACCACTTAAAAAGGGGTTTACGGCCCAAGAAGATCCTTGTCCGTAAAATCCTTTGTTCTTGTGTTATTTGATGGTTTTCAAGTGTTATAAGGGTCATACTAAGCATACAAGAAGCTATAGCAAGTGCTATTACAAGATCGAAGCTCGATTGGGTGTTTAATGTCCAAGAACACTAGTGTGTGTTCTTGGTGTTTTGAAGATCTAAGTAAAACACAAAATTGAGTGGATGAAATGATGTATAAACACTAGTTGTTATGATATAACAACAAATCAAGCCAAGAAGTACTTACGTTTTCGGGAAATCGGGTGAAAACTGGGATGGTAGTTGAGAGTGTTTGGAGTTTGCTCTTGAGATTGCAAGTAACAAATGAGGTAATTTGGGGGAGTAAACTCATGCTTAAGGCATGAGTTTACAGTTTTGGAATAATTTTCGGCCCAAACATAAAAGTTTTGCCGTGAATTCCTTAACTATGTGGTACTTGCGGTTTTGGAATTTCAAGACTCGAGACGACACTTTCTTTCACCCGTTCACTTAAAGAATAATTATTAAAATTATCAAAGGAAATTTAAATTTGCTAAAAACAAATAAAAATGAACTTGACTTATAATTTGGAATGATTGACTTTAGGGTTTGACCGAATGAAAATTTCGGGTTATCACGTCATCCCCCCGTTAAAGGGAATTTCGTCCCAAAATTAAAGTTTAAGCAATTAAGTTATTACAAATAACTAAGTAAAAAGATGAGGATATTTCAGTTTCATCTGATCCTCTCGCTCCCAAATGAATTCAGGTCCCCACTTGGCGTTCCAGCGAACCTTCACTATCGGGATACAACTTTGTTTCGTTTCCTTGACCTCTCGGTCCATGATCTCTACTGGTTCTTCCAAGAAGTTGAGGCTCTCGTTGATCTCGATCTCGTCGAGTGGGATTACAAGAGTCTCATCAGACAGACAATTTTTCAAGTTCGATACGTGGAAGGTAGAATGTACGTTACTGAGTTCGCGTGGTAAGTTAAGTTTGTAAGCTACAGGGTCGATTCTTGCGAGAATCTCGAAAGGCCCAATGTACCTTGGATTTAGCTTTCCATGCTTTCCGAAGCGTATCAAGCCCTTACATGGTGAGACCTTTAATAGAACGCGATCACCCACCTGGAATTCCAATGGTTTCCTTCGTTTATCAGCGTAGCTTTTCTGTCGGTCTCTGGAGGCTTTCAATCGTTCACGGATCTGAACGATCTTCTCTGTTGTTTCCCGTATGATCTTCGGACCTATGAGAGTGCTGTCAGGAACTCGTCCTTTAGCTAACTGGGTATCACCCACCTCAGCCCAGCACAGAGGGGATCTGCACTTTCGGCCATAGAGGGCCTCAAATAGAGTAGCCTTTATGCTCGTGTGATAACTGTTGTTGTAGGAAAATTTGACAAGGGGTAAATGATTATCCCATGCTTTCCCAAAGTTGATCACATAGAATCGCAAAATATCTTCCAAGGTTTGGATAGTTCTCTCACTTTGCCTGTCGGTTTGTGGATGGTAGGTTGTACTCATGTCCAGCCTAGTTCCTAAGGAACTTTGTAGCGACTGCCAGAACCTCGAAGTGAATCTACTATCTTTGTCCGAGATAATGGATAAGGGAACACCGTGCAGTCGTACAATCTCCCTAATGTAAGTTCTTGTAAGCTTCTCCATCTTGTCTATTTCTTTGATCGACAGGAAGTGTGCAGACTTGGTCAATTTATCAATGATGACCCATATGGTATCAAGTCCGCCCGTTGTCTTGGGCAACTTGGTTATGAAATCCATAGTAATCTGCTCCCACTTCCATTCTGGTATCTCCAGTTGTTGTAGTAAACCGGAGGGTTTCTGGTATTCGACCTTGACCTTAGCGCAAGTAAGGCATTTACTCACGAAGGTAGCAATCTCTGCTTTCATGTTAGGCCACTTGTATAACTTTTTAAGATCCAGATACATCTTATCTGAACCTGGGTGTACGGAATAACGAGTGTTGTGCGCCTCGTTCATGACCAAGTCTCTGAAACTACCTAGTTTCGGGGTCCAAATCCGATCCATGAAATAATAAGCTCCGCCACCCTTAACCTTCAAGTTCTTATCCATTTCTCTCAGGGATTTACCCGCCACATTTTCAGGCTTCAAAGTGTCGAGCTGAGCCACCTTAATTTGTGTGGACAAGTGTGAATGGATAGTCATAGTCAATGATTTGACTCTACGACCAGAATATTCTTTCCGACTTAGGGCGTTAGCTACTCCATTTGCTTTACCCTTATGATAACGATTTTTGCATTCGTAGTCACTGAGTAGCTCGACCCACCGTCGTTGTCTCATGTTGAGCTCCTTCTGGTCGAAAATGTGTTGTAAGATTTTGTGATCTGTAAAGATAGTGCTCCTCGTACCGTTTAGGTAGTGTCTCAAGATCTTCAGAGCAAACACAACTGATCCTAGTTCAAGATCGTGGGTCGTGTAGTTGACCTCATGTGTCTTCAGTTGTCTCGAGGCATAGGCGATGACCTTACCTCACTGCATCAGAACACATCCGAGCCATTGATTCGATGCATCGCAATAGACTACAAAATCTTCTATCCCTTCAGGGAGGGATAGTACTGGTGCGGTGCACAAGGCTCGTTTGAGCGTTTGGAATGCTCTCTCCTGCTTCTCTTCCCAGTCAAAGGCGACATCCTTATGGGTTAGTGTTGTAAGAGGTTTCTCTATGCGGGAGAAGTTCTGAATGGACATGCGATAGTAGCCAGCGAGGCCTGGAAATTGACGAATTTCTGTAGGCGTCTTCGGTGCTGACCAGTTCTCAATGGCTTTGATTTTGGAAGGGTCCAAGTGTATTCCCACTTCACTAAGCACGTGCCTTAAGAATTCGACTCGTTGAATCCAAAATTCGCATTTCGAGAACTTCGCGTAGAGTTTCTTCGAACGTAATATTTCCAGAACTTGTCGCAGATGTTGACTATGCTCCTCCTTACTACGAGAGTGGATAAGTATGTCATCGATAAAGACGATGACGAACTGATCCAAGTAAGGACGACACACCCGATTCATTAAGTCCATGAATACTGCGGGTGTGTTTGTTAATCCGAACGAAATCACTACGAATTCGTAGTGCCCATAACGAGTTCGGAAGGATGTCTTAGGAACATGCTCCCCTAGAACTCGTAATTGGTGATATCCGGATCTTAAGTCGATTTTTGAAAAGAAGTTCGCCCCTTGAAGTTGATCAAATAAGTCGTCGATTCGAGGCAACGGATAACAATTTTTGACGGTAAGTTTGTTGAGCTCCCTATAGTTGATGCACATACGAAACAATCCATCTTTCTTCTTGACAAACAAGACTGGAGCTCCCCATGGTGAAAAGCTTGGTCTTATAAAGCCCTTGCTGAGCAGTTCGTTAAGTTGACAGGACAATTCTTGCATCTCTGCAGGTGCTAGTCGATAGGGAAATTTGGCTACTGGGGTAGCCCTTGGAACTAAGTCGATTCGGAACTCGACTTGACGTTGAGGAGGTAATCCTAGGAGTTCTTCTGGAAAGATGTCGGGAAAGTCGCGTACTACTGGAATGTTTTGAATGTCTTTCGTTTCTTGGCTCACATCGACCATATGAGCAAGGAATGCTCGACATTCCTTTCGTAAGAATTTCTGAGCTTGAATGCTCGAGATGATACGAAGGTTCGTGTCGGGTTTGTCGTCGTATACTATTAGGGTTTCGCCAGACGGTAGATTTAGGCGAACAACCTTTTCATAACACATGATGTCGGCACGGTGAGAACTCAACCAATCCATGCCGATAATCACGTCGAAACTTTTAATTGAGACCGGCATGAGATCGATCGAAAATAAATAGCTATCTAAAGTTAGGGTACACCCTATGAATATACTGCTAGTGCTATCTGTCTTGCCATTAGCCATTTCTATAGTGAACGGTTCTTTAAGTGCTCGTGATTTTAGCTTAAGTAAATGAGCAAATGTTTGGTTCACGAAACTTCTCTCCGCTCCACTATCAAATAGAATGAATGCATAAGCGTTATCGAGGAGAAACGTACCAGTGACCACTGTGGGGTCGGCTACCGCCTCCTCATGGCCTATGGCCATAACTCTTGTCACTCCACCGGCAAACCCTGCTTTCGGGCAATTCCTTTTGTAGTGGCCTACCTCGCCTCATTTGTAGCAAGCTTGGCTCACTCCTGCGCCGGGGACTTGGTTGATTGGCTTCGCTGGAGCTTTACAGAAACGGGCAGTGTGCCCCTTCCTGTTGCAGTTCAAACAATGCAGTTCCCGGCAGGCACCGACTTGATGGAAGTTGCATTTGTTGCACTTGGGAAAATTTCCAGTGTACTGCTTTACCGGAGCAACAGCGGTAGGTGCTATCGCAGCATGTACTGCCACGGCCTGCTGCTTTTTGGTAGCTTTAGCCTTCTTCTTGTCATCCCAAACTTCCGCTTGGAATCAGCAGTTCTTCCGGGTTCTCAGATGGCCAGGGTAGTTGTTGTTGCGGTCGGGGTACGAACCCCATGGTCTATGAGCCGCTGTGCCAATCGTTTGGCACTATCAAATGTAGTGGGGTGTGATGCCAAGACATTTCCCTGGTAAGGTGGCACCAACCCCCATATGTATCTCTCGATCTTCTTTCCCTCTGTATGAACCATGTTGGGATAGAGGGCCACCAGTTCACAGAATTTGGTGGTATAGGCGGTTACGTTGGAGCCCTTCATGGTTAGGCACAGTTCTTCCTCCAGCTTCTGAATCTCGCCCCTCGGGCAGTACTCCTCAATCATGAGGTCTTTCAAAGTTTCCCAGCCCATAGCATTAGCCGCTATTAGAGATAGTGACTTAACATGGCTATTCCACCATGTTAGGGCTTTTGTTTCAAAGGTACAAGCAGCGAACTTGACCTTGCTCTCCTCTGGACAGGAGCAGATTTTGAAAACCGATTTGGTTTTCTCGAACCATTGTGAGAGGGAAATGACTCCGCCAGTCCCCTTGAAGGACAATGGCTTACAGTTGGTGAAGTCCTTGTAGGAGCACTCTTTCAAGCGCACCGGGATTTCACCATGAGTTAACAGGACAGGGGTTCCTCCTCCAGTGGAACCTGATGAATGATATTGAGCAATGGTTGTAGCCACAACCGCAGCTACGGCAACATTTAGAGTTGTCGTGTCGAACTGAGGAGTAGGTGGTTTTCGTTATTAAGGTTTCTCCTTGGATTTATGCAAGGCGGCATCTTTGATCTAAAAATTTATGAAGATGAAAACATTGATAAGATGGAAGAATTGATGAGAATGACTCATGGACTAACTCCTCATAGCCCGATTGAATGTATATCTACAACTAATAGATTATCACATTTGGATAATAATTCCCATAAGATTAGGTACCTGTCAATATTACTGGAATTACAGATGTAACAAGTTCGGGAAAACTGTAACACCCCGAGACTCAGGTATTATTCTTTCATCCTTGTTCTTTGTGTTTGACCAAGTTTGGCCCTTGAGTGGATTTTTGTTGAGCAAGTGAGTACGCTGGGTGTACCATAGGGGTACGCTGCGCGTACTCAAGCGCTTAAAAATAACGCGTCTTCGCCAAGGTACGCTGGGCGTACCAAGGGTTACGCCGGGCGTACCCGGCCCAGGTACAAAACCCTATTTTTTGTGTTGTGCACTATTTAAGGGATGCTAAGGCTCATTTCTCAGCCTCCATATCAGTGAGTAAAACCCTAAGAGAGAGCCTTCCATCGTCCTTAGTGAGTGTGTGTGTTCTTGGAGCTAATAGTGCCTTGGTGTGTTAGTGAAGAAGGAAGAAAGGAGCTTGTGGAGACTAAAAGCTTGAAGTGCAAGTTTGGATCTGAGATCTACAAAGAAAGGAGCTGCATTTAGAGGTATAAAGTTCAAAACTTTCCTCTTCATTTTGGTTTAATGTTGCATGTGCCATTTCTAGGGTTAAAAACCCTAAAGGTGGAGACTTTATGAGTGTAAGGTGCTCCATAGTCCGAGATCTATCCCTTTTCAGTGGTATTTGAGGTCTAGATCCATAAAGTTCCCATCTTGGTCGTTGATAGGAGGTCATGCTTGAGTTCTATGCTTTCTAGGGTTAAAGAATGAAATGTTTTGGGTGCTAGTGACTTATTCAGCCATGCAAAGGCTTAAAGTCATCGACTTTATGGTTTAAGAGGAATAGAAATGGTCAGATCTAAAAGTTGGACGTGGGTCTTAACCGTTTAAGACCTAAAAGAGTGAAGGTGTTGAAGCTGGGAGTACGTCGGGCGTAATCCCAGTACGCGTCACGTACCTGGTAGCGTCCCCCGATTCTGAGAGGCAGCCGGGTACGCCCAGCGTACACATCTGGTACGCACAGCGTAACCCAGAAAGTTGACTTTTAGGGTATGGTCTATTGTGGGGCCTTTGAGATATGATAGGGGTAAAATGGTCTTTTACCCTTCTGAGAGTATCATAAGAGGACATAGTCTAGCCTTTGAGAGTTATAATAATTAGGGTATTTATTTTGATTAGGCGGAGGTTAGACCAGCGTTACCGAGATACCCGAGGTGAGTCTTCTCACTATACTTTACCTAGTGTGGTAACAGAGTTATGTGATAGAGTATTTTAGAGTTATATGCCAGTGTAATTGCATGTTACTATGTGCTATGATTTATTGTGATATGTGCTATGTATGATTCATAATTACAGAGTTAGGACTTTCGGGTCCACAGAGTTAGGGCCAGAGGGCCCATAGAGAGTTGGGGCTGGAGGGCCCCACTGAGACACATAGACCTGAGGGTCAACAGAGTTACAGCCTTGAGTGGCTATTATGTATTAGAGTGGTATTTTGGGGAACTCACTAAGCATTTATGCTTATAGTGTTATGTGTTATGTGTTTCATGTACCAGTGATGATCGCGGGAAGGCGCCGGTATGATAGTTATATATATATATATATATATATATATATATATATATATATATATATATAGATCTTGGGTTTTGTACTGATACGATGTTGATACAATGTTTTATTTATGATTACAAATGATATTTTATGGGTTACAAAAGTGAAAAATTGTTCAAATTTTTACGTCGTTACAAGTTGGTATCAGAGCCTTGGTTTGAGGGATTTGGATATATCTTCGGGCGTATCTGAACTTAAACTGGGGATTTGAGGAAATTTTTAATAATAAAAATAATATTTTTGAAAAAGAGTAAAAAGAGTTTTGAGATCAACAGAGTAGAGCCGTGTGTACGATCAGCCAGCGCCCGAACGGTGATTTCCCAAAATACCCTCATAATAAGTGATTATCAAATATGTTATGTATTATATATGATAAGTTGAGATATGCATGCTAGAGTAGACTAGGTATTCTTATTAGGACTAGAGTGGCCTGATATATGATGCCTTAGTTTAGGGGTTTTGTTGCTAGAGATGCTTAAGAGTGATTTAGATAGCAGCGAGGTGCTTATGAGAGTTTTCTTAGTGAGTAGCACATGATAGAGAGAGTAGAGTACTTTGGATTTGAGGCTCAAGGAGGAGGACTTGGTATGAATGCCAATGCGGTATGGATGGTAGTATTGGGCCCGTACTACTGAAGATACCGGGTTGGTACGCAGTCCAAGTAAGAATCCTTTGGGCACCAAGGAACGAGTAGGGTGGAGTTATCGAGTGTGATTATACTCGAAAAGGGTCTCTAATATTCTTATGTTGTATTTCAGAGGGAGACCATGGTTGGGACGCGCCACACACCAGTGATCGGCAGTTTGGGTGATGAGGAGATCCGTAGGATCATCAAGGAGGAGGTGGCTGCGGCCATCAGGGCAGAGATACCAGAGATGTTCGGGTCTATCAAGACCACTCTGATGGAGACATTTGATGAGAGATACCCTGCTCTTTCTGAGGATGCTGTTGCTGCAGCCACTGCAACTATAGCTGCGACTAGGCCACAGGGTGGTGATGCGTTGTTGTTCCGAGAGTTCAGCAACACAAAACCACCGGAGTTTGACGGGACCCAGAACCCGATCGTGGCGATGAGATGGATTTCATACATAGAGGGGTGTTTCTTTACTTTCTCATCTCCAAAGCATTTGAGAGTCCGGTTCGCGCTGAACCAGCTTCGCTTGGGAGCGAAGGACTGGTGGAAGTTTGTAACTGTGCATTTTACGTCTGCCGAGCTTGTTGCGGTGACTTGGGAGAGGTTTACCACTATGTTTCGAGATGAGTACGTTCCCCAGGTGGAGAGAGAGCATTTGGTCCATGAGTTTCTGACCCTCAAGCAGGGTACTGAGTCTGTTACGGTGATTACGAGGATGTTCCATGAGCGGACGATGTTCTGCCTAGAGCACGTGTCCTCCAAGCAGGCACGTATAAGCCGATATTTGAGCATTCTGAGGAGGGATATACGTGAGTTCGTGGCGAACTCGACGTACCGGACATTTTCCAAGCTTCAGGAAAATGTCCGGAAGAGGGAGATAGAGCTGGAGACCCAAGCCAGGGAGGAGGCTGAGTCTCGGGGAAGGGATCGGCGGCCGGCTCAGTCTCAGCCGGCAGCCAAGCGGGCCAAACCCGCTGATTCGAGATCTGGGAACCAGAAGGCCTGCACTTGTGGCAAGTGCGGAAAGAGTCACAATGGGATATACAAAGCAGGGTCTTGGCACAAGTGTGGCAAGGAGGGGCACATGGCCAAGGATTGCCCCAAGGGTTTTTCAGTCTGTTTTCATTGCAACCAGACTGGACACCGGAAGGCAGAGTGTCCACAGTTGCGAGGGTCAGCGCAGGGAGCATTTTTGGGATCATCCCCTGCTGCGGTGAGAGCTGCGAATGTCCAGCCTGCGAAGGTTGAGGCACCGAAGGCATGCGGGAGAGCCTTCCAGTTAACTGTGGAGGAGGTCTGCGCAACACCCAATGTCGTGGCCGGTATGTACTCTTTCATGTATTCTTTTATATTCTGTGATGATTGTGCTTATATATTGTTATGCGTAGGTACCTTCCTTGTGAATTCTGTACCTGCTTTAGTGTTATTTGACTCGGATGCGAGTCGATCTTTTGTATCGTTGGCCTTTAGCCGACACATTAGTATTAGTAGAGAGGCGATGAGTCAACCTCTGAGAGTTTCCATAGCGGATGAGAGAGAGGTGTATGCCACCGGGGTGATTCGTGGTTGTGTACTCGAGATTTTCGGGGTTGAGTTTCCGATAGACTTGGTCCCTATTGCGATGGGGGATGTCTGTGTCATCGTGGGCATGGACTGGTTGAGCAGATTTGGAGCGATCATTGACTGCGAGCGACAGCTGGTGACCATGCGAGACCCTAGTGGGGGAGTTCTTACGGTGTACGGTGAGGGTACACGTTCCGGTTCAACATTTTGCTCAGCCGCCAGGGCGAGGTAGAGCCTTCAACAGGGATGTGAGGGATTCATAGCATATGTTATGGACGCGAGGGTTGAGTCGGAGAGACTGGGGTCTGTGGGAGAGGTTCCGATAATGTGTGAGTTCCCGGATGTATTTCCGGAGGAGTTGCCGGGCGTACCTATTGTGAGGCAGGTGGAGTTCAGTATCGATTTGGTTCCGGGGGCCGCACCTATTGCATAGGCGCCCTATCGCCTTGCGCCTCTAGAGATGTAGGAGTTATCCTCGCAGCTGCAGGAGCTGCTGGGAAAGGGATTTATTCGGACGAGTAGTTCACCGTGGGGAGCTCCTATCCTTTTTGTCAAGAAAAAATGATGGTTCACACCGGATGTGCATTGACTACCGGGAGTTGAACAAATTAACGGTCAAGAACCGTTACCCGTTGCCGAGGATTGACGATTTGTTCGATCATTTGCAGGGAGCATCTTGGTTTTCCAAGATCGAATTGAGGTCTGGATATCATCAGGTGAGTGTGCGAGATAAGGACATTCATAAGACAACATTTAGGACTTGTTTCGGGCATTACGAGTTCGTGGTGATGCCTTTCGGGCTTACCAACGCACCAGCGGTGTTCATGGACCTCATGAACAGGGTGTGCAGACCGATGTTGGATCGCTCGGTGATCGTATTCATCGACAACATTTTGGTGTATTCGAGATCTAGAGAGCAGCATGAGGAGCATCTGAGGGAGATCCTAGGGGTTTTGAGATCGGAGAGGCTTTATGTCAAGTTCTCCAAGTGTGATTTCTGGTTACGAGAGGTCCAGTTCCTGGGACATCTCGTTAACCAGAAAGGGATATTGGTCGACCCAGCCAAAATTGAGGCAGTGATGAGTTGGGAGGTGTCGAGGTCACCCACGGAGATCAGGAGTTTTCTAGGTCTGGCAGGTTATTATCAGAGATTCATCAGGGATTTCTCCAAGATCATTGTGCCACTCACTAAGTTGACCCGGAAGGGTGTAGTTTTTTCTTGGGGCCCAGAGCAGCAGGCCTCCTTCAAGACACTTCGCCAAAGATTATGCGAAGCCCCGGTGTTATCCCTTCCGGAGGGAATGGAGGATTTTGTGGTATATTGTGACGCGTCGATATCAGGGTTGGGAGCAGTACTAATGCAGAGGGGTCATGTGATAGTGTATGCATCAAGGCAGCTGAAGCCTCATGAGGCGAGGTATCCTACCCATGATTTAGAGTTGGGGGCAGTAGTGTTTGCCCTCAAGATCTGGCGTCACTATTTGTATGGGGTCCGGTGTACCATATACACGGATCACAAGAGCCTGAAGTACTTGATGGATCAGCCCAACCTGAATATGTGACAGAGGAGATGGTTGGATGTGGTAAAGGATTATGATTGCGAGATCCTGTACCACCTGGGAAAAGCCAACGTGGTGGCCGATGCCTTAAGTCGTAGGGCGGAGAGTGTTTCGATGCGTGACATTTGTATGAGGTTGACGGTGATGACTCCGGTATTGGACACCATTCGAGGAGCTCAGACCGAGGCCGTTAGGCCATAAAACCAGAAGAAAGAGCGGGTTGTCGGGCAAGTATCAGAGTTCGTCACCGATGGTCGGGGGCTTATGACGTTTCAGTGTCAGATCTGGGTACCGCATGTGGGCGGAACGCGTACCATTTTGATGAAAGAGGCTCATCGATCGAAGTTCTCGATCCATCCCAGGGCCAATAAGATGTATTTGGATCTGAAAAGGGAGTATTGGTGGCCTTGTATGAACAGGGATGTTTCATGGTTCGTGGAGAGGTGTCTAACATGTCGCAGGGTTAAGGCCGAGCATTAGAGACCGCACGCAAGTTGCAGCCGTTAGAGATTCTCAAGTGGAAGTGGGAACAGATTTCCATGGACTTTATCACCAAATTGCCAAGGACTGTGAGGGGCGTCGATGCAAATTGGGTGATTGTAGACCGGTTGACGAAGAACGCTCATTTCCTCGCTATTAGCGAGAGCTCTTCCGCAGAGAGGTTGGCAGAGATGTATAGTGGTAAAACGACATGGAGTACCGATCTCGATTGTCTCAAACCGAGATGTGCGTTTCACCTCTAGATCCGGGAAGAAATTCCATGAGGAATTGGGTACTAGACTGCATTTCAGTACCGTGTACCACCCCCAGACTGACGGACAGAGTGAGCAGATGATTCAGACGCTCAAGGATATGCTCCGGGCATGTGTGTTGGACTTCGGTGGAAGTTGGGACACGTACTTACCCTTGGCAGAGTTTTCCTACAACAACAGCCATCATTCGAGCATTGGTATACCACCCTTTGAGCTGTTGTATGGGAGGAGGTGTTGGACCCCCATTTGTTGGGGAGAAGTGGGGTAGCGTATGATGGGTAGTATGGAGATAGTGCTTCAGACGTCTGAGCAGATCCAACAGGTCAGGCAGAGGTTTTTGACCTCTCAGAGTCGCCAGAAGAGTTATGCTGATAGGCGACGATCTGAGCTCGAATTTCAGGTCGGTGATTTGGTGCTTCTGAAGGTATTTCCTTGGAAAGGAGTGATCCGATTCAGGAAGAGGGGCAAGCTGGGACCCCGGTATATTGGGTCGTTTAAAGTGATCGCGAGGGTGGGTAGGGTAGCTTATCACTTAGAGCTACCTGCAGAGTTGGGTCAGATTCATGACACTTTCCACGTGTCGCAGCTGTGGAAGTGTATAGCAGATGAGTCGGCAGTGGTGCCCTAGGAGGATGTTCAGGTGGATGCGAGCCTGAATTATGCTGAGAGACCGGTGGTGATCAGCGATCGGAAGATCAAGGTTTTGAGGAACAAGGAAGTGCCTCTGGTTTTGGTTCAGTGGCAGCATCGGAAGGGGTCCGAGATGACTTGGGAGTCAGAGTCGGAGATGCGGGGGCAACATCCAGAGTTGTTCGAGGAATGAGACTTCGGGGGCGAAGTCTGGTTCGAGTGGGGGAAAATTGTAACACCCCGAGACTCAGGTATTATTCTTTCATCCTTGTTCTTTGTGTTTGGCCATGTTTGGCCCTTGAGTGGATTTTTGTTGAGCAAGTGAGTACGCTGGGCGTACCATAGGGGTACGCTGCGCGTACTCAAGCGCTTAAAAATAACACGTCTTCGCCAAGGTACGCTGGGCGTACCAAGGGTTACGCCGGGCGTACCCGACCCAGGTGCAAAACCCTAATTTTTGTGTTGTGCACTATTTAAGGGATGCTAAGGCTCATTTCTCAGCCTCCATATCAGTGAGTAAAACCCTAAGAGAGAGCCTTCCATCGTCCTTAGTGAGTGTGTGTGTTCTTGGAGCTAATAGTGCCTTGGTGTGTTAGTGAAGAAGGAAGAAAAGAGCTTGTGGAGACTAAAAGCTTGAAGTGCAAGTTTGGATCTGAGATCTACAAAGAAAGGAGCTGCATTTAGAGGTATAAAGTTCAAAACTTTCCTCTTCATTTTGGTTTAATGTTGCATGTGCCATTTCTAGGGTTAAAAACCCTAAAGGTGGAGACTTTATGAGTGTAAGGTGCTCCATAGTCCGAGATCTATCCCTTTTCAGTGGTATTTGAGGTCTAGATCCATAAAGTTCCCATCTTGGTCGTTGATAGGAGGTCATGCTTGAGTTCTATGCTTTCTAGGGTTAAAGAATGAAATGTTTTGGGTGCTAGTGACTTATTCAGCCATGCAAAGGCTTAAAGTCATCGACTTTATGGTTTAAGAGGAATAGAAATGGTCAGATCTAAAAGTTGGACGTGGGTCTTAACCGTTTAAGACCTAAAAGAGTGAAGGTGTTGAAGCTGGGAGTACGTCGGGCGTAATCCCAGTACGCGTCACGTACCTGGTAGCGTCCCCCGATTCTGAGAGGCAGCCGGGTACGCCCAGCGTACACATCTGGTACGCACAGCGTAACCCAGAAAGTTGACTTTTAGGGTATGGTCTATTGTGGGGCCTTTGAGATATGAGAGGGGTAAAATGGTCTTTTACCCTTCTGAGAGTATCATAAGAGGACATAGTCTAGCCTTTGAGAGTTATAATAATTAGGGTATTTATTTTGATTAGGCGGAGGTTAGACCAGCGTTACCGAGATACCCGAGGTGAGTCTTCTCACTATACTTTACCTAGTGTGGTAACAGAATTATGTGATAGAGTATTTTAGAGTTATATGCCAGTGTAATTGCATGTTACTATGTGCTATGATTTATTGTGATATGTGTTATGTATGATTCATAATTACAGAGTTAGGACTTTCGGGTCCACAGAGTTAGGGCCAGAGGGCCTATAGAGAGTTGGGGCTGGAGGGCCCCACTGAGACACATAGACCTGAGGGTCAACAGAGTTACAGCCTCGAGTGGCTATTATGTGTTAGAGTGGTATTTTGGGGAACTCACTAAGCATTTATGCTTATAGTGTTATGTGTTATGTGTTTCATGTACCAGTGATGATCGCGGGAAGGCGCCGACATGATTCGTACACACGTACACTGGAGTTTATATATATATATATTTTGATCTTGGGTTTTGTACTGATACGATGTTGATGCAATGTTTTATTTATGATTACAAATGATATTTTATGGGTTATAAAAGTGAAAAATTGTTCAAATTTTTACGGCGTTACAAAAACGGCCAACAGTAGGAGGCCTTACATCAACCAAAATGGGAAAATTTTGACAGAATTACAACCTAACCAAGACCTAACAGACCTATGATTTACAAAGATAGGGAATTAGACCAGAGTTTTACATAACTAGGTTATATCCAAAAGAGAGAAGTTGATGAGAATCTATCGGCGATGTGAGCTACCAGAGTGAGTTCTTGATCCCGACAGGAGACGTTCTATGTCCCTCATGCGCATATCATCTCTTTCTTGTTGAGCTCGAAGTTCTCTAACTTCAGCTCAAGTTTCAACGAGTTCCCTCCGAAGAGCTGCATTGTGAACTAGAGCCCTTTCAGGAGCAGACTCTAGTTGGCGAATGCGGACAATGTTAACGCCAGAATTGGCG
Source organism: Lactuca saligna (assembly GCF_052625555.1). NCBI lineage: Eukaryota > Viridiplantae > Streptophyta > Magnoliopsida > Asterales > Asteraceae > Lactuca > Lactuca saligna. The sequence continues at coordinate 265,422,210 of NC_136421.1, read as the reverse complement.
TCAATCTCCAAGACTCGATTAATAGTTGATTGACCCAGTATCGTGTTCCGAGAAATCCTACGAACCATGACGGGTAGTACCGTGTCAGCAAAACCTCCCTCAGTGAGGTTGTGGAAACTTCTATCTCCATTGTAGTGAATGGGTTGACCCTGTTCCTAACTCCATGTATTCAAGTTTGTTGCCAATAGAGGTGTGGGTACTTGAAATGCGGGTCGGGGGTTTTTATTCGGGGCTTGACCTACTTAAGCTAGGTTGTTGACTTCGGGCTTGGAGTTAGATCCATCCGAGAAGCCTTCTGCTTGATGATCATCCAAAGGACTTTGATGCTCATCATCGGACTCTGCTTCAAGCCATCCAACATTGCCGTTGGGTGGAAAGTATGGGTCGTCATGATGATGGAATCCAACCATGATATTTATGCGAGAAAAAGGGTAAGGAAATAATTAATAGACAAGTTAACTAGATAATTATAAGGTGATCTTTATCAGTTACTCCAATACTTGTCTAGGGCATACCAATAAAGACCTTTAGTTCTCAGATAAGTAATTATACTAACACAAAATACTCCTATAGTATTTTAAGTTTAATGTTATGTTCTACTGTTCTTATTGTGGTAGTATTGTTAAGTTTTTAGACTTGTTGCAACCTCACAACCATCCTTAGGCATATGCTAGTCACTTCTCGGATAATGTAGTTGATCAGGCTACATCTTCCCAGGGTTGACCATATGTCTCTAAGTCTACTTGTGTTGTCCAACAATCGTAATACTTTTTTTCTATCCTAGTGACACTGATTTTAGTATGAATGCAGGTATGTATACTTAGTTAAATATTTTATTATTTAAAGTATAAAATCTTAATCGGAGTATTTTAATCCCGCTTGTTTTTATAGTTCGTATATCTTTTATGGGTTGATAGACTCAATTCACTATAAACAATGCTCTGATACCAATCTGTCACACCCCAAAACCTGAACGGCGGAATCATTCGGGGGCGGATGAAGTCATCTATAATATCACAACAATGCAAAGTAGTAAACAAGCAACAACATCATCCATTGCATTAATAATATAATTTCATACAAGTGTGTTATGTCAAGTTAAATAGACACCAAAAAGTACATCAAAATAAAAGAGGAGTCTTGAACAAGCTCCATCTTCTCAAAAACCTGGCACCAGTACCTGTCTACTGGTGACCTGAGAATACAAGTTATTTTGAAAGCGAGTATCAACTTTAAAGCTGGTGAGATCATAAGTATATTAGTGTATGAGTTTGTATGAAATCATTTGTAAGATGTTTGTAAGATGTAATGTATAAGTTTTGTAAAGTTTGTATTTGTTTGAACTATCCTAGAAAAACCTATGTTTCCTACTAAGAGTAGCCTTCTACCAAGGCATCTAGTAACTGTGTGTGTCTCTTATAAGAGTGTGTATTTTCCCAAATCCGACTATCATTAACCAAAAATATAGTTTTTACATTACCGTGCATCGTGTGAATGTTCACGAAGTGAATGTAATGGGAAAAATATCATTCGGGGCGATCCTTGAATAAAATATGGATAGATGTGGAAGGTAGTATGGGCCCGTACTACTGGAAGAAGAGGATCTATACTCAAGTTAAAAAAAGCCACGATGAAACTATGAAGCTTGTAGAGTATTTGATCCCTCAATGTTTATATATATGTATGTCCTGATGGTTTGTGTGGTCTATATTCAGTATGGTGGCCACATGAGGAGGTTATGGCAGTGGTTCTAGTTCGGCTTCTAGGGCTGGACAGTTAGATGAGCAGATGCAGGAGTTCATTTCGTTTGAGATTACTTGCAGCATACTCGAGCAGACTTTTGTGATCTTTGGTACAATCAAGGAGGGTATCATGGAGGTTATGGAGGAGCGCTTGGTCTCTTTCCGTTATGAGATGGTAGCATTGATAGGAGCTCGCATGTTGACCTTTCGTGAGTTCTGGGTATGTGGGGCTATGGAGTTCTTCGGGGAAAAGGATCTAATCGTGTGTTCACGTCGGTTAGCGGATGTCGCTAATACATTACGCACTAGCAGTTGTCCCGACTGGGCAAAGGTCAAAACCAACACAACCGGCTAAATGGCAAAAATGAAAAAAAGTTTGGAAATGTTGGACTTTAACGCACCTAAATTCGCTGGAGGGACAAAACCAACAAAAATTGCAAAACTTAAGGACTTTTATGTCAAAAGGCCTATATATATATATATATATATATATATATATATATATATATATATATATATATAGAGAGAGAGAGAGAGAGAGAGAGAGAGAGAGAGAGAGAGAGAGAGAGAAGCTTATAAGGCTCGTTTAGGCTCGCAAGCCCACTAAATTGTTCACGAGCCAAGCTCGAGCTTCATTTTAAGGCTCAAATCGAGCTCGAGAGCTCAGCTTGGATCGTTTACACCCCTAGATACGACGACGAGGGAATAATTGATGGGTCGATGGGTCTTGAGAAGGAGGTATGCGGCGTTTGTTTTTTTGGAGTGGGGGGATCTGTTTTCTTTTTAGGTTTAGGTTTGAAGATGTGAGAATAGGTAAAATAAGTGCTTCCCTAAACAACACACAAGCAGAAGTTTTCAGCTCTGAAAACTTCCGAAAAAAAACAAACTGTTGCGAGATAAAAAAAAGTTATGCATGCTCTGAAAACTTCCAAAAAACAAACAAACTGTTGCGAGATAAAAAAAAGTTATGCGTGCCGCAAAAAACAATAAATGTTCTGAACAAGTTTTTTATATAAAAATCGAACACACCTTGTAATGGGGAGTACTTATTGCTTTATTGCTTTATGTTAAAGTCCTCTTCACATAGAGAGTCCTTGTAAACCATTGTTGAATACACATGAAATTCACACAACATCAACGTCTCTTTAATGATTTTCAAAAACAAACCGAACGGTACGGTTTTGTTAAACTGGACCGGACAAATCGATTCGATTAAAAGATTCCACTTTCGGCTTCATCAGTGATATTGGTGGGGAAAGGTTCACTCACTATATCACTCACCTCTACGATCCCCATACTATTCATCCTCAAAGTTGAATTTTGTTTCTGTGATTGCTTTGGGGATTTCACTTATGGAAAATCCTAATACTGTTGTTGGTGATGACGGCGGCAGTGACCGGCCGACGATCATGGTGACAAACGATGATGGAATTGACGCACCGGGTCTGCAGGCCCTAGTTCGTGTCCTCGTCTCCACCAATCGATACCGTGTGTGGGTCTGCGCCCCCGATTCGTACGTTCTTCCTCCCCCTTTTTTACTAACGCGTTATTGCCATATTTATCAGCAATTTGGTCCTGAATGTTTTTTTCATTTAAGACATTCACAAATCGCAACACATGAACATACAAAGGATACAAGATTCAAAGTAAATTAGTCTGTACTTAACATCACTTTAATCCGCACTATTGCCTGAAAAAAGTTCTATGCAAGTGATTTATCATATTTACAGGGAAAAGTCAGCTGTCAGTCATTCTATTACTTGGCGTCATCCTCTCTCCGCAAAACGAATCGACATTAATGGAGCCACAGCCTTTGCTGTTTCTGGTCAGTATCATGATGAATTCAACAGTTGAACGATCTTAATCATATCCGTAAATCTCCTTATTCATATATTGATAGAGACTTCGTATAACTTTTGTCATTAGGGTTTATCATCTTCTTGGTTTATGCCCACTTTTTACTCGTTATATTCACATATCTAGTTGAATAATCACACCTTCTTGACTGAATACATACAGACTAACACTTATATTTTCGTAATAATACTTTGCAGGAACTCCAGCTGACTGTACTTCATTGGGAATCTCAAAGGCACTATTTTCTTCCGAGCCTGATCTGGTAGATTTTTAAGCTTCACCATAAGTTATAATTTGATGGGTTTCATATCATTCGACAAAAAAAATTATAAACTATGTAGTCGGGTGCATCAATTTTCATTTATGATCTATATATATGACAAAAAACCTTCTGATTTGTTCTAGTTACTCTTTACAGGTATTAAGTGGCATAAATATGGGCAGCAACTGTGGTTATCACATGTTAGTATCATTTTTTCTTGTTACTCTTAGATTCCCTTGTTTTTATTTCTGATATTTTGTATTTTTGTTTAGGGTTAAATGCTAACCAGAGTTTCTTGAAACACAGTGTCTACTCAGGGACAGTTGCAGGTGCTAGGGAGGCTTTTTTCAATGGTTTACCATCTGTTTCAATATCATATGATTGGTATGTGTAAACTTGTTCACTACATTACATGAGGTTAATTAGGTCATTTTGATTCTAATATCTATCACAAATCTCATTGGGTGACAGGGTTGGGGGTACAAGCAGCATCAATGACTTCACACTTGCTGCTGAAGCTTGCTTACCTTTAATAAGTTCCATTCTTGTTGAAATCAAGAATAAAACATTTCCTCAAAAATGTTTCTTGAATGTAGATTTGCCAACAAATGTTCTCAACAATAAGGTGAGTGAGTTTCGATTTCATAAAGAAGTTGGACTATTTATATTTTTTCTTGTTTGTAATTGTATGTTTATTTATTTATTAGGGTTATAAGCTGACTAAGCAAGGAAAAAGTATTGTTAAAATGGGTTGGAAGCAAGTTTCTAGTGATGCACAAGGTGCACAGATGCTATCAACAATGACAATGGAGTCAAATTCAGTAGCATCAAATCCTGAGGATAATTCTGTTTCACAAGAACAGCTTTTATTCAAGAGAGAGGTGTGTGAGCTTTTATTCAGTTTGTTTTTTTTGATGACTAAATTTTTTTTAATGTTCTTTCATATAATGAGAGTTATACATCCTTTCAGGTGAGGGGAGGCCATGTGGAAGAGGGTGAAACCGACTATTGTTACCTTAAACAAGGATATGTGAATACCTTTCTCTTACTTTTTTTTTTTAAGTGATTTTTCAAGTGCTTCTATTGTTTTATTAATTAATTAATAAATATCACAATTGTGTTATATTTTCAGATAACTGTCACTACCCTTGGGGCCTTGAGTCATGCGGATAACGACTCCCATACATTTTTCAAAGAATGGTTACCAATGGTGGCTGACCGTACCTCTCCTTCAGCTTTGTGATTAATTTATGCAAACTCTCTGCGTGCTAAATGCAGTACAACCTGATCTGTCTTGTACTGTCTTTTCATGTCAAGAAAATCAAAGTTCTATGCATTGAAAATTTAAATTGTTCTATCTTTATATCGAACAAGTTCGATCCGATTATCTTTGTCAATGTGGTGGTAATCGAATTTTAGATTGCAAGAGTTGGAAGATTTTAATCACTTGTGTTTCTTGGATTAAGAAAAGGGTTGGAACATTTCTCAATTTATGCAACAAAATGGTCTTAAAAACCACGTGTAATTTCATAATCAAAAGATGCAATATTTAACAGTCCGTTATATATACATTTGTAAAAAGTGAGACATTGCTAGTAAAAAGTGATATTTTGCATTAAATGTTGCGTAAACAAAAATTGTAAATGTCCATTGTGATTGATATGAAACTAGTTGTAACACCCTAAAAGATAACTTTCAATAGTAATCTATTACGAGAGTAATGCGTAAGATTAAGTCATAAATATTATAGTTGTAAATGTCCAGGAAGAAATGCACTGTGGCTTATAGAATTGTAAATGGACAATTTGAGGGGCATTGGAAATCGCAAGTGGAAAACGAAGGAGACGTCAACAATGTGAATAACCTAATAAGAGATCTATCGGAGGTGCGCTTGGCACAAGGTGAAGATCAATGGAAATATGTTGTCGATATTACCAGCCCCTTCACGGTAGGTACACTAAGGAAGAAACTCGATCAACTCTTATACCCAAATCGTGTACTTACATGGTTTAGATGGAACAAAGTGTCCCCAAGCAAAGTAAATTGTTTTATTTGGAGAGCAATACAGAAGAAGATCCCATCAGTGGTGACTTTGAGAAATAGGGGCGTCGATATTGAACATGATAATTGTGGGGCTTGTATTAACGAAATTGAATGTTCAGATGATATTCTCATATCGTGCCATTTCGCCTGCGAGGTTAGGAAACAAGTTTTCAAATGGTGTGGCATACAACAGAACTTTGCATCTGTAACTGATTTACTTAGTTTCGCAGCAAACTGGGGCAGATGTCCTAAGAAACAGAAGATATTCATCTCCATTTGTCATGGACTAATTTGGAATTTATGGAAAAATCGGAACAACCGGATGTTCAATAAGGTATTCATAAATCCAACATTGAGTTCAGGGACAGTCAAGTCTTTGGTGTTCTTTTGGTTGAAGTGCAGGGGTAAGGGTGGAATTTGCAGCCAGAATGAATGAGTTTCTTCTCCTTTTATGTTTAATTCCTCTGTACCTCAAATCATATAATTGTTTTACTTTCTTGTTATTCTTGTTTTGTACTTTTGGACCCTCGCTAGTTACTTGCTAGTTCGGGGGTTCTTTTTTAATACAATTTGTCGTTTCCAAAAAAAAACATCATTATCCATCAAAGAAATCCTCAATAGATACTTTCCAAAAATGAAAAATACCACTAGAGGCTCCCTTGCTACTTACTAGAAAAATGCATATGTATGTATAATTAACCAAAATTTGGGGCTCCCTTGCTACTTACTAGAAAAATGCATATGTATGTATAATTAACCAAAATTTGGGCTTAAAGTCTATTTGAGCACAAATTATATCATTGTTGTTATTCGAAAGATTGTCTAGGATGATTTTTGTGCCCCATAGCAACATATTAAGACATGGTAAATAAAGTTGATATATTTTCACACTATTGTGGAAGCCGCAAAAACATTTAGAAATGCCGCAACATGTTTTTAACTCAATAAATTCTCATGTAGAAAAGTAAGAAAAGTATTAGGATAATGGCACATCCACAATGCAATCCATTCAACTTTCATTTGCGAATTCAATCAACTGTCACACCAACAAAATAAAAATGTGGGCCCTCGATTTTTCCTATTCAAAAGCTTCAAATTCATTACCAACTTTAGATCTAACTATAATTGAGTTTAATTATTGTATGTCCTTGGAGTCACCGAGAATTCCCCACATTACCCATAATTAAAGTCAAATTTTATTTAGAGATTGCCTATTTTGAAGATTATTATTATTATTATTATTATTTAAAGCAAAAGTTTCTTAATTGTCTAGGGATTGATTTCGATATTTTCCATAAGTTTTGAAGAAAATGAATGGAAGTCGAAATGCTAACCAGGAATGTTCATATGGCTATCACAACCATCGATGATGGACATGTGTATGTGTTTAAATAAGTGACACGGAGTACGATCACAATAAAAATCATATTCTCAATATCAAGAAGGGATAATGACTTGAGAGGGTAACATACTATTCCATTTTGTCACATTTGGTCACTAAACTTTTTTTTTTGCTCTAATAGCCATTTAACTTGTTCATTCGTGTAAATTTCACCCCTACGACTGCTTTTTGCCGGTTTCAATGGATTGGTCCATCCTACGTGCCAGTAAGATCCTACGTGGCATGTAGGGCTAATGTTATTAAAAGAGGGGTGTATGCGGTTCCTTGATTGTGCCCTAATACCCCCGATGGCTTCCTCCTACAACTTCTCATCATCCCTCAATCGATCAAGCAAGAAATCAACTGCGCACGATACAAAAACTTGTGATTGTGGGTTCCCTGCACGTATTCTAACATCAAAAACACCAAAGAATCCAGGGAGGCATTTCATGGTGTGTAATGAGGTAAACTATTTCACTTGAATCTTCTCCCTTTTCTGATTCTTTTTTCCTAATTTGAAATCTCATTATGAGTTATTTGTGTTGAAGGGTAAATGCAAATATTGGAAATGGTTGGATGTAGAACCTGTAGAAATGCCTCTAATGGAAGTGGTGGATGGAATGAAAGTTGAATTAGTAGCATTAAAGACCGAAGTAGAGAAGGTGAAGGAAGACATGGAACAAATGAAGAAGGAAAAGTACTCTGATTCCATTGCAATGAAGGAAAAAATATATAAGTTTACCATAGGATTTCTTTTTTTGATCATCGTGTATATGATGAAATGATGTGAATGATGTATTGAAAGATGTTGTTTGAATGGAATGAATGTATTATCTTAACTTCTTGTTGGAATGGAATGAAGTAATTTTGATTGGAATGGAATCATAAAGTAGTAATTTTGACTAGAATGGAATCACAAAGTAGTAATTTTGACTGGAATGGAATCACAAAGTAGTAATTTTGACTGGAATGGAATCACAAAGTAGTAATTTTGACTGGAATGAAGGCATATATGTATAATTAATAGCATTACACATCAAAGACTTCTTTCTAACTCCAGTCAAAAGCTTAGCTAATTCGAGTCAACATCTTAGCTAATATGACCATAATCTTTCATAATGCTCAATTAGACTTCCTTCAATTAATAACATTACACATCAAGATGTTTAAATAACTTATAACAGACTAGAAAATAGGAATTGACGAAACTACCCTTGGTAGTCAAAATTGGTTAACTGTCATATTTCAGTTAATAACATTACACATCAAGATGTTTAAATAACTTGTAACAGATTAGAAAATAGGAATTGACGAAACTACCCTTGGTAGTCAAAACTGGTTAACTGTCATATTTCAGTTAATAACATTACACATCAAGATGTTTAAATAACTTGTAACAGATTAGAAAATAGGAATTGACGAAACTACCCTTGGTAGTCAAAACTGATTAACTGTCATATTATCTAACAATATAGGATTCCATTCTTTGACTGTAATGGAATCATTGAGACAACAATGCATAGAAATAATAAGAAACTAATTGAATACGGTGGTTGAATTCATTGCAAATACTCCATCAATATTCTAAATTAAATAAAGGGTGAATAGTTGTCTGCATATACAAAAGATAGGACAAAAGATTCCTTCTAGGGACCACAAAAGAAGGGCCACCATGTGCCCACAAACCCAAAAGAAAAGCATAAATAACACATAGTATTGTCTTTACATCACAACTTGATAACAAAAGATGTGCCCACCCACTACCTACACACCTACTTAATTAAGGACTGCAGGGTTCTCTGCACTGCTCCCAACCCCAGGTATGTTCCTCCTCAATGCCATTTTGACAATCCTTTCAGAATATTTCCTCCGTCCAGTTCTACCAATTGGGGCCCTTCTTGGGATAGGCCTTGCAGCTGGTGGTGGTGGTGGAGGTGGAGGTGGAGGTGGTTGGGCTGCTACTGGTGGTGGTGGTGGAGGTGGTTGGGCTGCTGGTGGTGGTTGACTTGGTCCTGCTCCACTATCCCTGGATGAACTTGGTGCTGCAAAAAATTAAAGTCTTAAGATTACATATCAAAATGATGTATTATGTTCAGATAATTGGGACATTTACCTGATGTATTTGTTTGCTGCTTAGATGGACACTTTTTCTTGTTATGACTTGGTTCCTTGCAAATACTACACTTTATCAGGGATCCCCTTCTTGTCACAGAATGTCTAACTGGTCCACTCAACTCCCTTTCCACTGCATCCCTCTTCCTTTTCACTGATGGCCTACCAGGTAATCTTCTTCTTTTGGGAGGCAAAGGCTTTCGATAAGGAACTTCTTCCCACATATCACTACCATTGAGAGGGTTAATGCTATAATTATAGCATTTTAGATAAGCCTCTTTACTGTATGATTGGGACACATATGTTTCTGCATCTTGATTCAGGGAAGAGATTGCAGCTACTCCATGTAAGCATGGTATCCCTGTAAGTTTCCATATTCTGCATGCACAAGTCTTTGCAATTAGATCCACTCCATATGCTGCATCATGGAACCTAACTTCATAATTTTGATAACCACAAGGAGTAACCCCCCACAATCTGTATAAGGCAATAATGACTACAAATTAATAACTAATAACACAAACTAATACTTGGATAGATGAATTGTAAAACTACATGTTACCTCTGTTTAACCTTCAAATCTTGTATACGCTTCCTAATACTTGGACAGATATTCAAATTCCATTCAATTCCTTCTACTCTAAGACTGTATATCTTCTCCATCACAAATATCCTAATCTCCTCTAGCATAGTGATGATTGGTTTCCTTCTAGCATGCCTAATAGCAGAATTGAAACTCTCACTCACCCCATTCTCAACTACATCACAATCTCTGCCCTCTTTAAAAAATGCCTTAGACCAGGTACTAGGATCTCTGTCCATAAGGTACTCATATGCTTGAGTATCTAAAGATTTGATCTTTTCCATTACATGTTTGAACTTCTGTTTAGTACTAGCTCTAACAGCCCTCCAAAAAAGCTTCCTGAAATGTTGACCGGTAAACCTTTTAGCAAAATTAGCCACAATGTGCCTGGCACATTGTCTATGTTCAGCTTCTGGACACCTTTCTTTTACTGCTTCTAGCAACCCCTACAAATAACAACAACAAAATTAGTGAAACATGCATAAAAACATATGTATAAATATGAACCAATGCTCACCTTGTGTCCATCAGAAAGAAGGGTAATGCCTGCACCAAGACCACCATCAATATCATCCATGAGAAGATCTATGAACCACTTCCATGTGGCCTTGTTCTCAACTCCAACTACAGCCCATGCTATAGGGTAGATTTGGTTGTTTGCATCCCTCCCTACAGCTGCCAAAACTTCTCCCCTCACAATACCCTTTAGAAAGCAACCATCAAGGCCAATCACAGGCCTGCACCCTTCCTTCCAACCATCACTTATAGCTTTAAAGCAGACATAGTACTTAGAAAAAAAAGTTGTGGAATCTGGCATGATGTCTACATCCATCCTCACAGTAGACCCAGGGTTTGTCCTCAGAATTTCATGACCATATGACCATAATATCCCATAATGTTCAATTAGACTTCCTTCAATTTCTTGTAATGCAAATTTCTTTGCATTTCTGCATTGCCCTTCACTCACATTTATATTGAATGTTGTTGAAACTTTAGCTTGCATCTTCCTAACACTGATTTTTGGCTTCTCTATAATTTCACTCATAAACTATTTTCCTAACCACTTATAAGTTACTATAGACCCAAACTTAAACACCCTGCTACAATTATGTTCACTAACTAAAGATTTTATCTGAAAAGTCCTCTCTTTACTCATCCAAGAGGCCCAAAGTCTAAATGGACAATTAGGTGACTTGTTTTTTTTTGCAACACTTAACTAACAACCTTTGGGAGTCATTTTTTCCAAACCAGAGATCATATCCACCAGAGACTGCATAGTTGCTCAACATGTTTTTAAGCTCATCAGGGTTAGAAAATCGCATACCTAACACTGGTTTCATCTGATTCCATGGTTGTCTATCATCATGTACAGGGTATCGAGGTTCAACATATTCAACATCTTCATCTAATGTGTCTACACAAAGTTTGTTTAAGAACCTGTCACCCTTGGTTTTGTTGGCTGGGAATGGATATTCAACATCATCTTCTTCATGGTCAACAGAATACGTCTCCGAGAATACTGAGTCTTCATCCTCTTCACAGCTGTAGTCTTGATCTTCATTTTCCTCATCCTCAATCCATTCGAAGATTGGTTCATTACAGTGGTCCACATACACATTCATTCTCCTCTCATTTGCATAAGCCAAATCCAAAAATTCTTTGTAATCACCGTCATTCACCAGTGTATGAATTCCCTGACTTAAAGACTCTTGTGGAAGGAAAAAGTAAATGTCTTTACTTCTAGTTCTGGTGAGCTTTTGAAGGAATTCCATGAACTCCTCGTACTCAAATGCACTGAAGTCAACATCTCCTACTGATTGTTTGTCGGGATCAAAGTATACTAATGGGTTGGGTGCAAACGCTCCATTATTGTGGAAATCCACTACAACGAAGTTTCGATCAATGGGACATTGAGATGAAGCCATTACAGAGACCGATTGAATATTGAAGGAGAAAAAATCGGGGGTTAATGAGACTTGGTGCCCTAATCGAATTTAAGGACCAAACGAGACTTCACTCTTACCTTTAATGAGGATGGGAGGCAAAATTGGGGCCTACATGCCATCTCATTGGCCACCTAGGAAAAAAAAGCCACATCAGACCCATGCAATCGTTGAAACCGGCTATAATCAGTCATAGGGTGAAATTTACACGAATGAACAAGTTAAATGGCTATTAGAGCAAAAAAAAAAAGTTTAGTGACCAAATGTGACAAAATGGAATAGTATGTTACCCTCTTAAGTCATTATCCTTATCAAGAATAGAGTACAAAAAAGACTACATAAATAAAAGTAGCAATTTTGAGGTAAAATGTTGTTCTCTAGGATTTCCTTCAAAGACAAGATAAGTCCATTTTGCATGTCCTTATCTTTTATGTTGTTCAAGTTGTGTTGAAAATTTAACGTGGAACTTTGTGGAATTATGTGAAAGTATTGTGCTAATGAGATTAAGAGCATCTCCAACTCACTCTTATTTTCTATTATTTTCTCCGTTTATTCTCCAATTTCTCTCCAACCTTACCCATTTATTTCTCCATTTTGGTGGGAAATGAATAGTATAACACCAAATATGGTGTTATACTATTCATATTCCCCAAAATTGAGATAAACTTTGAGTTGTCGATTTTAGTCCATCTTTTTATATATTTATATATTTCTGGTTTTTTGTAATATTTAATACTTATAATATTGTGTTATATATCAAATTATATTAATTAATTATAAATATAAACTTTGTTTTTGTTTATCAAATTCATATTAAAATTTAAATACATATTGAAATTTTAAAACAAGATAACGTATTTTACAAAAACTTATAATTAAGTGTTATAAATATAATCTTATTTATTTAATATTATTGTAATGAAAAAAATATATAGATTATATATTTGTTAAAACCAAATTAATAAAGGGGTGTGTTTGATAATTTATATAAGTTAGAAGAATAGAATATATATATATATATATATATATATATATATATATATATATATATATATATATATATATATATATATATATATATATATATATATATATATGCTGGGGGAGGGGAGGGGGTAAAAATAGAGTAGGGTTAGACAATAAAAAAACATTTTCCATTAACATTGTTGAGCTACATATTTGTGCAACTCAAATCTGAATGACAAGAGTACAAAACTCACAACCTAGCTTTTGTTTTTTTTTTCTTTCAAAAATTACACATGTTGGCAGGGCCGATCCAAAGATATAATAGGCCCAATACGATGAGCTTCCAAAATCATAAATATAATTAAAATTAAATCGAAACTAAACATACTATTATAAAATTCATTATTAATATTAAAAGTACAGATATGGTCAAAACATTACAAAAAACAACTAATTTATAGAAAAATATTTCTCTTAACATTTTTAGATAAGTTAGTTTTTTTATTTATTTTTTATATAACTATACTATATACTATAGAAATTTTGGGTATTTTAGAGACATGAACCATGACGACGAGTAACCCACTATCAGAACCAGGCGTGCATGTTGGAGGCTTTGGATGACACCACACCATGTATAGACATAAAAAAGCATTTAGTTGATGCACCACGCCTACATAACACCAAATGTTGGAGGCATAAAAAAGCATGTATAGACATAAAAAAGCATTTAGTTGATGCACCATGTATAGACATAAAAAAGCATTTAGTTGATGCACCACGCCTATATAACACCAAAGGTTGGAGGCATTGAATTTTTTAGCCTAAAATGAATTATTTACATAAATCTACAAACTATATGTTGAAATTGGAAGCTAACGCCCTTCGAATGTTGAAATTGTCACATCATTGATTTTATTTGTAACACTATGTACATTTAAAAAGTCAAAACGTTTGGGGTAAAAATATGAAAAGAATAAACTCTAAGGGTTAAATGTGTACAAATAAAAACTTGTGCAAAAATGAAATCAGTTTTATAAAGTGATTGCCTATTTGAAAATGAAGTTTTTATCATAAAATTTGCATAATAATTCCCCACAAATTGATTTTCACATTTTCCAAAAATTTATAGTAAAGAGAAAAGAGGTCAAAAAGATAACTACAAACATTTCTATGGTTCGCATGAACATTTGTGATGGATATGCACTTTTTTTTGTTCACGTAAGTGATACGAGTTTGGTCAAATTGAAAGTCATATTCCTTTTTATCAAGACTAAGGGAATAAAGAAGCAACATAGATAGAGTATGCATGCAAAATTGAAATAATTTTTATGAATCATTACCTTATTTTGAAAATGAAGTTTGTTTATAATAAAATCGGTTTATGACTTATGAGATAAAAAAAATGCATGTGCATGGTCGTGCTCTCGGAATTTCTGCAAAGTATCGATTTTGAATGTGCATGTCTTTAAGTTGTAGATTCAATTTCGTGTTGAAAATATGATATGAAATTATGCAAACATATATTGTTAATGTACTATAAACGGATGTTTTGTGCATAGTGTCACATTTAAAAGCTATACATTCAAGAGACAAGAATTTTATGTTCATCACGTAACATTTATTGGAAACAACATTGTAAAAATGGTTTTGTGGTTGTTAAAATTATGTGATTTTGATCCAAAAAAATTTGGTCCATTAATGGTCCAATTTTGGATACAATGTGCAGTTTTGGTCCATATAGTTGACATTTTTATGTGTTTGTGGTCCAGATCACACATAAAACGATGAATATGCCATTTGATAATTCTTTTTTATTTATTTTTAAAATTTTATTACTATTCTCATTATAAAATAACACCGTCCTCTCTCTCTCTCTCTCTCTCTCTCTCTCTCTCTCTCTCTTCTGAAATGAACTATTTCTTACTTGGATTATTTAAATAAACGACATTATCAAATTAAAGAACAAACACATAAAATCATGAACAAACCTAAAAAATAAGATGCTTTCTTAAATTTAAAAACATTCTCCTCAAATGTGAACATACTGAAAAAGAAAAGAACAAAACCAAAAGATTCATTTTCCTCAGGAGCTCCCCTCTGATTCAGATACAAATTGGTGGTGGCATGAAACATATATTTGATCTGAAACGCGAAACATGAGGCAAAAAACGATGGGGTGGGTGTTGTCTTGTCGACCATCCATCCATTTTGTGTCCCTCCACCATGTGATGCAAATCCTTTACAATGTCAAGGTCGCTACAGTTGCTCCTTCTCCTCCTCCTCCTCATTATGCAGATCTGTTAAATGTCAGCGGAAGTGGAGAACGAAGATGTTCGATGGTAACTACGGATTGCCAGTGACGGTGTGTGGGGAATCACAAAGAGCATAGCTAAAGGTGGAACAACATCGAATATGAATTATTTGTTTTTCAGATCATTTTTAAACAAATAAAAAAAAATAGAAATCGATTCTGGAATCGATTTCTCTATATGAGTTCATCCCGAAAAATTCACCATCATTGGACCACCCGTTTTCCTCTTGGAACACCACCATTCTCATCGCGGAAACTAGAAAACACCACAACGAGCACCATCCTTCATTGGTGGTTCCAATCTAACATTTTTTAGGGCTAGGGTTCAGTGTCAGAACAGAAGACACAGTAAGAAGTTTCCTACCGAGGTTTTTTTGAATGCAATATAGAAGGCGGTGGTTTATGGATCTGGTTCAGTTGTGAAGTAAGAGTAAATGGAGAATAGTGGCGGTAAGTGGGTCTAAGAAACTAGGGTGGGATCGCCAGAGAATCATTTTCACTTTTCTAGATCACCCAAGGCTTCTTTCTGCGGTTTTGATGGTCTTTGCATCAGTCAATTCAGAATTATTATAAGTGTTACAATTCATGAAAATTTTAAACTTTTAAAACAACCCAAAAATAATCGTTATTTACAAATTGTTTTCAAAACAGGTTTAATATCAGAGTAATAACAACATCATGAAACAAAACATGAGGAGGTGCACGATCATGTATTCGCATTTCCGCGATCCACTGAGGTACCTGAAACATAATCGAAAACTTTAAGCCTAAAGCTTAGTGAGTTTTCCCGAAAATACTCATACACAACAAATAACACAAATATAATAACAACATGCAATGGGTCCACAACTAATAGAATGGATTGCCCTCGAGACCACAATATAAGTCTGGATTGCCCCCTGGGCCCATAGCTTATGTTTGGCTTGCTCCCCGGCTTCATCAACCTTTGGACGGAATACCACTAAGCCCTTAGTACAAGTCTGACATGCCCTTCTAGACCCTCAGCTCGTATCTGAACTGCTCATGAGCCATCAGTATGAGTACGGCATGCCCTCATCGGCCCTCAACTCATAACTAGCTTGCTCCAGGGTTTGTTGGCTACAACACGGAGCAGTACAACCTCAACCTAACCCACATAATATGTCAACATATAACAGATAATATCATATATAGATAAATAGACAATATCATAGGTAGTCCTACAGATCTACCATACTAGCATATCAAAACTAGCATGCATATCTATCCCATACTCAACATATCAACAATATCGGATTATTAAACTAATGGGCCGACCTTGGTGCCTTCGACCCGAAAGTATAGTCTTGAACCCAAAAGTCGGTGCTTTATATACATGCATGTCCAATGCATGTCTTGAACCCAAAATAGGTCAAAATGGAGATTTATGACCTACTCTCCATGCATTGAATCAAAACTCGACTATAGGCCAGATCCAAGACTCTATAAGGTCACTTAAACATGAAGATTCATAAAGTTGCTAACTTTATGAGATCTAACCATTCCCTCACTCAAGAACAACAAGAAAAAGGTCCAAAAATCAAGATCTAGCAACATAGATGAATAAAAATTGGATCTTGGACACTTACAAAGGTCCAAAAGAGTGCCAAACTGAAAGGCGAGGGCTTGCTTGCTGGATTCTTACTTTCTTCTTCCAGCTTCTTTCTTCTTTGGCACCAAAAACACCATACTAACTCACAAATGATAAAAAAAGATGATTAGGGTTCTCAAGGGTTGATATGGGGAGTTGGAGGCTGATAAAAGACCAACCCTTGGGACTTAAGGAGATTATATAAGGTGCAAAACCCTGAAATTAGGGTTTTCTCAACCATCCGCCAACATGCCGTGTTTGTCCACCAACATACAATGTTGGCCCATAAAATATGCGGCCCAACAGTTCCTGAACACGCCGTGGTGAGGATTCACCACGCTGTGTTTCATAGGAAAATCATACATAATTGGAATGAATCTTATACCTGAAAATCGGGTGTTATAATTCTCACCCACTTGAACTAGACTTTGTCGTCGAATTCTACTACGGAGAACAAATTTAGGTAATGCTCCCGTATGTCAGCCTCCGGCTCCCAGGTCCACTCAGAGCACTTCAAATGCTACCATAGTACCTTTACCAAAGGTACTTCCTTGCTATGTGATATTGCCATATTTATACTTATTTTTAGGCAGTATTTAAGTACATTTTTATTAATAAATTGATAATATGTGCATAATAGTGATATTTATGAGTTTAAATTGTTATTTTCAGTCAATACAAAGGATTTTCGAAGAGAGGGACCAGAGGTGACAAAATGGGGAACATGGGAGGCTTGGAAGACAAGAAAATAATAAATTCATAATAAGAGCTTAATTCACAACGTGGCGGTGAAGCCCACGACGTGGCACGGGTGTTCCAGAAGATAAACATCGCGACGCGGAGGATTTCCTTGAAGGGTACGTTTTACTTGAAGCCCACGACGTGGCGCATATGGCCACGACATGGCGCAGGTTTTTGAGGATTATATAAGTTCTCCTATTATTACGAATAAAGGGACTTTTGGCAGAAGAAAAGGAGTTCCAGGAGACGTTTCAGAAGAGAAGAAAGGTCCTGGAAGAAGGATTTCAACACCAAAAGAAGTAAAGTTTTATATTTAGTTGATTATAAACATGTTTTTCATTAGTTTTAGCTGTGTTAGTTTAATTACTATGATGAGCAGCTAAATCTAGCTACTTTTGCTTAGCTAGATGAAGCTTTGAACTTATGAATAGTTATATGTTTATGGATTAATTTGAGTTGGTAAGAGTTGTTTGTGTTTGATTTGTATAACCTAGCATGTTATTATTTGCTTATCTAATTGCTAGATTGCATGTTCTGTGTAGCTTAGTGACCATGAAACTGCATGAACTTGTTTACCTAATAATTTAGTGAACATTAAATTGTTAGAGCTAGGATTGACCAATCGTAGTTAGTAATTAGGCTAAATAAATCTTAGCTGTGCTAGAGAACGTGAATTGTGACCATAATTGCGTTTATACAACAAATCTTACATAGCATATCTACATTCATAATTAGTTCTGTGTTTAATTATGTGTGAACATACATGGTTTAACATGAATTAGTTACTTATTGGTAAGATAGAACTAAATTACTAATATAACTAAAACCCAACTTAATACCCCATAATCATTAGCTAGCCATAAGGAAGAAGTGGATTCAACTAAGCAAGAGTGTGTTTTTATTTAATTTGATTAAGCTCGTCTGATCTTGCAAAATCAGATAAAACCCCTTTATTAAATTTGTTAATAAATTAGGTTAATTTAATAGTAATTAGATTAATTAGTAACACCGTTCCCTGTGATCGACACCCGACTTACCTAAGCTATATTGTAATCTGACTAGGTACACTGCCTATAAGTGCATAGTTAGTCTTAGTTTGTTAGGTTATAAATATTAAAATTAGTGGGTACTTTTGTGCACATCACTATGCAAAACCTTTACTTTCCTCTCCAGAATAGCCACTGGTCTCTTAACATAGTTCAGACGCTCATCAATCTGAATATCATCCAAAGACACTACTGCACCCTCATCCAATACACACTTTCGCAGCTACGAAACATGGAAAGTGCTATGAATTTGACTGAGCTCCTCAGGAAGATCCAATCTCTAGGTGACCTTGCCAACCTTAGAAATAATCTGGAATGGGCCAATATATTAGGGATCCAATTTCCCCCTCTTCCTGAAGTGAATCACACATTTCCAAGGTGAGACCTTCAGTAACACGATGTCGCTGACCTAGAACTCCTACTCAGATTGGTGCTGGTTGGCATAGATATTCTGCTGACTTTAAGCAGTCTGCAATCACTGCCTAATCTGTTGAATCATCTCTGTAGTTTGAAGGACCACCTCGGTCCACCCTATAACCCTGTGACCAACCTCGCCCCAGCAGACCAGGGTATGACATCTCCTTCCATAAAAGAGATCAAAAGGCAGAGCACCAATGCTAGCGTGAAAACATTTGATGTAGGAGAACTTTGCAAGAGGTAGGTAGCAGTCCCAACTCCCACCAAAATCAATGACATAGGCTTGCAACATATCCTCAACGGTCTGTATCGTCCGTTCACTCTGGGCGTCGGTCTGCAGATGACACTGCAAATAATATTACATTTAGTGGCACAAACTTTTAGTTCCATATTTTGTTTTGTGCCACTAAATTATGTTTTTAGTGGCACTTTATCTTTTTGTGCCACCTGATCGTGAAAATTTATGTTGTCGATACTAATTTTTGTGTTGCGCCAATATTGCCCACCTCTTTTTTGGGAATCATTTTCTTATTCGAAAAACCCTAACTCACCAAAATCTCTTTATCCCATATATAATTTTCTCTGTTAGTACTCTCCCAATCGTTCTTTATTTCAGCCTGTAATCACCGCCCCCTAACCAATTGCTGAATGCCTGAATCGAAAGCTTAATGTGAATGATTGTATCGGTAAGTGTTATGTACAATTAGGTTTTTCTATTATGAATTTCGTTGTAGTTCCATGAATTTAAGTTTGATATTTGGCTTGTTGATGAGTTGTATTTCTAGTTAAGGTAAAATTTTGATCAATATGAGGAATGAAGAGCATATAGAGGCTTCTATCAACACAGGTACAAATTAGCTTGTTAATTCTTCCCCTTTTCCCTCATAACCTACATCTTTTCTCATTCTTTTTTCTTCACATTGTCTTTCTTCGACCACCATTGTCCTCCTTCAACCATCATGACGACCACCGTCTCCCTCTAGCAAATCAGTGACTTCCTTTCACCTCTAGCAAATCGATCTCAAAACTTAGTTATATATGCTTCCTTTCTCTGCCGTAAATCTAACAGTGGTATTGCTCTTTTTTTTCTTGGAACCATAAAATTGGGAATTAATTTTCTTAGGAGTAAAATATTACCATTACACAAATTTTTTTGACATAATTATTCTTTATTTATTGATCGGCAGGTGTTTAACGAACCACCACATCAATATCAGGTTGGGATTTGTTGTATTTGGGTCTTTTTCTTGTTACTCATGTCGAGTTGAAAATTAATAACAGATGATCATGCAATTGGCAGATGGTCATTTTATGTATGAAATAGGTGCACCGTAAGTATGAATAAAAACTTCTTTTTATTTTCCTTTTTTTTTTTATCAATTTAGATATTTCTCATGATTTGCATATTGTAAATGATGTGTTGAAATGTAAGTTTATGTATGAAATTGTGGGAAGCTGTCCTCCTTCGTCTTTTCCTCACTTCTCTACTGTACACTGACTCATTTTTCCTCAAGTTCATTTAACTTTGGACCTCGTTGACTGAAAAGGAAGTCAGGGGATAAATCTATCATTTCGTGGGTTAAAGACTTATTAAAACGGGGATATGTTGTTGCTTGCTCATTCATAGCAAATATAAACTCAACAACTATGAAAACGACTTGTTTTTGTTTTTAGTTTCTCATGTATGTGGATGCCTGTGGTGATAGAAGATGAAAGCCAAGATATTTAAGTAAGAATGGATGTCTCCAATTTGACAAGTTAGCAAATTTTCATGCTAATAAACAACTTTTAAAGGTCCATTATGGTTTTTAATGTGTATTTTTTTTATCAATATTAAAGGTTCTTTCAAATAATAAAGTTCATATTAGTTCAAGGTTTCAAACATTATTAACTTGTTATGGCTTTGATAATAGTTTCATCGATCCCTAAACTTACCTTCAACATGTTTCCAACAAAAAGAAGAAAACAATCAAAATGGTGGTGTCGCTTTTATCTAGTCTTGGAGAAAAAATAAAAGATCCCAAGTGAAAATACTAGTTAATTCTTGACAAAACTGTAAATTTGGTCCTTGTGGTTTGGAAAAATCTTTGGATGGGGTCCAAAAAGTTTCCAGCTACACAGAAGATCCGAAATCAAGGTTTTTCTAGGTTTTTGGTCCAAAAAAATTGAAATTACCTATTTACCCTTTTAATTTCAATTTTGTGTTTTCTTTTCTTATTTATATTAATACTTTATGAAATAAAAATAAAAAAACCAAGAAGATGACCCCCACTCCACCCCTACCGGTACCTCCCTCTCTCTCTCTCTCTCGTTGCCAGTACGATGGATTCCAATAAATTGCGGGCAAAGGGACAGGGTGTCGGTGGTTGACGAGAACGAAGCGGCGAAGGAAAAGGGAGGACCTATGGGGTTTGGCTAGATCGAAGGAATGAAGGGAAAAGGCAGTGAAGCTTCTTCCTGCTCCAATGGTGATGTGCGAAGCGGGAAATGTTCAATCGGCGATGAGGGAGGTCATCTTTGTGGTTTAACGAAGCCGAAGGTACGAAAGAAATGGTGGAGTGTCGCGAGCAGCAACAACAAAGAAGTCGGGGTCCTCGGTGGGTTTGATCGACGGAAGGGAAGAGGAGGGTACGAGGGGTGGTCGTCGGTCTCAGTGGGTGCTGCGATGAGGTGATCGGTGGTTGACAGATGCGTGATTGGGGACTGCTCCGGCAGCCTCCCATGTTTTTTTTTGTGTGGTGGTGTCGTGGGAGGCAGCAGCAACCCCGGTTGCTATTGTGTTGTTTTTCTCTTGTGTTCTTGTTTTGTTCTTGACTGATTTGAAAGGGAATATGCAGGTGTTTGAGTTAAGGCTTGGTCACCGAAACAGGAAGGGATAAAGGTGGAATGGTGGTAGGGTGGTGACGGTGTAAGGTGGTATCGGGGGAGGCAGTAACTCCGGTTGCTACTGTGTTTTCCAGTGAGCAAGGCAGAAACATGAGAGAGAAAGGAGGACTTCGAAGGAGGGGGAGGAGGGAGAGAGAGAAGGGGAAGGGCTCCGGTGGGTTTGGTAGAGAGAGATATATAATTCTTTTTATGCATTAATATTTATAAAATAAAAATATAAAAAATACAAAAAAGAAATTTAAAGGGCAAAATAGTCAATTCAAGGGCTCAATGGAGCTAAACTACAAAAATTTCTTAAGTTTAGGACCAAAAATCTAGAAAAACCTTTATGTTGGACCTTCTGTGCAAGCTGGAAACTTTTTGGACCCCATCCAAAGATTTTTGCAAACCACAAGGACCAAATTTGCAGTTTTGTCTTAATTATTTGATTATGTTGGTTATTTATAGAGAAAGTGACAGATGTAATAATGTGAATGTGAAACATTCATTAACGTATACTAGTTTGTATGTTACCATTTGTAGATGTACCGATGCAAACCATTGACGAAGAGTATATCATGGAGAACCAAGAGGATGATAAAGAGTTAACATCTTTTATTGTTTATTCCTTGAAAAGTGTTTAGTTTTCTAGTTTTATATTTTGAGTAATTATTGACACAATGTTTTGAATTATTAAGTCTTTTGGAAGATATTTTTGTTTTAAATAGGGAGAATATTGTTGTAAGACAAGTTACATTTTGAGTAATGCTCTTGTGTTTTCCATTTATTATCTTAATTGTTTTTATTATTTTATATTCTATTTAAATTTATAAAAAAAAATGGACCTAATTTTCAAATATAAATGTTTTGTGGTAAAGTACCAAAAAATGATATTATATTAACAATTATATAGTGGTATAAAAAAAGTGTCCCAAAACTGAAAGTGTTATAGTGACATAAAAGAAGTGCCACTAAAACTCAAAAGAGTTGCAATGACACAATAAAAAAGTTCAAATAAAGTCTTTAGTGGCACTGGTGACATTAAAAAGTGCCACTAAAACTGAAAAGAGTTGCAGACAGAACCAAAAAGTGCCACTAAAAGTCTTTAGTGGCACTTTTATTTTGTGTCGCTGATTGCCAACATGGTCTTTAGTGGCATTTTTTTCGTTTTCAGTGGCACTTTTTCTGTGCCACTAAACATCATTTTATTTGTAGTGTGATAAGCTGTGTTGAAGTACAACCTCGTGCCTAGTTCCTCATAGAACTTCTGCCAAAAAACGGGAGGTGAACCGAACATCACCATCTGAAACAATAGAGACTGGAACCCCATGGCGAGCAGCGATCTCGCGAATATACACATAGGAAAACTTCTCGGCCGAAGAACTCTCCTGAATCACCAGGAAGTGGGCACTCTTGGTCAATCGATAAATGATGACTCAAATCGCATCAAAACCCTTTGCTGTCTTCGGCAACTTGGTGATAAAGTCCATCGAAATCTGCTCCAATTTCCACATGGGAACCTCTAGAGGCTGTAGCTTGCCATGCAGCCTCTGATGCTCGACCTTAACCATCTTGCATGTCAATCATCTTTCCATGTATCGGGGTATCTCTCTCTTCATACACGGCCACCAATAAATCAGTTTTAGATCTCGATACATCTTGGTGGTCCCCGAATGGATAGAAAAAAGAGACTTATGAGCCTCCTCCAACACAATCTGTTTAACCCCACAAGAATTAGGAACCCATACCTGACCGTAATGGGTCAGCAATCCACGACTATTTGGAACAAATATGGCGATCTCACCCTGGATCCTCTCTATCTTCCAGTTCTCTTTCTGAACACCCTCGGCCTGAGCCTCCCTAATAAATCCCAAAAGCGGAGAATCCTTAGATATCCTCATACACGATACCCTTTTTGAAGACCCACCCGACTTGTGGCTCAATGCATCTGCCACCACATTCGCTTTACCCAGATGGTAAAGGATCTTGCAGTCATAATCATTTATTACATCCAGCCACCTGCGCTACCTCATGTTTAGGTTTGGCTGATCCACAATATGCCTCAAACTCTTGGGATCCGTGTAGATAGTACAATGACCCTATAAAGATAATGCCTCCAAATCCTGAAGGCAAAAACCACTGACCCCAACTCCAAATCATGTGTGGGATAGCTCGTCTCGTGCGGCTACAGTTTCCATGAAGCATATGTTATCAACCGTCCTTTCTGCATGAGGACCACCCCCAAACCCGTGATGGAAGCATCACAAAATACCAAGAAATCCTCAATTCCCTTAGGGAGGGTCAAAACCGGGGCCTCACATAATCTATGCCTAAGGGTCTCAAATGTTAACTATTGCTTAGGGCCCCACCGAAAATCCACCCCTTCCTTGTCAGACGAGTGAGGGGTAGTACAATCTTGGAGAAATCCTGAATGAATCTCTAGTAGTACCCTACTAGCCCCATGAAACTTCTGATATTCAATGGAGATTTCAGAACCTCCCACTGCTGTAACGACCCAATTTTTACGTCCGAAAATTTCATTTTAAAATATTACTTTAGAAAACATTAATAAATAAAAGCATTGTTTGATCACACCATAACACATCGAAACCATGTTCTAAAAGGTCAAACCATACATCCCATCAAAATATCAGAGTACAATCCCAGTACATCTTGTAAATGCGAAAACCGAAGAGTGTGTGTATGACGTGCCGCTACCGCGCCGGCTCCTTCCCCTTCGATGCAGAGGTACCTGAAAACAAAACTGTAAACGTAAGCACAAAGCTTAGTGAGTTCCCCCAACGTACCACATACCATACAAACACATAACATACGTACTGCCAGGCTATTCTGGGGTGCCTGACTACCCGGTACGGCCGTTATGGGGTGCCGACCTACCCATACGGCCATTCTGGGGTGCCGTCTTACCCATGTCAAGCCATTCTGGGGTGCTGACTACCGATGTCAAGCCATTCTGGGGTGCTGACTACCCATGTCAAGCCATTCTGGGGTGCTGACTACCCTTGTCAAGCCATTCTGGGGTGCTGACTACCCATCAGTCCTAACAACCGATCCTCGGGGACTGGTCCCCTGCCGCTACCTCTATCGCATAGCATAACAGACCAACATACAAGCATACCATCACATACAGTCAGATAATTCTGGGGTGTCTGACGACCCAGCGGTCCTAACAACCGAACTCTAATACTATTGCATATAACGTATCATGATAGCATGTAACATAACAGGTAACAGCAAACCTAGATGATATC
The DNA here is from genome assembly GCF_052625555.1 of Lactuca saligna. Lineage (NCBI taxonomy): Eukaryota > Viridiplantae > Streptophyta > Magnoliopsida > Asterales > Asteraceae > Lactuca > Lactuca saligna. Next base: position 265,397,057 of record NC_136421.1, on the reverse strand, counting down.
ACAAAGACAATCATCTATCATACATCTCCTACTGGTGGGCCGACATTGTGGCCTTAGACCCACCACTACTGGAAGGTAACTCACCTGAACTGCTGAGCCCTACTGATAAATCTCTGGCTGCTACTCGACAATCCCCTGATCCGCTGCTCCTCCAGCTCTCCGAGCTATCAATATACATATAACACTTAGTCTGACAGTCAACTAAGTCAACTCTGGTCAAAGTCAACCTTCCAGGTCAACCCTACTCGCCGAGTCTTCCTAAAGACTCGCCGAGTTCATAAGTTCAAGGTCTTTCTTATTCGCGACCCGACTCGCCGAGTCAGTCCATGACTCGCCGAGTCCAACTAGTTCCAAGTCCTGTCCTGTCCAACTCGCTAAGTCACCACCCGACTCACTGATTCGGGCCTCGACTCGAAGGGTTCAGGGTTTTCGCGATCTGACTCGCCGAGTCCAAGAACAGACTCACGGAGTCCTAGACAATCCTCAACCAACTCGCCGAGTTGCTCATCCAACTCGCCGAGTCCATGCCTAACTTCATCCGACTCGACGAGTTGTTCATCCTACTCGTCGAGTTCCTCCTCATCTTCAAGCTACTCGCCGAGTCCACTCGAAGGACTCGCCGAGTCCATACGGTTCTACATACATGCAGAGGACCTTTGAGTCATGCATGGACTCCAAACTGTAGATCCACTCTTTTAAGGTCTATTCCTTACGTAAAGTTGCAAACTTTACGTGTAGAGAAGGAGATCTAGGCAAGATACGCCATTAACTAGGGTGTAAGGCCAAGGGACTTCAAAATCAACACAATGACTGATACTTTATGCTTCTCCAGGCCCTAAAACACTTGAATCTGAAGTAGCAACTCCAGATCCAGCTTCAAACCCAAGGTAATAACATTATGGCAAAATAGCCCCAACAACCACACATAGATCTAGGTGCAAAAAGGGTCCAGGAACTAGTTTATTACCTCCAAGTGCTCAAAATGAACTCACAATCCCAGATCTATAGCTCCTTCTAGCTCCTCCAAGTTCCTTCTTCCTTTTCCAAGCTTTAAAGCACTTTCCAAGGCTCCACTAGGAGATATGATGGCTAGGGCTTGATATCCAGGGCTAAAGAGGCAGTAAGGAACCCTGGGAAGAAGATTAAGACATTTATATAGGCCCCAAGTCCCAAATTTAGGGTTTTCCACGCACAGACCAGACTCGCCGAGTCCCCCTGGTCGACTCGCCGAGTCGGTCACTTACTCCCCGACCCGGATCCCGCTCGGACTCGCCGAGTCCCCCCTTAGACTCGCCGAGTCGACCCCTAAACTTAGGGTTTCTTTCCTTTCTTGGTCTTTGAAACTTTGGGTGTTACAACTCTCCCCCACTTAAATTAAACTTCGTCCTCGAAGTCTGCTATGGCCCACTGCCTGCAAGCTGCCTCTAAACCCAACCAACTATTCCAACACCAGCTGCTTACCCTTGCTGGCTTTTGCTCGATCCTTCCGACTAACCTTAATCCCTGCAGATAATACCTCGGGTCAACCCTGACCCTGAACATCCTGGAGACCCAACTTACTCAACTGGTAATCCTTCTGGTACTCACCGAGTACTGAACTGAACCTATAGGGGTTCGCCCTTCCTATCCTTGCGCAAATCCCTTGCCTTCCCAAGGCAAGGTTCTATAACCAACTATTTCCCTGTAACTGTGAAGGTCCTATACTTCACCAACTCCATCACCCCCGCCAAAACCAGTACGGGTCCATACCGCCAACAACCACCGACGCCCCTATCTGACATAACTTGGTGCCGAGCACCCCCGGTCCTTACTGACGCCTCTATATTTGGGTTACCGAACACTACCGGTTACTACACCCCTTCGCCATCTCCTAGTCGCTTCCAGCGACTCCTGAAAATACTTCGTGTATCTATAACTGTTCTATCCATTCTTCCGCTCATACTGAAACGATGCTGCTGGGAATAGCTTGCTTATATCCCATCTGATTATTCAACTCCTACTAACTCGAGTCTTTCATCCCGAAGAAAAGCTACTTGCCTAGCTATCTTTACATCTCACTTATACTCGGCCGAAGGCTCAACTGATCCTGCTGAGAGAGACTTGTCATTTCCACATCAACCAACTATACCGTCGACACAAGTATTCCAACTCAAATACAATACTGACCCAAAACTCTGAAACCTTTCAAACACTGAATTGTCTGCAATACCGAACCTTCCTGAAACATTAAACTGCCTGAAATGCTGATCTAGCTGAATCACTGAGCTGCCTGAAACACTAAACTGGCTGAAACACTGAGCTGCCTGAAACACTAAACTGGCTGAAACACTGAGCTGCCTGAAACACTAAACTGGCTGAAACACTGAGCTGCCTGAAACACTAAACTCAAGTCCAACTGTGGAGTCAAGGGACTCCTCCCTTAGTCGCTTCCACGACTTCTGAATGAAGTCTTCCTCAAGGACTAGTTTCCACTAGTTATCCTGCCACTGTGGCTCTAACAACCTTCCGATCCAACCGATCGGGTCCATACTTCACATCCTGACATCATCCATTCTATGACTAATAACATGATGGCTCCCAGACTGATGGTAGCCCTTAACATACCCGAACCTCAACAGTCCACTGCTACTCTGATCTCATAACTGATGTGACGGCCTATAGCCAAGATTCGCTGACTTAGCCATAACTGAACCATTTGGGAAGTCCGAATCTAATCAGTGGATTCCTATATTCCCACCGCTGCACCCGAACGGGTGGGAATTAATACATTCCCGCGTTCAACCACGCGCTCATGCTGCTACCAATCTGATAAAAGCCACGGCTACCCCCGTGGATTCACAAGTCTCAAATACTATCTGGCTGCTAATGAATGCTACGGCTACCCCCGCAGGCTTACAACACTCTACTACTATCTGACTGCTAGTGAATGCTACGGCTACCCCCGCAGGCTTACAACACTACTACTACCATCTGACTACTAGTGAATGCTACGGCTACCCCCGCAGGCTTACAACACTCTACTACTATCTGACTGCTAGTGAATGCTACGGCTACCCCCGCAAGCTTACAACACTACTACTACCATCTGACTGCTAGTGAATGCTACGGCTACCCCCGCAGGCTTACAACACTCTACTACTATCTGACTGCTAGTGAATGCTACGGCTACCCCCGCAGGCTTACAACACTCTACTACTATCTGACTGCTAGTGAATGCTACGGCTACCCCCGCAGGCTTACAACACTCTACTACTATCTGATTGCTAGTGAATGCTACGGCTACCCCCGCAGGCTTACAACACTACTACTACCATCCCGAGAACATCCTGACTATCCCTAGTCCCGCTAGTGATTCTTCATCCTGATTTCTCACACCAGCCCTCGGTCTTTGAATTCTGCATCATCCTCGACATCTTATATCCTTGATATACTTAGTGCTTCGTCGAGGAATTCTCCGGCTTGGTTCCCAAACCAACCGTCTACTAATCTGAATACAAGAAGCTATTGTTGGGAAGTCTCCAACCTCCCAACTCCTGAATCTACGCAACCTGCATGCTGCCTCATACACTGGCTACTAATACAAAACATCTCTTGTTGCCCGCTCTCGGGTTCCCCATTCCACTCACTTGAGTCTTTACAGGTGGCCCTCACTCTTGGATTCCCAACCAGCTTCTAACCATCTCGATTACATGAACTAACTGCTGGGAAAAGTTCTTGAACTCCTAATTCTGAACTTCTCAATTCATCCAGCACTGTGCTACTACCACTTCTTCTCAGAGGCCGCGCACTCATCCTGAGTGACTCTTATCCATGTATACCCGGAGGGTTCTCCCCCACTTCGATCCTGCTTACCCCTTGCTGCTTCACATTCAAAAGAGATCCCGACCTTTACTACCATTCCAAAACTTCTACTGGGGAACCCAAGCCCACCAGGTAGGAATTTGACCATTCCATCCAAACCACTATCCACTCCGAACTAGCGAAACGAACCAGATCTCTCCCTACCATGCTACAGTTACTGCATCCTCCGAAACTTCTCTATATGAGCACATCCCCTAACTGCCAACCAATTATCCGAGGTATGAAAATGGCATATGACGTAATCACAAGCAAGCCACTCCATAACACAACACTTATACCACAATTGATGCAAAAACCATAACAATATAATCATAACATAAGCTGACATACATAAAGTTACATACCTCCATTACTCAGTGCCGCTCGAATCCCTGCTGAAATCTACCGGAGAAACTCGGCTCCGAGCCGTAGGCACCCTTGCCCGGCCTTGACAACTACTGACGGTACTTGAAGTTCCAAGGGCAGGAGCTGGCGCCTGCCCTGCAGAATACAAACTCGGACAGTGGGCCTTCTTGTGGCCCCTCAGACTGCAATGGAAGCACAATGGATCAAGTCCCTGAGCGATGGTAACAACACAGTCTCTGCTAAAATGACCAATCTGGCCGCACTTGAAACACCCAGCATCTCCACCACTTCTACGCCTACACAAACCCATGTGCGTCCTCCCGCACTTCCCGCATCGACTGCGGCTCTGATAGTTCCTCGTCCTCAAATCTGAACTCTTGGGCCTCTTACTCGAACCTGTGGCAGCCTGAGTCTCATCCATTTTCCTCTTCCCTTCCGACTCCCTGCCCGACTCTCGCTCCTGTGTTACCCCAATGGTAACGTCTGCTGACTGCACAACAGATGTCTGATCCTGAAGCCTCGCTATCAATCTATCAGTGATCCTCACGACCATGTCTGGCAGACACTCGCGGATGGCCCGCGAAACTTCCTCAACTATCCAATCATGCAATGGTTTCTCTTGGAGACAGAATGCCCCACACACCCCTGCCCCCTAATAGCAGAAACTAGAAATGGGATCTCCCTCCCTGATGGATCCCTGAACTCCATAGGATTCGGGACCTAGACGAGCCCCAATCTGTCCTGAAACTAACCCGGCCCTAAAGGCCTCAAGATGACTGTCCATGAGCTCCACAATAGCCTCTCTAACTGAACCGAAAATCACTGGAGTCTGATCGATGATGTTGCGCATAATTTCTGCGGAAATGAATTCCCTCATCTGATCATCAAGCTGCCCGGCTCTAAAGCCCGAGCCAGACCCCTCCCCTACACCTGATCTGCCAACTGATATCTCGCGCAATGTCACCATGCTGAAAATATAACAATCCATGATCAATTACATACTACTGCTGAGGGATCTCTCACATACTCTACTAGTTCCTTGGTTTCGCCTCGGCCCCTCTTGAATCGAGTACAGATCCTCTGCTTTCAGTAGTATGGGCCCCTACTACCTTCCACATCTATCCGTACTTTCCTCAAGAGTCACCTCAACTTCACCAAGTCCCCTTTACTCTTCTACTGATCTCTGCTACTCTCATCCTAGGCTTGCCCTAGGGAACCTCTAACTCTACCCAAACAGTCCTCAGCTGCTGAAGGCCTCCTTGTAATGCCAATTAGTCACTACCTGAATACCATCACATGTGACGAGGCTCAGATAACCCTTCAAGTAAAGGACTCGTCCCTACAACGGTTGGACTCAAACAAGAGCTGCACAGTAGGGCCAAATCCAGCACTCTGAGATTATTGAACCCTGATCACATGTGATGAAACGTATTCACCTAATGGCTAACTCTCATCACTCAGAGTCCCACAAAGCACAAAGCAAGCAGCATTCGGATAAGGGAAACATACTCAGGCAAAACAATTCTCATAACAAGGAACTGCACTAGCATATAATGCTAAGCTCATACTTTCAGGCATAACCTACACAGGCTATCCTACTACTGTCTACTCATTACTAGCATGCAATTCTGATCAAGCTGAAACACATAAAGTAGGCACATAAGGCATCATCCTAGATCTTTAGTCCTATTCTAGCATGCTGTTCTACTAAAGCTGGAAACTGAAACTGAACTGAAACTGATACTGAAACTGATATCGAAAATAATAACATAACTTGTATGGGTAAATTGGGAGTACTTACTTGAGCTCGGCCGGTCGCGCACGTCACACACTTTGCTCTTTCTTATGACTCTTTTCCGGGTTTTAAAGAACAATTTCTTTTGGAAAATCTTTCAATCCCTCGATTTGAGTCCGAACACTCCCGAAGGCGTGTCCGAATCCCTCAAACCAGGGCTCTGATACCAACTTGTAACGACCCAATTTTTACGTCCGAAAATTTCATTTTAAAATATTACTTTAGAAAACATTAATAAATAAAAACATTGTTTGATCACACCATAACACATCGAAACCATGTTCTAAAAGGTCAAACCATACATCCCATCAAAATATCAGAGTACAATCCCAGTACATCTTGTAAATGCGGAAACCGAAGAGTGTGTGTATGACGTGCCGCTACCGCGCCGGCTCCTTCCCCTTCGATGCAGAGGTACCTGAAAACAAAACTGTAAACGTAAGCACAAAGCTTAGTGAGTTCCCCCAACGTACCACATACCATACAAACACATAACATACGTACTGCCAGGCTATTCTGGGGTGCCTGACTACCCGGTATGGCCGTTCTGGGGTGCCGACCTACCCATACGGCCATTCTAGGGTGCCGTCTTACCCGTGTCAAGCCATTCTGGGGTGCTGACTACCCATGTCAAGCCATTCTGGGGTGCTGACTACCCATGTCAAGCCATTCTGGGGTGCTGACTACCCATCGGTCCTAACAACCGATCCTCGGGGACTGGTCCCCTCCCGCTACCTCTATCGCATAGCATAACAGACCAACATACAAGCATACCATCACATACAGTCAGATAATTCTGGGGTGTCTGACGACCCAGCGGTCCTAACAACCGAACTCTAATACTATTGCATATAACGTATCATGATAGCATGTAACATAACAGGTAACAGCAAACCTAGATGATATCACAAAGACAATCATCTATCATACATCTCCTACTGGTGGGCCGGCATTGTGGCCTTAGACCCACCACTACTGGAAGGTAACTCACTTGAACTGCTGAGCCCTACTAATAAATCTCTGGCTGCTACTCGACAATCCCCTGATCCGCTGCTCCTCCAGCTCTCCGAGCTATCAATATACATATAACACTTAGTCTGACAGTCAACTAAGTCAACTCTGGTCAAAGTCAACCTTCCAGGTCAACCCTACTCGCCGAGTTCATAAGCTCAGGGTCTTTCTTATTCGCGACCCGACTCGCCGAGTCAGTCCATGACTCGCCGAGTCCAACCAGTTCCAAGTCCTGTCCTGTCCAACTCGCTAAGTCACCACCCGACTCACTGATTCGGGCCTCGACTCGAAGGGTTCAGGGTTTTCGCGATCTGACTCGCCGAGTCCAAGAACAGACTCGCGGAGTCCTAGACAATCCTCAACCAACTCGCCGAGTTGCTCATCCAACTCGCCGAGTCCATGCCTAACTTCATCCGACTCGACGAGTTGTTCATCCTACTCGTCGAGTTCCTCCTCATCTTCAAGCTACTCGCCGAGTCCACTCGAAGGACTCGCCGAGTCCATACGGTTCTACATACATGCAGAGGACCTTTGAGTCATGCATGGACTCCAAACTGTAGATCCATTCTTTTAAGGTCTATTCCTTACGTAAAGTTGCAAACTTTACGTGTAGAGAAGGAGATCTAGGCAAGATACGCCATTAACTAGGGTGTAAGGCCAAGGGACTTCAAAATCAACACAATGACTGATACTTTATGCTTCTCCAGGCCCTAAAACACTTGAATCTGAAGTAGCAACTCCAGATCCGGCTTCAAACCCAAGGTAATAACATTATGGCAAAATAGCCCCAACAACCACACATAGATCTAGGTGCAAAAAGGGTCCAGGAACTAGTTTATTACCTCCAAGTGCTCAAAATGAACTCACAATCCCAGATCTATAGCTCCTTCTAGCTCCTCCAAGTTCCTTCTTCCTTTTCCAAGCTTTAAAGCACCTTCCAAGGCTCCACTAGGAGATATGATGGCTAGGGCTTGATATCCAGGGCTAAAGAGGCAGTAAGGAACCCTGGGAAGAAGATTAAGAAATTTATATAGGCCCCAAGTCCCGAATTTAGGGTTTTCCACGCACAGACCAGACTCGCCGAGTCCCCCTGGTCGACTCGCCGAGTCGGTCACTTACTCCCCGACCCGGATCCCGCTCGGACTCGCCGAGTCCCCCCTTAGACTCGCCGAGTCGACCCCTAAACTTAGGGTTTTCTTTCCTTTCTTGGTCTTTGAAACTTTGGGTGTTACAACTGCACCACCGCCTCGATCTTGGCCGGATCGAACAATCTCCCATCCTGGTGAACGAGGTGTCCAAGGAACTGAACCTCTCATAACCAAAAATCGCACTTCGAGAACTTAGCATAAAGCCGTTTTCGCCTCAGAACCCCCAGAAGCTCACGAAGATGCTCCTCATGCTGCTCTTCGGTCTTGGGATACACCAAGATATCCTCAATAAACATAATAAATGAACGATCGAGCATCGACCTGCATACCCGATTCATCAAATCTATGAATACCGCAAGCGCATTGGTGAGACTGCACGGCATCACCACGAACTTGTAATGCGCATAACGAGTCTGAAATGCGGTCTTCTCTATGTCCTCCTCTCTCACCCTAACCCGATGGTACCCAGACCTCAGATCCATCTTGGAGAACCAAGATGCACCCTGCAATTAGTCAAAGAGATCGTCAATCCGTAGAAGGATATAACGGTGCTTCACTTTTAGCTTGTTCAACTCCCGATAATCAATACACATACGGTGTGAACCATCCTTCTTCTTGACGAATAAAATCGGAGCTCCCACAAAGAACTACCCGGCCTGATGAACTACTTGCCCAACAACTCCTGCAGCTGAGATGACAACTCCTGCATCTCAGGCGGTGCCAAGCGGTGCGACACCTTGGCAATTAGGGCCGCACTTGGCATGATGTCAATCCTAAACTCGAGCTGTCTCTCAAGAGGCACACTGGGTAACTCCTCCAAAAATACATCGGAAAACTCCCTGATAACCAAGACCTCTGAAACTGAAACCTGATCCCCAAAACGTGTATCCACCATATAAGCCAAATAACTCTCACACTCGTGATGAATATACCATCGAGCCCTATCTGCAAAACAAAACCCTGAACCCATCCTGGTGCCCTCTCTATAGATAACCAGTTCTCCCACACTTGGGGTTCGAACTACCACATGCTAACCCTCACAATCAATCACAGCACCGAAACGGCTTAGACAATCCATACCCATAATCACACAGACATCCCCCATGGGGATAGGGATCAAATCGATCGGATAAGGCACCTCGAAAATCTCTAGAATACAATCCCGATATACTAATGATGCAGAAAACCTATGTTTGTTGGTGATAGAGATTCACAACAGACACTCTAAATCCCCCATGGGCATATCAAACTACTTACTGAACGACCAATCATAAAAGACCGACTCGCACCTAAGTCAAACAACACTAGAGTAGGCAAAGAGTTTACTAGGAACGTACCTAACAGGGTACAACATAAGCATAACACAAAACATAATAAAAAAATAAGGGATAGAAACATACTAGTCACAACATCTGGAGCTGCTCTATCATCCGCTGCAATAAGTTGGAAAGCATGACCTCGAGCTCTCGGGGGCTCCACCCTGCCCTGACTCCTATCAGTGATCCTTAAAGTAGCCGACTTTGGAGCCTGTGCCGGCCTAGCAGCAAGCGATGAGCAGTTGGCCTTCACATGTTAAACCTGGTGGCAATGATAACAAATCCTAGAACTGAGTGTTGAAGCCTGCTGGCAACAATCCCTTGCGATATAGCCCTGCCGGACACAATTGTGGCACCCAGATGCTGATCGGCAAGCACACTCATGCGCCTTGCTGCACTTCCCACAAGTGCGGCCCTTCTGGCCCCCATATCTAACATCAACAGTCTTAAACCGCTTTGGCGCAGGTTGCAACTACATCGGGGCTGGCCTCTGCTCCCTCGTCTGTAGATCAATCTCAATCTCACGCCACCTAGCGGCCTCCTGTATCTCTAACAATGTACCATAGCTCCGAGTAGAAACAACCGGTCTGATCTCCTTTTTAAGCATTCTCAATTAACAGGTCATCTGAGCCTGCTTAGATGCAGTAAACTCAGGACATAACATAGCCCTCTCTGTAAACGTCTTGGTGATCTTTATCGCCGTCTCGGAACCCTGCCTCAAATCCAGGTACTCCTTTGAGAACCTCTCTCGCTCCACCAGCGAAACATCTCAGAGAACTACTCCCAAGACACAACAGCTTTCTGCTCAGCAGAATAGGAACTAGTAACATGCATCCACCGATCCTTCGCTCCGGTTCTCAGAAGGTTCAGAGCGCACCTGATCTTCTGGTCATTTGAACATGAACAATTTAAGAAACATTCCTCCGCATCAGATAGCCACTTCATGGTAATGATCGGGTCCTACACTCTATTGAAAGTCGGGGGCTTCGTATTTTCGAAGTCCCGATACTGAAAAACCTGGCCCGATCTAACCCCTACTGTTGGGTTATGAGCATTCTAACACTCCTAAGTGTGCATGCAACCCTAAATACCTTGGATCTATGTTTTCTCTATTATACATGCAAATATGAACATCCAAGGTATTATCCTAATCTAGCATACAAAACTATCAATATAACAAGATAGAATACATACCTCTTTGATGTAGAATGTCTTCATGAAGCTTGAGTGCCTAGTGCCCCAAGTGTGACACCTCAAATGGTTCACACAACACCAAATACACTTGGAATAACTTGAGAGAATTCTACACTTCATAAAATCGGCTAGCCCTCTCTAGAATAATCTAGTGGCCGATTTTCCTCAAGAATAAGATGCTTATATAGTTATACAATTAGAGTAAACTCTAAATTTCCTTGGATCCATGGGTTCAAATATACCATGGAGCATCCATGGAGCATCATATGGGTTTTGGCCCAACTAGATAATCCATGGAGCATTAGCCTACTATACAAGTATGGATGATTTACACAATCAACCCATATATTTAATTAGTCTTCTTTTGATCACTTAATTAATCCTAGATTAATTCTTGATCAATACTAATTAAATAATCTTATTATTCTTATTATTAATATACTAGAACTTATAATATATTAATAACCATAAGTGTCTTATTTCTCTCATTATAGTCTATCCAAGTGCATGATGTCATGCAACCCAAATGGACCATGCCGGGTCGGGTCAAGTCTTACCAATTATAGTTATGGACTTAGACATTAATCCAACAGTCTCCCACTTGGATAAGTCTAAAACTATTATTGCGTATGACTTCAGGAACCAACTGGCAATCGTAGCTCTCAAAAGCTTCTGTCGAACTTTGACCTTGTCGATAAACGCTGACCTTTGTCAATGACTTGTCCATTAGATAAGGGATCATATATTCCTCCATTCTAGATATCATATGGACTGAGACATGGATTATAATCATTCTCTCTGTCCATTTGTTGTTTCCCGATTTCCGATTTATGACGACTGACTAATTGAACAAATCAAATCAGTCCTGGCCCGGCCGAGCACTTCCATTTGTCATCATCAAATCATCGAGGGGCCCACAGATATCGCTTTTATCCCAAAGGTAAAAGGAATGGATAAACTTCGACTCATATGGCTTGTTCTACTACTTGTTGAATCATACACAAAGGCACGTTTTATAGCACCGAGTTACCAAATGCGGTTTCGTGCAATCAATGTACTATCAACTCATAGTAACAACTCATATCTCTAGGTTTGAAGAATATAAGATATTATCATCTCATGATCACTCGTGATAAAATCCAAGAAGTGATTCCAATGAGCACGGGTTGAATCCAATACTCAGAACTTATGAGCACTCATGAGTGTTGTAGTCCTTTGTCCAACACCTTAGACCTCTACAAGCCAACCCATGACAGTCTTAATTCATATCTACTTCCAACATATGACCGACTGTGGATGGTTTGAATAACTTAGTCATTCCGGAAGAATAACCTAGTTTATTCGGGAAGTCAAAACATGCAAAGTGAAACACAATAATAATTGAATCCAATATGGTATCAAAACCTATGAACATAAATAAAACACCTTTTATTTATCACCATATGATTACACATTATTCATTGTATACTGTTTCAGCTATCAACTTTATTCTTGAATTTAAAACAATAGTTGTCCCATGCTCCAAGCATGTACACTATGTTTTCTAAACACTAGTCATGCCATACACCAAGTATGCATACTATGTTTGTCTATGATCTTTACTTTGTGAACTAGATCAATTGAACATAACTTCAATGATTCTCTTTTCACACTCCCAAATCCTTACTGTAAATACAAGAATTCCAAATTCATGTCATTTACTGAAATCTGTTAGATTCTAAACTTATATGCATTGATCCTCTTGTAATGGTTATGCACAAAGTCAGAAAGACTTGGAAACAATCATTACAGAGTATTCCAAAGGAGATCAATTCCTTGGAAACATCCTTCTTGCATTAAGTTTCCTTAATCTTACACAGATTGAAATTTCTATCTTTGAAACATTTCCAGATTCCATTTTGACCATCACTTCTGAACAAGAGTTGCCTCCTTCCAGATTATGTCAATATGGTCCTTCCAGAATTATCACTATACTTCCAACTGTCCTTGAGCAACCAATCTTTGGTAAACCTTAGATTGTCCTTGATAATTGTTTAATCCTTTTAGTCATATCCAGTTCTAAACCTTTTCTCTTCTTAATGCCCCAGGCATTTGGAAATTTTTAGAAAGGATGAATATAGCACATGTAATCGATCCTATATTCGAAGCATATGGGACACGATTCATGATGTTTCACATAAAGACTAAACCAGTCTTTTGCTATAACATTTTCATTTCTATTTGCCAAGTTCTCATAATTCAGATTATGAAAAGGGATGCTGTAATCATAATCAAATTTAAGAACGCAAATAATGGACCCATATACAGAATTTCCTTATGTTGAGCCATTCCAACATGAAATTCATATATATCCTTGACTAAATGATTAAAACCTCACGATCTAAGCTTATAGATTTGAGATGAAGTATAATTTCCTCTCCCTTAATTATAGCAAAACAACTTTTTCCCAATTGAAACCTTTTGTTTTCTATAATTAACATTGCTAACTTGCAATCTTTTATCATAATTATCATGCTCCCACTAACATGATGATTATTAGCATAACACTTATGCTCCTACTAGCTTTGACATGTACTCAGAAATCAACTAACTTTCTACCAAAGCTCAGATTTCTGATACTAGATTGCTTTGATAAGACTTTATCAAAATCATACACCTTCCCTTAGATAGCACACTTGTGTGTCTAAACAATTATGAAGAGGGATGCCGTAATCATAATGGTTAGACCTTTTTTCTACTTCTCACAAGTCCAGGTTAGTGTGCCGGTAAACCACACACGCTCCACTAACGACTTTGAGAATGCAAATATCACAATTGCTATCTAGCTAAATTCTACTTAGTGAAAGTGTTTCCTCACCATCATTTTCATGAATCGGAGAGAAACCTTATGACACTTAGATTTAATGGCGTGTGTGTTCTTATCCATGTGAATTATCAAAACCATAGTCACAAGACAAGGATAATGACAAATCCAAACTAATATGGACTGAACTCAATCTTAATTTCTTGCCACCTGGCAGCTCAAGGGCCTGCCATTGCTTCCAAGTTGTTGTGCAACAAATTGAGAACTCTAAGAACTCAACTTTAACTGGAATGGGCACAGACTATGTCAACACGATAGGTTATAAACCTCAAGTCGTGTGCTAGTGAAGAACTTTAGGTTTTATTCTTGATTAGTTCTTGAGACTTTCAAGACCTTTAAGACTCCCACTGTCCTCTTGACCTATAAGACTCCCTTGTCAAACATCCAAGAGATAGTGTGGATTCTAACCAAGACAAACATTTCACACAATTGGCCTAAGTTGGTCTTTGTTTTATGCAAAACATCACAACTTACCAACTTCAAATGAACAAGAGTAGGACACTCTTACTCTTACATTTGACACGTGTTTTAAACCTTCTTAAAGACATGTCACTCAAATTACAATCTTGGAGTATGACTCTAAGACTTGTATTGGAACGAAGTATGACTCATCTTCTTGATTTAACCATTTCAACAATTCAAGATCCCTTCTTCTTAGTCATAAGAATGCACTAAGACTTCCTTAGAGAACTAATTTTGATATGGTTTCTTAATCATTAAGATGATCACAAAAACTGATACTAAAGTACTCTCCCATCTTTTCAGATTTGAGAAACTTTTATCCTTCTGCCTAAGTTGATTCTTCTTATCCGCTCTGCCATGCATTGGAACCTTTTCCAATGTCTCAGAGTTACACTTAAGCTTGTAAGTATAATCATATTTACTGAGCTTTAGTAAACTATGACGAATAGTCTTATCAATCTTTTGTGGTGGACTTAATCAGTGCACATGACTATGTACTCGATCCCTTAGTCTATTACTTGACTCACACATCCATGTGAATAAGTAATTAGTCTTAATTTTCCAAAACTTGAAAGTTCTCATTCATCATGCTATACAACTTGCATGATTCCAAGTCCCGGTCCAATTGAGACTTTGGATGATGAGAATCTTTACTTATTTGGTAAATTTAGACATTACCACAAATGAAAGAATCAATTTCATATTTCCACTCTTGCTATTAATGGAATCATATAAGCAACAATTTTTCCTCAAATGCCATTGTAAGGATATTTTAAAATAAATAAAATCAAAATTTTCTTTTATTTTAAAACTATGCGGAAAAACTTATCCTTACAATCCATATGAAAACTTGTTGTTATCTATTCCTTAGCAATATCTCATAACTCCTAAGAAGTAGCTCAAGAATCCGATTTTCAAACTACGCGATAGAAATCCATCTATGCGATCAGATTCAGCATATTCTTTCTTTAAGTTCCTTTACTTTTCTTTGATTCTTAAAACATTACCATGTGACCCAGTCACATCATGTATCAGGAATCTCAGAATATAAACTTAACAGAGTTAGATTAGTGGACTTTACTTGAAGTAAAGTCAATCTTATTGACTTTAACATCCTTAGGTAAATTTGGCAGCTTCGCAACTAATGACCCTTACTTTGGCAATATAAACATATGGACCCTATGATAATGGTACACAGGACTATTACAGACTTAGCCTTTTTCTCTTTACCATTTGGTCAACCTAGTTGACTATGGTCAATCCCTTTCCTTGGGAAGAGAATGTTTTTTCTGTATTTCCAGTGTCACCATTGTCAATGTCCATAAAGTTTCAGGAAGTTGATCTTAGCAAATAGATAAGATCATTAAGGGTCTTGTCATAGTCTGTTTCATAGGTGTTCCAAAAGAACTCACTATGTGACTTAGAAAGTGATTGAACCACCAACTTTCTCAAGACTTTGACACCCAACTCTCCCGGCTTGTCAATATGTGACTACATCTCCAAGATGTGATCACACCAAGACCTTTACTTGCCAATAGGGCTCAAGTGACTTTACACTTTTAAAGAACTTGTGGGGTAGGGAGAATAATTGGAGGAGATGACTGAAGTATGATTTCCATTGGAACATCATCTTCATTTAGGAAAGCTAGTTTCAAGAGATTTGGGAAGATCATAAATGTCTAAACCATACATGTTTTGGGAGATATTCAAGATAGTTGATCTTAAGGTCCTTAATATGACACCCAATATGAAATATTAAGGCTAGGACCCAACAAACTATTTTATAACTTAGAAAAGGTATGCCATAATCCAAGCTATAAAACAATTTGAAGGTAGGTGAATGACGATTCACCAATTTCAACCAAGATAAACGAAATGTATTATTAGGTTTTAATTGGATTTGAAACTCCTAGATCTTTGAGATTCATTGAACTGTTCAATGGCATGTTGCAATCTCGAGTGTGCCCTTCAGGTTTTGTGACTGGGATGTCGAGGATCACAAAACAAGGTGTAAAGTAACCATGCAAATCACTTGGTACCCTTAATAAATTACCCCTTAATCGATGTGCCGGTTAACCACACACGCTCCATCGATACCATGATAAACATTAAGTTACCCTTTGCCTACCTTGTTAAATACGAGTTAGTGTGTTGGTTAACCACACACGCTCCACTAATCGACTTAAACAAAGTGCAAAGTGTAATTTCATGGATTAGCACCTTATTCACATTTTCCTAAGTAACTCAGATTGGGAATTATTAAGAGTTTAGTTACTTAGTATTTATCATTAATACTTTTAATGAAGGGAGAATTATAGTCCTGTCAAACCCGTTCGGCTAACGACCCTCCACCAGTCAAGCAAGCGGTGGGTGAGAGTGGACACCCATTAAGTTGCCATTTTATAGGCAACAACCTTATACCCACCTTATAGACCGGCTTTGTGAATGAGGCGTACTAGCGGTAAGACCGACTTTACTCTTATACATATATATATTATTAACTTATAATATTATAAAGTATAAGGGTTGAATTTTAACTTCTAAAATTCTAAGGGCTAACTTGGAATTAAAGTATTCATAAGAGAAAACTTTACAAATTCCAAAACTTGAGGGCAAGTTTTGAAACTATTCAAAACTAATTAATTCCATAACTTATGTGTTTAAAGTAGTTTTAATCCAAAAACTCTTCAAGTTCCATAACTTATGGAAGACTTTAAACTAATAAAAGAATTAACTTTTCTTTATTTTTATAACTTATGGAATTAATTAAGGTTACACTTTTTTTTATTTTTTTTTATTTAATGAAGAGACTCTTGGTCCTCCATAACTTGAGGACAAATTATGGAGTCATAACTCCAATTAATTAGAACTAGACTCTTCATTTTTGTAACCTTTGCCAATTTTATGAGTTTTATGAGTCGTTAATGTGACTCTTCATGTAACTTGAGGACAAGTTACACAAACACATTTTATACTCAACTCTTAGATTAAAATGGATTGAAAACAACTATTTCAATTAACTTTTCTATTAATCTAAGCAACTCATAAGAACAAGATAATTCAAATCAAACTTTTTCATGTAATTAGTCTAAACCTTTAAACCAATACAAAACATGAATCTATTGACAATTATCTTTGAAAATGGATTAGCATGAACATTACCACATCAAAAAACAAGTTTATAAGTTCAATAACAACTTAGGGTAATGTTCCTAGTCCATTTCTAGCCAAAAAACTCGAAAATATCTTGTCTGGGGTCCAACTCGTCGAGTGCATGAACCAACTCGGCGAGTTGGATCGATTTGATCACTTTTTAGGCATGGACTCACCGAGTCCATTTATGGACTCGCCGAGTCTGATGATCTGACAGCAACAAATTCGTTTTTTCAGCTCCATTTGCAAGTATAACAAGAAAACAACCCTAGGCTCTGATACCACTGTTGGGTTATGAGCATTCTAACACTCCTAAGTGTGCATGCAACCCTAAATACCTTGGATCTATGTTTTCTCTATTATACATGCAAATAAGAATATCCAAGGTATTATCCTAATCTAGCATACAAAACTATCAATATAACAAGATAGAATACATACCTCTTTGATGTAGAATGTCTTCATGAAGCTTGAGTGCCTAGTGCCCCAAGTGTGACACCTCAAATGGTTCACACAACACCAAATACACTTGGAATAACTTGAGAGAATTCTACACTTCATAAAATCGGCTAGCCCTCTCTAGAATAATCTAGTGGCCGATTTTCCTCAAGAATAAGATGCTTATATAGTTATACAATTAGAGTAAACTCTAAATTTCCTTGGATCCATGGGTTCAAATATACCATGGAGCATCCATGGAGCATCATATGGGTTTTGGCCCAACTAGATAATCCATGGAGCATTAGCCTACTATACAAGTATGGATGATTTACACAATCAACCCATATATTTAATTAGTCTTCTTTTGATCACTTAATTAATCCTAGATTAATTCTTGATCAATACTAATTAAATAATCTTATTATTCTTATTATTAATATACTAGAACTTATAATATATTAATAACCATAAGTGTCTTATTTCTCTCATTATAGTCTATCCAAGTGCATGATGCCATGCGACCCAAATGGACCATGCCGGGTCGGGTCAAGTCTTACCAATTATAGTTATGGACTTAGACATTAATCCAAAACCTATAGCCACGACGGCTGTAGTGGCTACAACAGCAGCCTCAGACAAAGCAACACAACCCTCATCAAATTACTCAATCACGGTGGTATTTGTAGCCCAAACATCTCTAGGAATTGATCTCATAAACGATCAACAACCACCTCCTGCAGGATCTCCCTGGTCCTGTCATCCAACACAGTTGACTCACCCTTACGGCCAATACCTGATCCCAAACTGGATCCTGCTTCAACTCAAAGCATAGCCACCATACTGATAATAAACCGGTAGCATATCAGATAACACACATATCAAAGTAGGGAACCAACTCCCAACATATCCCTAGGGGTTGTGACTTCCTTGCTACGCGTATAGGTCATGTGCTTTCAGTAGTACGGGACCATACTTCCTTCCACACATACCCATACTTGTCTCATATGATCATCACAACACCCTAAAAATACTCTCTAACATACTCACATGCTTAATTCTCACACCCTAGAGGAAGGCTACATATCTAAAAACTAGTCGGATGACCCCACACCACTCATCCATGAAACTTCCACTAACACTGCAGCTCTTGTGTATGCTAGCTATACATAACACTAGACCTTATAGACAGTCGAATATATGATCCTGCCCTAACCCCTTCATCAAACAAGAACATGAAATAAGGCCAGACCAAACATTCTCAGGCTATAAAATCTTATTTATGCATGACCAAGATGCATACGCTAAGCAACTACAATAATGATGTCAATTCCATTAGAGAAGCACCCTAAGCTATCAAGCATCATATAGTTTGGTATCATGCAAAATCCTAAAGATCCCTAGCCTATTGCAAGCATGATGTTCTAACATATCACAATTGATGGGTTTTGAGCATAACAACAATTCTTAACTTTACATGCAACCAAGGTTGTAGAACTCGTTACTTTGTACCTGTACGACTGACTACTGAATAGTGAGTACTTAGGGAGTACTCGGATTTGGTAATTATTGTAGAAATATTTTTAGGCAACTTATATATGTCAAAATCATAAGTTAAAATCTTAAGTTGATTGAAATATATAACAAAATTAGATACATGTGAAGATAAAAAAACCGAAAAACACATAATGGTCTCACTCACGAATAATTACTGAAAATTTAAGATATATATATATATATATATATATATATATATATATATATATGGTAATAATCTCATATGTGTGTGTTAAATAATAAATCGTTAAGTATATATTACATATTAATCACCGAATTGGCTGGGTTTTAGAACATTGCTCAGTACAGTAAGGGGCCGATCAGGGAGTACTCGGGATTCTGTAACTCGCCTCGGTAAGGGGCCGAGTAGCGAGTACTCGGAGGAGTAATCGGCCAATTCGGCGAGTTTTACAACACTGCATGCAACCCTAATGCTTTGGATCTAGGTTTTCTCTATTGAACATGCAAAATTAAACATAAAAGGAGAAACCCTAGGAGAAGTATAATATTTTCGAAATTCATACAAAACTAGGGTTAGGTTTCATACCTTGATTGTTATATTGTAATAACAATAAATCCCTTGTAGATCTTGAATATTGAGAACTTAGTGTCACAAGTGTAACACCTCTAATGGCTCACAAACCCACAATGCAAGAGAATGATATGAGAGAGGAAGAGAGATCAAATTTTCGGCTAGAGATTCTATCAAAGAGTTTCCGAAATTCAAAGCTTCTAGGGTTCTATTTATAGTGCACCAAGGATGCTATGGATAGTCCTAATATCAATATGGTAATTATCCACCTCCTTTGATTATCCATATATGCTAAGATATTCTAGAAACTCTAGAATAATCTTCCATATACACATTAAAAAATTGTCCACCCTTCCCTAGGAAGGTTATGGACCCTTTTGCTCAACTATTAAACAATTGCACTTTTAGTTCCTACACTATCAATTATTTCCTTTAATCCCAAAATTAATTCCAAATTAATTTCTGATTAAATATTAATTAATAATATGATTGGTAATTAATATATTATTTCCATAACATGTTAATAAATCATTAATTCCAATTTATTAATCAATCAATAACTTCTTCCTCTTCCTTAATTAATCATTTTGTCTAGTTGCACGTGTGAAGGCAACCCAAAAGGACCATGCCACTATCAATTCAATTACACACAAATTATAGTTATGAGCTTAGACACCTAATCCAACAGTATCCCACTTGGATAAGTCTAATAATTGTAATTTCAAGTATGACATAAAAACCTAATAAGCAATTATAGCTCTCATAGCCTTTTATCGAACTCTGACCTGGTTAGTTGCGTGTCCTAAGATAAGATATCATAGAATCCTCCGTTCTACAAGATATCATGTGAACAATTGACATGGAACAAAATCATTCTCATTGTTCAGTAGTTCATTTCCTGATTTCTAATTTGTAATGACAAAGAAATTAATAGAACACATCAATTCAGTCCTGACCAGGCCCGACACATAAGTCAACACCAAATCATCGAGGGGCCCGATATATCGCTTTTCCCCCCTAGGGAAAAAGGAACAGATAAACTTTGATTCATATGCTTGTACTATTTACTCATCAAATCATGCACAACAATACATTTTATAACACCAAGTTACTGATGCGTTTACGCATTATCAATGCACAACCAAATTGTAAACAACAACTCATATATCTCGATTTAAAGATTATTCGGTATTAATGTCTCATAATTACTCGTGATAAATTCCATGAGGTGATTCACTGAGCGTGGGTTTAATCCAATACTTAAATCCCTAATTCAAAAGTACTCATGAAATTTGCAGCAAACCATTGTTATGTCTATACACTTAGCCAATCTACAATCCACATCATGACAACCTTACTTCATTACTTACTTCCAAAGTATGATCGATTATGGCTGTTTTGAATAATCCTATTATTCGGGAAGTAAAACATGTGAAAGAAACATAAAGATAAACAATTGACAAAAGATAGTAAACAATACTCATAAATAAATCTCCATTACATAATCATCAAATGTCAATTAAATATATTTTTTACAAGTTTCTAAATAACTATCTAATAACTAAAACTAATATCATCCTTTAGACCAATGCTCCTTGCGTACTGAACATGCTTAATCCTACTAAGACCCTTCATGAGGGGATCAACAAGATTCTCTTCTGATGATACCCTCTTAACCACGAGGCTTGCTTCTTCTACACGATGTTTGATAAAGTGATATTTTCTATCAATATGTCTAGATCTACTATGATCTCTTGGTTCCTTAGTCAAAGCAACGCTTTGCTCGCAACAATGTACTCTGATTCACAAGTAGAATAAGCCATGGTCTCTTGCTTGGAAATTTTCCAAGTTACTGCTCCTCCATTAAGGGTAAATACCCAACCTGACTGAGAACGAAAGTTGTCTCTGTCTGTTTGAAAGCTGGCGTCACTATACCCAGTAACACTTAAGTCATCACTGCCACCAAGCGCAAGGACCCGGTCGTTAGTTCTTCGCAAATACTTAAGTATGTTCTTAACCGCTATCCAGTGAGCTTTACCTAGATTTCCCTGATATCGACTAACCATGCTCAAATCAAAAGCCACACCAGGGCAAGTACATGTCATAGTATACATGATCGATCCAACAGCAGAAGTATATGGGACTCAAATCATTTCTGCTATCTATGCATCGGTACTCGAACTTTGAGTTTTACTTAGCTTGGTATTACTTTGGATAGGTAACTCCCATTCTTTGAATTCTCCATGCTAAAATGCTTTAGCACCTTATCCAAATACGTACTTTGACTAAGTCTAATTAGTATTCTACTCCTATTTCTCAAAATGCCTAGAATATAAGTAGCCTCTCCCAGATCCTTCATAGCGAAACACTTTCCAAGCCAATACTTAACTTCCTGCCGGGTTAGAATGTTGTTTCCTATAAGTATTATGTCATCAACATACAATTCCAGGAAAGTGACAGTACTCCCACTAGCTTTGACATATACACAAGATTCATCCTCACTTCTAGAGAAACCAAACTTTTTGACTTTTTCATCAAAGCAAAGATTCCATCTGTGATAAGCTTGTTTCAATCCGTAGATTGATCTCTCAAGCTTACACACTCTATTGGGGTTGTTAGCATCTAAAAAAACCTCTCGCTAATTCATGTAAACATCCTCAGCCAACTTTCCATTAAGGAAAGCGGTTTTGACATCCATCTGCCAAATTTCATAATCATGAAAAGCAACTATGGTTAACATAACCCTAATAGATTTAATCTTGGCCACTGGTGAGAAGGTCTCATCATAGTCAACCCATGGGGTTTGAGTAAAGCTCTTCAAAACCAATCGAGCCTTGAAGGTGTGCACCTTTCCTTCCACATTAGTCTTTTTCTTGAAGATCCATTTGCACCTAACTGTCTTTCGACCTGGTACATTGTTAACCAAGTTCCAAAATTGATTGTCATACATGGACTGGATCTCGCTGTCCATTGCCTCTTTCCATTTAGTAGACTCAGGGCTCATCATGACTTCTTTGTAGTTAGAAGGTTAATCCAAATTTACCAGTGTATTATCACTAATAAACGTATCACCATCTGTAGTTATATAGAAACCATAAAACTCTGGTGTCATTCTAACTCGAGTGGAACGTCAAAGAGGTAACGACTCGTCAATAGATTCAACTGGAATTTTTTCCTCGGGTTGAGTGCTAGTCTTAGAGGTTCCTTCATCGCTTGACTCTTGAATTTCTTCAAGATCAATTGTACTCCCACTTTCCTCTTTGCATATGAGCTCTCTCTCTCTCTCTCCCTCTCAAGACTCCTTTTCGTGCTACGAAGACCATGTTCTCACTAGGTTTGTAGGACAAGTATCCAAAGGACTTCTATCGATAGCCGTTGAAAATTAACCACTCACTTCGAGGTTCAAGCTTGCCATGAGTCTCTCATTTAACAAAAGCTTCACAACCCCAAACCTTGATATTTGCTAACAAGGGAACCGTCCCTGTGCACATTTCGTGAGTTGTTTTGGCAACCTTCTTTATTGGAACAAGATTTAGAATGTGGGCGGTAGTCTCTATGGCATACCCTCATAATGAGATTGGTAGTGAAGCTCGACTCATCATGGAACGAACCATGTACAAAAAGGTTCGATTACACCTTTCAGCCACACCATTAAGTTGTGGTGCCCTAGGAGGTGTCAATTGTGAAACAATTTCACATTATTGAGGTAGTCGTGGAACTCGATACTACGATACTCACCACCTCTATCGGATCTGAGCATCTTGATCTTCCTACCCAATTGATTTCCGACTTCATGTTTTAATTCTTTGAACTTTTCAAAGGTTTCTGGCTTATGCTTGATTAGGTAGATATATCCATATCTGTTATAATCATCGGTAATAGTCACATAAAATCGATTTGCATCCCTTTTGGTGGATATGAAGGGCCCACACAAATCCGTGTGTATGAGATCCAATAATCCTTCACCTTTTTTACATGAACCTATGAAAGGTTATTTAGTCATCTTTCCGAGTAAACTAGACCCGCATGTATCATCCGACCTTAAGTTGAATTATTCCAACACTCCATCCTTTTGGAGTTGGGCAATATGTTTCTTTTTGACATGTCCAAGACGACAATGGCACAAGAATGCCTTGTTAAGGCTATAAACGAACTGAAAGTTCAACGAATTGTTCGTGAATCGGTCGGCGGGAAGTTCGTTTATTTAATATATGAACGAACATGAACACAACTTCCCATTCGTTTAGTTAAACGAACGAACATGAACAACGGTCTCATTTTTTCAATTATGTTAGTGAACGTTCGTTTATGTTTTTTGTTTCTATTTGTTCACCTAACTTCCTTTTATGTTCATATATGCTTAATTGTGTTTGATTATATTAATTTATCATACGTTCATATATGTTCAATTATGTTTTTTTATCTTTGTTTTATGTTCGTTTTGCGTGTTCATGAACATATATCTTCAATTATGTATTTTTATCTTTGTTTTATGTTCGTTTAGCATGTTCATGAATATAAACGAATGAACACGAACAATGTAATTTATTAAACGAATGAACATGAAAAAGAAAACTTGTTCGTTTATTTATTCATGTTCGTTTATTTATTCGGATAACTTGAACGAACGAACATGAACAAGTCTCGTTCGTTTCCTTTGGTTTGTTTATAGCCCTATGCCTTGTCTAAGCCATTAGACGAATCAATTTGCATCACACTATTTCCTAAATTGTCTACAACCATCACAGTTTCATACACGCCATCGCAAGGTAATGCTTCAAAATAAAATACACCATTATAATAAGCATAAATAGAACCACTCTCATTATCAAAAGAATATTTAAAACCTTGTCTATATAAACCATGAAATGAAATAGTATTTCTTGTCATTTATGATGAGTATCAACATATATTTAAATCTAAACATAACCCACTACTAAGCACCAAAGAATAAACGCCAATATTGGTAACAGACGACGATCTCCTATTGACCATAATTAGGTTCATCTTCCCATGCTACACATCTTCACTTCTTCTTAGTCCCTGCAAGTCAGAGCAAATGTGAAAACCAAACCTTGTATCAAGAACCCAAGATTTTGAATGTGATGAGTTTTTAGATAGAATAGTATAAATACATGCAGAGGTTGGCTTAACCTTGCCATCCTTTATGTCTTGCAATTACTTGGGTGACTTCTCTTCCAATGCCCTTTGTCATGGCAGTAAAAGCAAGTAGCCTTCTTCAGATTAGAGGCAGTGAAGCTTCAAAACTAGATTTTCCCTTAGGACATTACTTGATGACCCAACATGAAACTTTCCTTTCCAGTACTATTTTGAGGGAGCTTTCCTCTTCTTCCCTTTCCCTTTGCATATGGCCAAGATGGGAGCAAAAGCAACAGGAATGGAGGCAATACTCTTTCTATTCATCGCAATTTCAGCAGTCCTTAGCAAGCTTTGTAGTTGACTCAATGTAGTTTCCTCCTTGTTCAGATGATAAATAATAACAAATTGATCATATCAGCTAGGCAATGACCGGCGGTGCGTTATCTGCTTGATTACGTTGTTGTTGCTTCACTGGTGAGATTTATCGTCTCATTGCTAAAGTATCTTCTCATCAATTTCTATTATTGTGATGAGAGCTTCTTCTAAGCAAGATTGATTGAAGGATGTTAAGGTGAAGCCTCCTAATAAGAGTACGGTGGGACGATTTGCACGAACTAAAGTTGATCTAAGTGGTGTTATTCCTCCCGGGGTTTGTAGATCAGTCTTCGGCTACTATCTATCATGCTAGATGAAAGTCACGTGCTACTGGAGCTGTTGTGTCGGGAATCGGGAAAGTTGAGTGGAAATTGGAGGGTATGCATAAAGCTAGGAAGACTAATTGGAGTGAATCTCCTCTCAGAACTCCTATAGATGTTGATGATTACTATGTGGATGATGTTACAGAAAAAGAGAAGGAGGATGTATCAGAATCTAATGATGTGTGGGATTCTGATTCCAGTGCTCTTAGAGTTGCTTATCAAGCTTCTATCAAGGGTTCTAGTTCCTATGTTACGGAAGTAATGACCAATGATTTGCCTCCGATCATTCACGAGGATTCTATCCCATCTGTTAACATTGTTATTCTTTCTAAGAATTAGGAAGTACCTAAAGATGCGGTTATGATTTCTAGCCCTAATTTCGATTTGAATCAAGTGAAGAGGCATATGATTAATGTTAGTCCTTCTATTGTTGTTAGTATTGACTATTCTCTCGAGAAGGATATGAATGGTGATCAGGATGATTTTGTTGGTAATTCTGGAAAGAGTAAGGTGTTGAACCAGGAGGATAAATGGATGAATGATCTTGAGAATGAGTTTATACCTGGTATTGGGTTTAAATTTCTATGCGATGTGACTATGGAAAGGGGGAATTCAGTTGAGAATAATGGTGAATTTGATTATCTGAATAAGTCTTGTAAATGGCATGACAATGGTAATGTGGCAGTTGAATCAGATGTTGAATTGAGTAAAGAAGAAGGGGAGATCAAGAATAATGGTCCACATGCTAAATGTTCTGATAAGAATTTGACATTGAAGAAGACTGCCACAAATATCAACAGCATTAACCTGGAGCCATCTATTCTAGGTGATGCTAGTAAAAGAAGACAAGATATTGATGCTTCTAATTATAAAGGAGAGAAAATATTTATTGATGCTAAGGATAAAGATGATTCTGTTCAGAAGATGTCATATGCTGGAGTTCTCAATGGTACAACTCATAAGGGGAAGTTGTAAGTTATGTTTATTCCTTCGGCTGATGGTTCTGATGAGGGGCATGTGTTTCTGCCAATTGACAATTTGAAGAAGGCAAGTATTCCTTTCATGAATACCTTGTATGTTTATTTTCTTAATAAGAAGATTAGGTTTCCATTGATTAGTGTAGAAGTTAGGAAAATATGGAAGAATGTGGGTCTTGAAGATGTCTTCATGAATATCAAAGGGTTTTTATTTTTAAATTCAACTTAGAGCAAGGAATGAGGCATATATTAGATAATATCCCTTAGATTATTCTAAACAAATATCCCATTTTCATTCAGAAATGGCGTTCGAGTTTGGCCCTCATTACGGATTCCCATAAAAGTGTGCTGTTTGGATCAAGATTTTTGATCTGGCTTTGGAAGCTTGGAGTGTTAATAATCTTTGCATCATTGCTAGAAAGATTGGTATTCCTTTGGCTTTTGATTCATTTACAAAATAAATGTGTATTGAGCATAAGGGAAGAAGTGCATATGCAAGGATTTTAGTTGATATGTCGGCTAATAAACAGTGGACATATAGTATTGATGTTGGAACTTGGGATTTTGAACTTGATAAAGTTGCTGTTCAAAACTTTGTTGTTGAATATGTTTGGCGAACTTCTCGTTGTTCTATCTGTAAAGTTTTTGGTCATGGTGATTCTATCTTTTTGGTAGGTTTAAATGGGAAAAATTTAGTTGTTGATAGTAACACTCAGGGTGTGATCGATAAAGATGGTGAGGGGTATACTATGATTACAAAAAAAGCTGGAAATACAGGGAAAGCTTCTGTGAAAGGGAATGGTATAGTTAGTGTTTAGTCGAATTCTTCTGGAAGCAAAAATAGTAATTGGAATGGTGGGAATAGTAATAGAGGAAGCTATAATAGTGGTAATAAGGGTAATAAATGTTGGAATAACAGAGGTCAGGGTGGGAACTGGAATCGGGGAAGTGTTAGCCATTGGAATCATCAAAAGAATCAAGAGTTTGTTGGTGCTAATAATAAATCTTACTTTGTGGATAAGCACGGGCATAATGGGAAAGATACTATGGATTTTGGTAAAACAGAGAAAAAAGAGGAAGGGAAAGGATATAAAGGATAGCCATAAGGAAAACATTATTGGTAATTCAGTGAATCGTTTTGTTTTTTAAAATAATATTACCAATGAGTTTGTGGACATGTTAGAGGATGACATTAAAAGTCAACACGTTGATTCTTATAAGGTTGGTTCTGGTGGGATGGAACATGTGATGCATACTGATCCAAGTCCTAGTTATGTTAATTCTCATGGGGTTAATTATGTAATTAACTCTAAAGGAGAATATTAAATGAAGAATATACCCTTTGATGTTAGTAATATGAATTGGGGGGCGGGGGGGGGGGGGGGGGTAGGGAATGGAGTGTTGGGATCAGTTAAAAAATAATGATCTATCTTCAAGACTCGTTTTCTTTTCGGATGGGGTTTAATGCAGATTTGGAAAGGGATTTTGGAGGTTTGCTGGTGGTTAAAAGGTGTGGATTGGCGGCTCTTTTCTAGCTTTTTAAGGATTTGGAATTGGTATCAGATGAGACAATTTTCTGTTTTTTGGGTTTTGTTTTTTTGGATTTTATTGATGGTTGAGGAGTATGTTTGGGCTAAGGGTTATTTTTTTTTGTTTAGAGTTTGGTGTGTTGGTAGTAGTAGAAAATGGCTAAGTCAATGGATTTGGATATGTTGGAGTAGATTTTTAGTGTAAGGTTGGTTGTTTGTAGGTTGTTGGTCGTTTTTATTTTATTTGTTGTAATTCTTTTATTCTTTCTTTAATAAAGTTTGCCTGAGACTGTTGTCTCTTTCAAAAAAAAAAAAACAACTAGGCAATGATTGCAAGACTATGTCAATAGCCAATTCCTCATCAAAGTTAACACTAAGCTTCAACATATGATCCACATAACGTTGCATGTGTTGCAAGTGGGTCGTGACAGACTCTCCATTATTCATCTTGCTTGTTATGAGTGACTTGACTATTTCGTACCTTTCTTGACGGGCTCGTTGATGGTACTTCTCCATCAAGTCCTTGCACATCTCATAAGGCCAATAGTTATCATAGAACCTTTGCAACTCGGGAGTCATAGTAGCCACCATGATGCATAAGACCTTGGTAGCATCATTGCAGTGTCTCCTATATTCAACAATTTCTGCGGGAGTAGATTTAGTTTCATCAATCTTATTCAGCTCCCTTTCGATAACATATTCCATGTCCTCGAACCTCAAGGTCATTCTAACATTGAGTATCCAATCATTAAAGTTAGAACCATCAATGGTGACCTTCGAGCAGATGCTCAAGAGCAAGAAGTGGTTGAAGTTGTTATTGGAGGAGCTGGAAGCATTGTTTGAAGTTGACATCTGAAAAAGAAAAAGCATAAGATTTGATTAGATAAGAAAATCCTTAATATAACACCCAAATGAAATATTAAGGATAGGATCCAACTAAATAATTCACAATTCAGAAGAGGGGTGCCATAATCCAGTTGCAAATTATTTGAAGGTAGGTAAATGATGATTTACCAATTTCACAACCAAGAAAACGAAATTTTAAGCGACATAAGTTTTAAATGAATTTCCTAGATCTTTTGAGATTCATTGAACTATTCTATGGCTTGTTTAATCTCGATTATGCCTGCTTGATTTGTGTTTGGGATACCGAGGATCACAAACAAGGTGTGCATAACCATGCAAATTAGCTTGATACTCTCGATGTCATTTATCATCTAACTAATATGTCGGTTAACTACACACGCTCCATTAATCAATGATAATTTATGAGCTACCCATTTCCACCGTTTATTAGTCCATATTAGTGTGTCAGTTAACCATACACGCTTACTAACGACATTTATAAAGTGCAATGTGAAATTTCATGGATTAACATCAAATTCACATTTTTCCTAAAGTAATTAAGATTGGAAATTTTATGAAAACATTTAGTTACTTTATATATTTCATTATACTTATTAATGAGAATTAAGTGTCCTATCAAACCCGTTCGACTAACGACCATCCACTAGTCAAGAGAGTGGTGGGTAAGAGTGGATACCTAATGACGGTCATTTTATAGGTCGCTTCCTTAAACTCCTCTTATAGACCAACTTCGTGAATAAGGCCTACTAACGATAAGATTGACTTATATATATATATATATATATATATATATATATATATATTAACGTTTAATTTTACAATATATATAAGGGTGTATTTTAAACGTTTAAACTACTAGGGTTCTAAGTTTTAAAATTTTCAAAATTAAACTATTTAATTTAATTTTTAAAGTTTAAAACCATGGGCGTATTTTTAAAACCTATCAAAAATACTAGGTTAAATTTTTAATAAATTAGTTAACAAATTAATTTTATCTTTATTAAAAACTTTAACACAATCATGAATTCAGGATAAGGATACAAATTACTGATTAAAATATCAAATTTTAAACAATTAAAATGAATTTAAGGTAATTATCCTAATCAATCAATGAGATAATTATCAAAACTGAAAATTCTGGATCTAACATTGCAACTCGTCGGGTTAGGCAATGCACTCGTCAAATTGATGTCAACTCGTCAAGTTTCAAGATGAACTCGTCGAGTTCAATGAACAAAATGACGATTCTGATCCCTTCTCCTTTGAGCAATTCACAATTGCATCATATTCAACAAAAAATTAATCCTAGTCTCCGATACCACTGATGGGTTTTGAGTATAACAACAATTCCTAAGTGTACATGCAACCTTAATACATTGGATCTAGGTTTTCTTTATTGAACATGCAAACTTGAACAAAAAAGTAGAAACCCTAGGAGAGGTATACTATTTTCTAAATTCATATAAAACTAGAGTTAGGTTACATACCTTGATTGTTATATTGTAATAAGAATAAATCCCTTGTAGATCTTGAAGCTTGAGAACTTAGTGTCACAAGTGTAACACCTCTAATGGCTCATAAGCATACAATGCAAGAGAATGATATGAGAGAGGAGGAGAGATCAAAATTTCAGCTCTAGCTTCTATTAAAGAGTTACCGAAATTCAAAGCCTCTAGGGTTCTATTTATAATGCATCAAGGATGCTATGGATAACCCTAATCTCAAATATCGTAATTATCCACCTCCTTTGATTATCCATATATGCTAAGATATTCTATAAACTCTAGAATAATCTTCCATATACACATTAAAAAACTTTCCACCCTTCCCTAGGAAGGTTCTGGACTCTTTTGCTCAACTATTGAACAATTGCACTTTTAGTCCACGCACTATTAATTAATTCTTTTAATTCCAAATTAATTTATGATTAAATATTAATTAATGATATGATTACTAATTAATATATTATTTCCATAATGTGTTAATAAATCATTAATTCCAATTTATTAATCAATTAATAAATTCTTCCTCTTCCTCAATTAATCATCATGTCTAGTTGCGTGTGAAGACAACCCAAAAGGACCATGTCTTAGACACCTAATACAATTATTGTCTTAGACACCTAATACAGCAACAATATCAAATAACAATATGGCATTTGTGGGTCTACTTACTAGCTCCGATTAATTGTACACATCATATCCTCGATTATTTTGAAAATCATTTGAAAAATAATGTTAGAAATATTTTTCCTTAATTTGAGACTGGATTCACATGAGTGTTCTTCCAATTCACTCAAACCAAGGCGCTGACACCAACTTCTAACATCCAAAAAATTCATGAAAAATTTAAACTTTTAAAACAACCCAAAAATCATCATTGTTTACAAATAGTTTTCAAAACATGTTTAATATCAGAGTAATCCCGACATCATGAAACAAAACATGAGGAGGTACACAATCACTGTAACACCCCCATTTATTTATTAGATAAATAAATAAATTAACGAGTGTATAGTACCCGTTAAATCGATATTTATATATCAAGGTGTCGGTTTTAGGAAGCCAATGCCTTAAGTTGGATATTTCGGGGGTTAAAGTATGAGTTTGGGGTTTATTTTGTAAATATTTTAGAAGATAGGGGGATATTTGGTAAGTATTAGACCTAATATGAAACGATTTATGAAAACGGCGGCTAAAGAGTAAATTATGGACCTCATTTAACAATAATTGTCGAGGGAGGGGCCACTTAGTAAAATATGAGACTTAGTTTGTAAAGGATTTCAGAAGATAGGGTTGAATTGGTAATTTAAGGACTAAGTTTGAAAGAAAATGAAGAAGGAGGGGCCATATATGTCATTATGGGATGAAGTTGTATGAAACGGGTATATAAACTTGTTACCTCCTAACCCTAACCCTAATGTGGGAAAGCAGTCGCCACCACCTCTCATGTGCATCTTAGCTACCATGTGTGAACATTCCCAGCTATCATCGCCTCTTGTTTGTGTTTCTCCGACCACTCACGTTCCCGAACGACCGCCGCAACCAGCCGACTCTCCTGCTATCATGGTGGAACGTTGTTCAGCTCCTTTGATGCTTCGTTGCCGACGATATTGAGGGCCTAGCGGTCGTTCTTCAGACCACTAATGTCGCTCGAAGTCTCAGCCTTATCCCCGATCGTTGGTGCTACGTTTCAGTCCATGATTTCGCTGTCGCCGCCACAGCTCCGAGCAACTGCCTCTTTGTGATTCGGTTGACGTCTGTCATTAGAAGTGGTCGAGGTGGGTGCATGCTTCGTGTCGAACTCGTGTTTGTGTGGTTACTACTTCACTGTGAAGTGTCAATGGATGCTCGTTTGGCCAACAATCCCGAGAAAAACCACCATGGCTGCCAACTATGGTGGCTGCCGCCGCTATTTCTTTTTTGCCACCCTTAACCACCGTGTATGGGTGGTTGGGAGTGTGTATATGTTGTGTGATTGAGAGTATATTGTATGGGCTTTTGGGTATTACATTGTATGTACAATTTCTTTGGCCGAAATTTGCAAGAGCAGCCATCACCACCACCTACCACCACTGGCCACCACAAGGGTGGTTGTGTGTGTATGATTATTTTCAGTGTGTGTGTTTAATTTTGATTATTTCATTGTAAAATTGCAATAGAGCCTAGAATAATGAAAATGAAACTCTTAACCACCATCGTTGGGTGGTGGCTGCTGCCTCTTACAGCCACCAACCGCCGTTTTGGGTGGTGGTGTGCTTTTGCTTGCGTATAGTTGATTTTTGGATGCTTGGACAAAAAGAAAAGGACTAGAAACCCTAATGAGACTAGTGAAGCCATAATTGACCTAAAAGCCCAAACATGTGACTAATGAGCCTAATGAAACCCTAATGAGCATAATGAACCCTAATTGATCAAAAGACCTAACTATTGGGCCTATTAGGCTAAGATGGGGTTAGAAACCCTAATTAGGGTTTAGAAAACCCTAATTTTGGATGTATGGGCCTTGGACTTATCAGGATCCTCATTTAGGCCATTGGAATGGAATTGTGTACTAAGCCCAATCACACTATATGATTTATTTAGAAGAGTGATGGACTTAATGGATCAAGTCCTTAATGGGTTAAGTGAGAAACACTTAACCCTAATCGTAATTTTTATGAAAGCCTAATTTAACTTGGCCGTATGTTGGGCCTTTCTTTTGGGCTTTGGCGGTTGAGCTAATAATGGGCCATCCAAGGTTGATCAATGGACTGGAATATTTATATGGGCTTTAGGGTAAGGCCCATATGAGGGTGTGGGCCCAATTTGGAAAATTGGGCCATGGATGGGCCATAGTTTGGGCCTTAATGGCTATATGATGTTGGGCCATTAGAAATGCCAAATGTTTGGACTGGACTAAGTAGTTAGGCCTTTAATTATGACCATGTAAAGGTTTTGGTCCAATTTGGAAAATTGGGCCATATGTTGGGCTTTGACTCATAGTTGACTGTTGGGCCTTGGGATTGGATCAAGCTAAGATTTGGGTAAAGCAGTCTTTTACCCCAAGCATAGACTTATGGTTATGTGTTAGAACCCAATTATTAATTGGGTGTTATTTTGATGTTGACAGATTCTGGAATCTGTCAGCCAGCAACCACAACTTTATCCGCGGGACTTCAGCAGTGTGTGGTGAGTCTCCTAACTGTTTGTATAGGTCTAAGGTACCAAAGTCGGCCCATTTAGTTTATGTATGATAAAAAGACCCAGGGTTAGCCATACGCATTATGCATGAAAGACTAGGAGGCGGCTCCAGGCACACAGTATGTTATTATGTATGGTAGGAAAACCCGGGGGTTAGCCCTAGACAATATGTATGAAAAACCAGGAGGTGGCTCCTGGAACACTATATGCTATTATGTATGAAAGACCAGGAGGTGGCTCCTAGCACACAATATGCTGATTAGCTAAGTAGAGTAGTATGTATGCTAGTTGTCTTTGTGATGCTTGCATGGAAGACTAGGAGGTGGCTCTTGGCACTTGTCTGTGAGACCGAGGGGGTGGCCCCCGGTGAAACGACCCAAAAATACGACCCAAAAATTTTTGTTTTTAATATAATCAAAACTGTAATCAGAGTATCATATAATAAAACCATGCGTGATGTATTCCAAAACATGATAAGATACTGTGCGGAAAACTGTAGCATACTACATCAAATCAAACAACTAAATCAATCCCAGGCTAAAGCTGAGGCGGTGGTGTGTGCGATGTCGTCATCCCGAGCTCTTCCCTTTGCTTGCGGAAGTACCTGAAACCAAAACTGAAACTGTAAGCACGAAGCTTAGTGAGCTCCCCCAAAATACCACATACCATACAATAACAATATCATATAAACACATACCGGGCCTTGCCCACTGCATCGGGACAAGCCCGGAAACTGCATCGGACCGAAGTCCGGAACTGACTGGGACCTTGTCCCCTGCATCGGACCAAGGTCCGGAACTAACTGCATCGGACCGAAGTCCGGAACTGACTGGGACCTTGTCCCCTGCATCGGACCAAAGTCTGGAACTAACTGCATCGGACCGAAGTCCGGAACTGGCTGCATCGGACCGAAGTCCGGAACTGACTGCATCGGACCGAAGTCCGGAACTGAGCATAGCATAGCATATCATAACAACTAGCATGAACACATATACTGCATACTGCATCGGGCCGTAGCCCGGAACACATAATACATAACACATAAAACATAGTTCACAAATCCTGTCTGAGCCACGAAGGCATCAAACATACTAACTACTGCATCGGATCAAGTCCGGAAACTACTACTATCTGGACGGGCCGACATTGTGGCCTTAGACCCGTCCCTACTGGAAGGAAACTCACCTCGTAAGCTAGCTGATGAGTGTGTGGCTCGGAAGGCTAACGGCTGCTGCTCCTGAATCTCCTCGGCTACAAATCCATAAACACACTCAATCAAATACTACACTACACTTGGGGGTAAAATGACTCTTTTACCCTTGGTCAAAGTCAACTCACTCTGGGCTGACTCGCCGAGTCGGGCTACCCAACTCGCCGAGTCCTAGTCTCATCTCTCAGCTCTTCATGTTGCTACTCGTCGAGTGTGGCATCGACTCGACGAGTACCCTCTGGATCCAAGAACTCAGACGATCTTCATCCGACTCGCCGAGTCGTATGAACAGACTCGGCGAGTTGTTCTTGATCCCCAAGAAGATTGCCTTGGACTCGCCGAGTTGTATGAACAACTCGTCGAGTCCCTCCATCACTGAGTCTACCCTCAACTCGCTGAGTCCACTCTCTAACTCACTGGGTGCACTCGGCACTGCTAAAAACGAAGGAATCGGGGACTCGCGACCCGACTCGCCGAGTCGCTGCCATGCAGCTAGTTTTTACTCGATTTCTCTTGAATCCAACACATGCAAATGATAGATCTGGGTCCAATAAGCTATTTTACCACGTAAAGTTTCCAACTTTACGTGCACAACCTCAAGAATAAGGGAAATAAGGCTAAAAGATGCACAAAATGAGTAGATCCATGGCTAATATGCAATGTAACTCCAAAAAGACAGTAGATCTGGGCTCTACAACACCCCAACATTCAGATCCATAGATATTTCGACTGAATGAGATGTTCATGCAAGAGTAAGGCTTGAAACAAGCACCAACTAGCTCTTAGGAGAGCTCTAATGGAAACTTAAGGCATATAATGAGATGGAACTCCGAAATTACCTCAATAAACTCTGATTTGGCCTTGGATCTTTGCACTCCAACCCTTCTCCTAGCTTCTCTCTTCTTCTCCTTCTTCACACCTTCACAAAAAGGCACCAAAACACATAAACTCTTCAATGGAGGTTTGGGGGGGTGATAACACTGCGTTCTCAGGGTGAGGGAGGCGAGAATGGGGGCTATAAGGTGGTATAAATAGTGGGCAAACCCGGGGATTTAGGGTTTCACCCAGACGGACGGACTCACCGAGTCCGGGATATGGACTCGCCGAGTCCCCGGCTCCCGCGTGCACAAAATACGCGACCCAACTCGGCGAGTCAGGCTAGAACTCGCCGAGTCCCTCTTGAAAACTTAGACAATTAACAATTAATTAACATACCGGGAATGGGTCGTTACAAATCTCCCCCACTTGTCTCAGACTTCGTGCTCGAAGTCTGCTACGGC
This sequence comes from Lactuca saligna, assembly GCF_052625555.1. Taxonomy (NCBI): domain Eukaryota; kingdom Viridiplantae; phylum Streptophyta; class Magnoliopsida; order Asterales; family Asteraceae; genus Lactuca; species Lactuca saligna. The sequence goes on along the minus strand of NC_136421.1, from coordinate 265,361,039 downwards.
TGGATCTGCGAATAACTCCGGGTAGTGCGTTCTCATCTCTTCCTCAGCCTCCCACGTCCATTCAGATCCCTTCCGGTGCTGCCACTGCATCTTCACTAGCTGAATGACCTTGTTCCTCAAGGTCTTGATCTTCCGATCCAGAATCGCGACCCGTCTCTCAATATAATTCAGGCTGCTATCAACCTGAATATCCTCTAGGGGAACGACTGCTGACTCATCCACCAAACACTTTCTTAACTGCGACACGTGGAAAGTGTTGTGGATCTGACTAAGCTCCTCAGGAAGATCTAACCGATAAGCAACCCGACCCACCCGGGTCCATAACCCTGAAAGGACCAATAAATCTGGGGCCCAGCTTGCCCCTCTTCCGGAACCTGATGACACCTTTCCAAGGTGAGACTTTCAGAAGAACCATATCTCCCATCTGGAACTCCAAGTCCGAATGCCTCCTGTCAGCGTAGCTCTTCTGCCGACTCTGCGCAGTCTGCAGCCTACTACGGACCTGCTGGATCAACTCAGTCGTCTTGAGCACCACTTCAGTGCTCCCGATGACTCGCTGACCGACCTCGCCCCAGCAAATCGGGGTCCTACACTTCCTACCATACAGCATCTCAAAAGGAGGTCGATCAATACTCGCATGGTAACTGTTGTTATACGAGAATTCCGCTAACGGAAGATACATATCCCAACTGCCCCCAAAATCTAGAACACATGCCCTAAGCATGTCCTCAAGAGTCTGAATCGTCCTCTCGCTCTGCCCGTCAGTCTGAGGGTGGAAAGCGGTGCTAAAATGAAGACGAGTACCCATCTCGTCGTGGAACCGCTTCCAGAATCTGGAGGTGAAACGAACATCTCGGTCTGACACCACCGATACCGGCACTCCATGACGTGCCACTATCTCTCGCACATAGATATCGGCTAACTTTTCCGCCGATATACTCTCCTGGATCGGGATAAAATGGGCACTCTTCGTCAACCAATCCACCACTACCCATATCGAATCCACTCCACGTGCGGTCCTGGGAAGTTTGGTGATAAAATCCATGGTGATATCCTCCCATTTCCACACGGGAATGTCCAACGGCTGCATCTTGCCGTGAGGTCTCTGGTGCTCCGCCTTGACCTTCCGGCAGGTCAAGCATCTCTCAACGTACCAAGCGACGTCCCGCTTCATGCAGGGCCACCAATAATCAGGTCGAAGATCTCGATACATCTTCGTCGCCCCTGGGTGGATAGAAAATCGAGACTTATGAGCCTCGTCCATTAATACCTGTCGTACTCCACCCTAGTACGGTACCCACACCCTACCATGGAGTGTCAACAAACCCCGACTATCGTAATCAAACGATGTTACTCGACCCACTATCCTCTCACATTTCTGCCTCTCCTCCTTGAGGCCCTCCACCTGAGCCTCCTTGATCCGCTCCAACAGCGGAGTGATCACTGTCATCCTCATGCATAGATCCCTGATAGGGGCCGCCGACACTTTGCGGCTTAGGGCGTCGGCCACCACGTTGGCCTTCCCTGGATGATAAAGGATCTCACAATCATAATCCTTTAGTACGTCCAACCACCTCCTCTGCCTCATGTTCAGACTCGGCTGATCCATAAGATACCGCAAACTCTTGTGATCCGTGTATATAGTACAACGGACCCCATACAGGTAATGTCTCCAAATTTTGAGGGCAAACACAACTGCCCCCAGCTCCAAATCGTGGGTAGGATAGTTAGCCTCGTAAGGCTTCAACTGTCTCGAGGCATAGGCTACCACATGGCCTCGCTGCATCTATACTGCTCCCATACCTGTGATCGAAGCATCACAGTAGACTACGAAGTCCTCTACTCCTTCCGGCAAGGTAAGGATCGGTGCCTCGCACAATTTCTGTCTGAGAGTCTCGAACGCTGCCTACTGCTCAGGCCCCCAACGGAATACCACCGACTTCTTGGTTAGTCGGGTGAGTGGCACTGCTATCTTGGAGAAGTCCTGAATAAATCTCCGATAATACCCTGCCAACCCTAGGAAGCTCCGAATCTCAGATGGAGACCTCGGGACCTCCCACTGCATCACGGCCTCAATCTTGGCCGGATCTACCAGAATACCCTTCTGGTTGACGAGATGGCCAAGAAACTGCACCTCGCGCAACCAGAACTCACACTTGGAGAACTTTGCGAAAAGTCTCTCCCTCCTCAAAGTCTCCAACACCTCCCGCAGGTGCTCCTCGTGCTACCCCTAAGTCTTGGAATATACCAAGATGTCATCTATGAATACTATCACCGACCGATCCAGCATCGGTCTGCACACGCGGTTCATGAGATCCATGAACGCGGCTGGGGCATTGGTGAGCCCAGAAGGCATCACCACGAACTCATAATGACCATACCGGGTCCTGAAAGCAGTCTTCTGTACATCCTCATCTCTAACCCTCATCTGATGATAACCGGAGCGTAGATCGATCTTGGAGAACCAAGACGCTCCCTGAAGCTGATCAAACAAGTCATCTATCCTCGGAAGTGGGTAACGGTTCTTCACCGTTACTTTATTTAACTCCCGATAATCAATGCACATACGATGCGACCCATCCTTCTTCCTCACAAATAAGATCGGCGCTCCCCAAGGCGAACTGCTCGGCCGAATGAAACCCTTGTCTAACAGCTCCTGAAGCTGCGTAGACAACTCCTGCATCTCAGGGGGAGCTAGCCGATATGGTGCTTTGGCTATCGGAGCCGCACCAGGAACTAGATCGATCCTGAACTCAACCTGTCTCTCTGGAGGTATCCCCGGCAAATCCTCGGGAAACACATCCGGGTAGTCACGAACAACAGGAACATCATCAATCGCCGTCTTGCCCTTCTCCCGGGCATCCAAGACGTAAGCTACAAAACCGGCGCAACCCTGCTGAACATAGCGCCTCGCCCTCGCGGCGGAACAAAAGATCGGTCCTCGTTGGGGCCTCTCGCCCTGAATCACTATCTCTCCCCCGCTGGGGGTGCGAACCCTCACTAGCTGTAGCTCACAATCAATCACCGCCCCATTGGGGCTCAGCCAATCCATGCCCACAATAACTTTATTCCCACGCAGGGGAATAGGAACCAGGTCCACTGAAAACTGCTCATCAAATATCTGAAGGGAACACCCTCTATGTACTCTGCCGACCCTCACGGTCCTATCATCTGCTATCTCAACCTCTAGTTGGCAATCCAGCTCCTCGGGAGCTTTGCTAAGTCTCTTGCTAAGCGCAAGCGATACAAATGATCGGGTAACCCCCGAATCGAACAATACCAAAGCAGGGATGCCGTTCACCGAGAACGACCCTAAATAAAACATATCATCAAGTAATATTCAAGCAATATAATAACAAGAGATGAAGGAAAGATTCATACCCGTCACCACATCAGGAGTCGCTCGCGCCTCCTCTGCTGTCATCTGAAATGCCCTGCTCTTCGCCACCGGCGCATCAGCTCGGCCCTGCCGGCCATCCGTAATCCTCAGGGTGGCAGGGGCAGGTGCAACCACCTTCCCTGCTGCAACTAAACTGGGACACTGGGACCTTTTGTGTCCCCTCTGATTGCACTGAAAGCAAATCAGATCTGATGCTGAAACCGCAGTAGCAGGGGCCGTACAATCCCTGCTCATATGCCCAATCCGACCGCACTTGTAGCAGCCGGAACTCCCTGCCTTGCACGCCCCCTCGTGCATCCTCCCACACTTGCCACACCGGCCGTGGCTCTGCTGACTCCTGGACCTGTGATCTGAAACCTTGGGCTTTTTGCCCGCACTACCTGAACCCGAAACCGCCTCCGGTTTCCTCTTCCTCTCCATCTCGAGATCAATCTCCCTCTCCCTGGCTCTAGCAATCATGTCGTCCAGCGTTTTACAACTGGACCGGCTCACAAACATGCAAATATCACTCTGCAACATCTCATGATAACGGGCCTTCTTCATCTCCTCATCGGCTGCATACTGAGGAACAAGAAGAGCCCTCTCCCTGAACTTGGCGGTGATCTCCGCCACTGACTCGGTAGTCTGCGTAAGATCCTGGAACTCCCTGGCTAGCTGCTGCACCTCAATGACCGGTGCAAACTCCGCCCTGAACCTGGTAGAGAAATCAGTCCAGGTCATAGCATCCAACGCCGCATCATCCCCGATGGCGTGTCCGACCTCCTCCCACCAATCCCGTGCCCTGTCCTTCAGTAGACAGGACGCCAATCTGACCTTGTCCCCCTCGGGACACCTGCTAGTGCGGAAGGCGTTGGCCACATCCGCCAACCATCTAGTACTCGCTATGGGGTCCCGCGCCCCATGATAGTCTGGAGCTCCGCACGCCCTGAACTCCCTGAATGTAAGAGTGCGCGACCCCATCACGGCCGCCATCTCAGCCCGAAAAGTACTCAATCGCTCATCCATCAGCTCTAAAATACCCTCCTTGATCGAACCGAAGATCACAGGAGTCTGCTCTAGTATGATGCGGGTAACCTCAGAAGAAAGGAACTCCCTAGTCTGCTCATCCATCTGTCCGACCTCCGGGTCTGATCCCGATCCTGATCCCCCTCCGGCATCTGAACTGCCGGCTGCTGGCCTCGGACGCAAAACTACCATTCTGAAACATATCATAACAACATCAGAACACTGAAATATTTCAAGGGATCATGATACGACTACTAGCTTCCTGGTCTTGTCTTGGCCTTCCTTGATTCGAGTACGGATCCTCTGCTTTCAGTAGTATGGGCCCCTACTACCTTCCACATCTATCCGTACTTTCCTCAAGAACTGCCTTGACTTCCCCAAGTCACTTCTACTACTGCCATTCTCTGCTATTCTCATCCTAGGCTTGCCCTAGGGAAACTTCAAGCTCGACACAACTGGTCCTCAGCTGCTGAAGGTTTCCTCATAACGCCAATTAGCCATTACCTAAACACCATCACATGTGATGAGGATCAGATAATCCTTCGAGTAAAAGACCCGTCCCTATAACGGTTGGACTCAAACAAGAGCTGCGCAATAGGGCCAGTTCCAGTACTCTGAGATTATTCAATCCTAGTCACATGTGGTGTGACGTGTTCACCTAATGGCTAACTCCCATCACTCGGAACCCCACTAAGCACAAAGCAAGCAGCATTCGGACACGGAAAACAGACTCAAGCAAACTATTCTCATAACAAGAAACTGCACTATCATAAGATGCTAAGCTCCTGCTATCGGGCATAACCTAATCAGGCTATCCTACTGCTGTCTACTCAGTACTAGCATGCAATACTCGTAAAGCTGTAACACATAAGCAGGCACATAAGGTATTCTCCTAAATCCTTAGTCCTATACTAGCATGCTGTTCTACTAAAACTGAAATTGAACAAATAACTTGTATGGGTAATTTGGGAGTACTTACTTGAGCTCGGCTGACCGCATGCACACACCTCTATCTTGTTTAAAGAGGATTCTTCCTTTCTAAGTACTTTCAAATTTATTTATTTATTTATTTATTTATTTTTTTTTTATAAAACGTTTTTATTTTAATAAAATCTTTCATTTCCCTTAGTTTGAGTTCAGATACACCCGGAAGTGTATCCGAATCCCTCAAACCAGGGCTCTGATACCAACTTGAAACGACCCAAAAATACGACCCAAAAATTTTTGTTTTTAATATAATCAAAACTGTAATCAGAGTATCATATAATAAAACCATGCGTGATGTATTCCAAAACATGATAAGATACTGTGCGGAAAACTGTATCATACTACATCAAATCAAACAACTAAATCAATCCCAGGCTAAAGCTGAGGCGGTGGTGTGTGCGATGCCGTCATCCCGAGCTCTTCCCTTTGCTTGTGGAAGTACCTGAAACCAAAACTGAAACTGTAAGCACGAAGCTTAGTGAGCTCCCCCAAAATACCACATACCATACAATAACAATATCATATAAACACATATCGGGCCTTGCCCACTGCATCGGGACAAGCCCGGAAACTGCATCGGACCGAAGTCCGGAACTGACTGGGACCTTGTCCCCTGCATCGGACCAAGGTCCGGAACTAACTGCATCGGACCGAAGTCTGGAACTGACTGGGACCTTGTCCCCTGCATCGGACCGAAGTCCGGAACTAACTGCATCGGACCGAAGTCCGAAACTGGCTGCATCGGACCGAAGTCCGGAACTGACTGCATCGGACCGAAGTCCGGAACTGAGCATAGCATATCATATCATAACAACTAGCATGAACACATATACTGCATACTGCATCGGGCCGTAGCCCGGAACACATAATACATAACACATAAAACATAGTTCACAAATCCTGTCTGAGCCACGAAGGCATCAAACATACTAACTACTGCATCGGATCAAGTCCGGAAACTACTACTATCTGGACGGGCCGGCATTGTGGCCTTAGACCCGTCCCTACTGGAAGGAAACTCACCTCGTAAGCTAGCTGATGAGTGTGTGGCTCGGAAGGCTAACGGCTGCTGCTCCTGAATCTCCTCGGCTACAAATCCATAAACACACTCAATCAAATACTACACTACACTTGGGGGTAAAATGACTCTTTTACCCTTGGTCAAAGTCAACTCACTCTGGGCTGACTCGCCGAGTCGGGCTACCCAACTCGCCGAGTCCTAGTCTCATCTCTCAGCTCTTCATGCTGCTACTCGTCGAGTGTGGCATCGACTCGACGAGTACCCTCTGGATCCAAGAACTCAGACGATCTTCATCCGACTCGCCGAGTCGTATGAACAGACTCGACGAGTTGTTCTTGATCCCCAAGAAGATTGCCTTGGACTCGCCGAGTTGTATGAACAACTCGTCGAGTCCCTCCATCACTGAGTCTACCCTCAACTCGCTGAGTCCACTCTCTAACTCACTGGGTGCACTCGGCACTGCTAAAAACGAAGGAATCGGGGACTCGCGACCCGACTCACCGAGTCGCTGCCATGCAGCTAGTTTTTACTCGATTTCTCTTGAATCCAACACATGCAAATGATAGATCTGGGTCCAATAAGCTGTTTTACCACGTAAAGTTTCCAACTTTACGTGCACAACCTCAAGAATAAGGGAAATAAGGCTAAAAGATGCACAAAATGAGTAGATCCATGGCTAATATGCAATGTAACTCCAAAAAGACAGTAGATCTGGGCTCTACAACACCCCAACATTCAGATCCATAGATATTTCGACTGAATGAGATGTTCATGCAAGAGTAAGGCTTGAAACAAGCACCAACTAGCTCTTAGGAGAGCTCTAATGGAAACTTAAGGCATATAATGAGATGGAACTCCGAAATTACCTCAATAAACTCTGATTTGGCCTTGGATCTTTGCACTCCAACCCTTCTCCTAGCTTCTCTCTTCTTCTCCTTCTTCACACCTTCACAAAAAGGCACCAAAACACATAAACTCTTCAATGGAGGTTTGGGGGGGTGATAACACTGCGTTCTCAGGGTGAGGGAGGCGAGAATGGGGGCTATAAGGTGGTATAAATAGTGGGCAAACCCGGGGATTTAGGGTTTCACCCAGACGGACGGACTCACCGAGTCCGGGATATGGACTCGCCGAGTCCCCGGCTCCCGCGTGCACAAAATACGCGACCCAACTCGGCGAGTCAGGCTAGAACTCGCCGAGTCCCTCTTGAAAACTTAGACAATTAACAATTAATTAACATACCGGGAACGGGTCGTTACACCCGGCTTGGCAAGAAAGACCATGTGGCGGCCCGTGGAATAATGGCAAGACTATGTTTGGAACATATCACCTTTACTTATTATGATATATGTATGGCTCATGGTTATGTGTGACAGTATGCAAGTATGTATTTATATGCTAGACAGTATCCGTTTGAAAGAGACCGAAGGGGTAGGCCAGCACCTAGATATGCTAGGCAGTATGTTGATATGTATGGTATATGGTATTTAGGGAACTCACTAAGCTTCGTGCTCATGATTTACAGATTTGGTTTCAAGTACTCATTTTCAAAGGATAGGAGCCGACATCACACCATGTTTTCCGCACATGAGATCCTTGGGATTACACTATGATATGGTTTTATGATACTATGTTTTGATTATTGACACTTTGGTTTTTGCATCAGATATTATTATGAATGTTTTTATACTAATGGTTTTATTTAATAACTTAATTAAAATGAAATTTTTGGTCTTGAATTTTGGGATGTTACAATCACGCCTTCGCCTTTCTGCGATCCTCTGAGGTACCTGAAACATAATCCAAAACTTTAATCCCAAAGCTTAGTGAGTTTTCCCGAAAATACCCATACACAACAAACAAACCAAATATAATAACAACATGTAATGGGTCCACAACTAACAAAATGGATTACCCTTGAGCCCACAACATAAGTTTGGCTTGCCCCCTGGCCCATAGCTTATGTTTGGCTTGCTAACCGACATGATCAGTCTTTGGACTGAATACCACTAAGCCCTTAATACAATTCTGGCATGCCCTTCTCGGCCCTTAGCTCGTATCTGGAATGCTCATGAGCCATCAGTATGAGTCTGGTATGCTTATGGTGGTGTTCCTGGAGGAAAACGGGTGGTCCAGCTGTGGTAAATTTTTGGGGATGAACTCATATACACAAATCGATTTCTAGGTTTTTTTGTTTAAAAACGATTTGAAGAACAAATAATTCATATTCGATGTTGTTTCACTGTTAGCTATGCTCTTTGTGATTCCCCACCCACCGTCCCTGGCAATCTGTAGCCACCACCGAAAACTTTCGTTCTCGACTTCCGCTGGTATGTAACAGATCCGCATCAAGTGGAGGAGGAGGAGCAACTGTAGCTACCTCACCGCCGGAAAAGATCTATATCACAAGGTGGGGAACACAAAAATAGAGGGATGGTCGACAAGAGAACACCCACCCCCATCGTTTTTCATCTCCCGGATCACGTTTAGATCGAATATATGTTTCATGCCACCATGAATAAGTATCTGAATCAGAGGGGAGGTCTTGAGGAAAATGACTTTTTTGGGTTTGTTCTTTTCATTCTCACTAGGTTCGCATTTGAGGAGAATGTTTTTGAATTTGACAAAGCATCTTATTTCCTTGGATTGTTCTTGATTTTATGATTTTTTGTGTTTGTTCTTGACTTTGATATTGTCATTTATTTAATGGATCCAAATAAAAAAATAGTTCATTTAGATTGCGTTTTGCAAGGGAAATTCATGGAGAGTTGTTATGTGTGTGTATGAGAGAGAGAGAGAGTTATTATTTTTTTTAAATGAAAATAGTAATAAAAATTAAAAATGAATAAAAATATATATCAAAAAGCATATTCGTGATTTCATATTATGTCTAGACCAAAAACTCATAAAAATACCAACTATAGATACCAAAACCATACAAGATATCCAAAATTAGACTATTGATAAAGGGAAGTGATTCGTACACAATAGTTTTTTGTCATATACAACAATTCATGCATTATATAGTTGTACAATACAACATTTTAAAGCACCAATTGTTGTGTATGGAAAAAAAAATTGTTGTGTGCGGATCAGCTCTTATTGATAAACCACCAAATTTATTAGACCAAAATCATATAACTTTTAAAACCTTTTTACAATTTTATCTTTTGTTTAAAAACATATATGCTTAAATAAAAAGAAAACAAGGAACGCCCACCGTTACCAAGCAATGAGGCTTAGTATGATATTAGCCTACATGCTTCTTTTATTGTTTTTCTATTGGCTTATGCGGTGTACCAACACGTTGGGGTAGCCTGTGATCATCTTTTAACATTTAAGAAATTTAAATGATTCTTTATTTCTAAAAGGGTTTTTGTTTGTTGAATTGTTATGGTTTGTTTTTTACATTGCTATAACTTAGTTGACTAGTTGTAGCGTGTTAAATATAGTCTAATTCTATCAAAATGACGCTAATTTACTTGATAGAACAACTAAAAGACGACGTTTCTTTTAATTTGAATTCAATGGTTATTTGTGTAAAGAAATCAATGAATGTTTAAGAGCTTATAAATATTTTAGCATTAAGAAAAAAAAAAACTCTAATAAAAGAAAAGGTTTCCTTTGAAATTGTGAGCTTAAATATTTCATTTTAAACAAAAAAAATTCGTAATCCAAATGTTATTTTACATATATTTTTTTAAGAGTTTTTATATTTTATATTATTTTATATATTTCAAAACCTTACATCCACTTATGCAAAACGTTCTACACAAATATATGTTTCGGTTTCCGGCTTCCAACTAGGTGTAACAAATATGCCCTAACTTTTTTTTTTGTTAATAAGGTAGTTTTTTTTTTAAATTATTATCCACATGTTTAATGTAAAAACATGCAATATTTTTCAGCTTTTAACTATCGGTTAGTTTTGACAAACATATTATAATTTCACTATTTTAATATAAATTGAATTTTTATAATAGGGTTTAGCTCATTTTTTGTTATTTAACCTTTATTTTTGTGCTCGTATCAAACTTTTAGCTTTGTGCTCATTTAATCACTTAACTTTTAGCTCGGTCACATTTAGTAAAATTGTGCTCATTTAATAACTAAATTTTTAAAATTTTTCAAAAGTTTAGTAACTAAATGAGCGCAATATTAAAAGTTAGGTGATTAAATGAGCACAAATTTAAAAATTAAGTCACCAAAACAAAAGTTAAGTGACTAAATGAGCACAAAGTCAAAAGTTTGATGATATTTTAAAACTTAAAAAGAGATAAGTGACCAAACGAGCACAAAATCAAAAGCTAAGTGATCAAAAATGACCTGAACTTTTTATAATATTAGCAACATGTTTAATTGTAAAAGGGATATAAATAATTGGAAAAAAAAAAAAACTATATACCTAAAATTTTGAAAAAAAAAAACCAATTTTTGGTTTTGTGGAACTTAAAAGACCAACACCAAAACCGATAATTTTTTTTTTCAGAATACGTCTTTTTCTCTAGAAACTAAAATTTTTTCTTGAAACAATTTTTTTCTTTAGTTTAGACTTTTGATAAAAGAAAAAACTGATTTTCTCCATAGTTTGGACATATCCATTTTCTGGATTTTGAATTGGTCGTGTACTAGTTTCATAATTAAGGGGATGTTTGGTTTGTCTTTTTGAGAGGCAAAAAAACTTTTTGAAAAAATTACAAAAAATCAGGTTTTCTAACTTTTCCAAAAAGTTATTTTTCCTTCTATCTCAAATCCAAAAGTCACTTTTAAAATATGTTTACCAAACATCTTTTGCCATTTATCTTTTCCAAAAAGGACTTTTGTCATTTCAAAAGACAAGCCAAACACCCCCTAAGTCCTTCCTAACTTTATGTATAAACTTTAGACTGGTCACAAACGATGACAGCAGACCAATCCCAAACAACATACATAGCTTGAAAAGCGATTTAAGGTAACTATATTAACCAATTCACACATGATATGCCAGATTTTGGCAATTTTATACTAAGTTTGGTGTACATTAGATTCAAATTGATGTCAAATTGATAAAATTTTCAATTGTAAAGCTCCACCTAAAAAAGATGAAACAAGATGGGACAAACACTCCATTCCACTTCATCATCTATGCAAAAGAAACATAAATGTTAACTCCATTCTCACATCATCAATCGAAGACCACTTGCAACTTCGCAATGCAATCTTATTATCTCTATGATCCATATCATAACAACTTCATCTATTCTCATATGGCTCTCTACTTCAACCTAAAATCTCACTAATGGCTGATTGGACGTCTGAATGACAAGAGACAGGACAAAACAAGCCTTACACCAAGTTTGGTGTACATTGTTACGTGCAAATAAATATAAATGTCCTTCTAATCTTCATCATAAAAAATACCTATAGAAGAATTATCCAGTCTTGTGTCCCATGTGATACAAAAGAATATGTTTGAAACCAACTCCCATTGCTTGATAAAACATCCAAACAACATGTGATACAATCATACATGGTTAGATAACAATTAACAAAGCAATACAAAGTTCACAAATTCGACACATAATTAGTATATGCAAGAACAAAAATATAAAAATTGGGTGTATAAACTTTTAAATAAAACCATAAACAAGATTGAGAATGCCACGATTAAGACTTCACTCTTCAAGTAACAAAAAAAAAAAAAAACGTTAGCAACTACCCAAAAACAAATCAATTTGGGCATAATATATCTATTCATTCATTCTTCCAAGCATACAATGTCAAACAAAAACCAGGACAAGGCAACCTGGAGGGAACTATAAACGGATCAGAAAATGTTGCGCTTTTCTCAACACCAGAACAAGTCTGAAACATGAACACTGCACTTCCGGTTGTTGATCCAAACAACCAGTTATGCACATCCCAGTATACTTCCACCGGAACTCCGTCAACGGCGATGGTGTAATTCCCTCGGAACTTCCATAGCAGACGCTTCACCTGCATCACTGTCTTCTCGTCCAAACGGACCACCAGTCGAGGATCCAGGCCGCAGGTATCACACTCGATCCGGAGGTCATGGATCTTACCATTATCTTTGAATTGAGCTTTCGTGGCAAACACTTTCTTCCCAAAAATGTGTTCTCTTTTCAAAACACGGAACGAATTCGACAACCCGTTTGTTTTCTTGAAGGTTTCTTTTCTCAGATCCCCAATTAACAAAACGATTTCACCTTTGAAAGCAAGAACCAAGTAGAAACCTTCAACGGGTTCCGGGCTGGATCCGAATTTAGCATTTGTAAGGTCCCAACAGACATCAATGGCGACGAAATCGACTTGAAGACGTCTGGAACCTTTTCTTTTTGAGAAAATCGAAGGCTTGACATCGAGTCTGGAGAGACATTTATTCGACAGATCTTCGATTTCAACACTAAAGCAATGACCCACAAGATTCTTGCTCCAAGTGATGATTATTAAACGAGATTTACCAAGCAATTTACACTGGTAAACACATGTGACTAAGTTTTGAGAAGCTTTCGCTTTACTTACAGTCGCTATCGCTGCTGTGGTTGAACTTGTACATGACGCATCTGCAACTTGAACTCCATTTTCAGCAAAGCAGGAGGGGAAATCCTTCATTTTCACTGGAATTCAAAATAGAAAAACAACAAAATAATCCGTATCTACCATTCAGGTTGGATCTGGGAGAAGAAAGAAAAAAAAAGGAATGTAATGTGATATGTAGGAGAAGAGGGTTAGCAAATGAGTTAAATGGAGAGGAAATCTAAGAAGGCCATTTAAATAATGAGTAGAATTGGAGAAGATTGCTTGAGATTTGGAGTTAAATGAGAGAAGGGAATTGAAAAAGGAATAAAATAATGAAAGAACGACAGAGTGGTGGAATTGGCAGGAGTCTTTTGGCAAAAGAAGAAAGGGGAAAAGGAATTGAGAATGGAAGGGAGTGGGGGGGGGAGTGGCAGAGGGGAGGGGTTTCGTGTATGTCACGTCCTACTCTCTCTGTCTTGGTCGTGCCAACCCACAAATTCGCTGGCCGGCCCCAAACCCTCTTTAATATTTATTTTCAGTTCGATTACAATATCTAACGGTATATCGTATATCTTTACTCATCTTTGTTTTCCAATCTTAGAATATAGAGGAGGAAAAGTATTTTTGGTATATTTTTCCTCTATTTCTTTCCATATTCAATCATATATCGGAATAACTTTAGTTTCCAGATTAGTTTATATATACATGATAATTTAAATTAATTGTTTTTTTTTTCTTTTAAAGGTTAAATGAATAATTATCAATAATTAAGCCATTTTTTCATTATTTTCCGAAGTATAACGACAATTTGACGAGATTCCACAAATAATCGTAGATTTTGTGGTAAGTCCAATGCAAAATGTTAGTAGGCACTGTGAAGTGTGCGGATCATATCTGCAAACATCTGTAGTAGAATAGGTAGATTAAAAAAATTATTTGTTTTTAACATCTGCAGACTGTTAGAATAAATTAAAACTTAATTAAATATATTTTTTACAAAAGAAAAAAAAAAAAAAAAACTTGAAAGTGTTTTTCAATATTTTTGTAACTTTATTATAGATAATTAATAAATTTAGATCAACTTTTATATATTATTGTATAAAAAGTAAAAATAAAATTGTATGAATTAACGTTTATATTTGATAATAACCAACAAACATTGGTTGTAAGTTATACATAAACATTGTAATTAAGGATAAAATAATTTAGCATATAAAATGATGGATATAACTTGATTTTAAAGAAAACTTTCATTTTACTTTTTCAATTAAATAAACTAAAAGTTAGGCATAAATATTGTCTCTAAGAAATTAATGATACTTGTAACATCCGAAAAATACAACCAATTTAAATTTTTCAAAATAACCCGATTTTCATTAAAATGTTTACAAAAGGTTTTCAATACAAATCATTAGAGTATTCCCAGAATCACATTGCTACAAAATCATGAGGAGCGGTACGATCGCGCCTTCGCCTTGCCACGGTCTCCTGAAGAACCTGAAAAACATTAAACCACAACTGTAAGCCCGAAAGCTTAGTGAGATACCCCCAAAATACCAACCACGTATACGCCCTTCCAGGCTGCGACCTTCCGGTCCAAAACATATAAAACATACATAACATAACAGAACATAGAACAACAATGCATATCGGGTCTACTGTGTGACTGGTCCGCTGTATCGGGCCTTCAGTCCATCGGATCCATCCTCCAGGTCTAGTCATGTCCTTCGAGTCTACAGTGGGGTTGGTCCGCCCGCATCGGGCCTTCAACCCACCTGGTCCACTCTCTGAGTCTACAGTGTGACTGGTCCGCCCGCATCGAGCCTTCAGTCGGCCTGGTCCACTCTCTGAGCCTCGGCACGTCTGGTCCGCCCTCGTGGGGCCTACAGCCTATCCGGACCGCTCGCTGGGCCTTCGGAACAACCGGTCCGCCCTGGGTATCTTGGCCTACAGCACAAAGCAGGACCCGCCTCAACCCATCTCCAGTCCAAACAACCATGTGCACAAAACATACAGTCATATAACAGTCATAGTCAACAAACCGAGCAAGCAGATCACATAGCATATCATTACCCTAACCGGGTTACCGACCTAACCGGTCACTAGCATAGCATCACTCTGTATATCGGGAAACTGACCTTAACAAGGTCTCCTAGCATGTACCATCCTAGCTACCAGGATGCAGACACATCAAACAATAACATAATAACCATATCCGAATCTCAATCCAATAAAGGGCCGGCCTTGGTGCCTTAGACCCTGTTGATATAGTGAGGATAACTCACCTCGAAACTGTCGGCTGAAAGGATAAGATCCCGCTGCTCCGAACTCTGACACGAACTCCTCCACTGAACATCAAAACATACAACTCAATAAATACCCTTAATTACCAAAATACCCCTGGAAGACAACTGGTCAACCTTGGACAAGTCAAAGTCAACCCCTAACTGACCCTACTCGCCGAGTCAACCCGATGACTCGCCGAGTCACCCCAAGACTCGTCGAGTCCAACAACTCTGAGTCCACTCGCACCCAACTCACCGAGTCATCCCTTGACTCACCGATTCATCGACTCAACCAGAAATATTGGGACTTCCTCGACAAAACTCGCCGAGTCCAAATGGACTCGTCGAGTCCAAGGCTATCTTCAACCTACTCGCCGAGTTGTTCTTCCAACTCGTCGAGTTCCAGGCCATCTTCAAGCAACTCGTCGAGTCCACCCATGTGACTCGTCGAGTACCACCGGTCTGAATCCATACAGAAGCATCTCAGGCCATGCAATTGATCCAAAACATAGATCCAACCTCCTACAATCCATCCATCACGTAAAGTGGCAAACTTTACGTGAATCTAAAGAGATCTAAGCCTTATTCACCTTAGAACCAAGGTTTGGGACATGGTGGCTTCACTAAGCACTCAAACACAGGAACTTTAATGCACTCTAGGCCTTCAATATTCCAGATCTGAGGTAGCAACCTCAGATCTAACCTCCAAACTCCAAAACATTCCAAGATATACTCCCCACAAACCCCAAAATGATGAAACTAGGAAAACACAGCCTAAGAACGAAAGTATTACCTCCAAAAGATGCCTCAATAGCAACCAAACTCGAATCCAAGCAAAGCCCTTTGATCCAAGCCACTTCTCCTTCAAGATTTCTTCAACCAACACCTTTCCAAGCTCTAATTTGCTCCACAAATGAACTCTCCATGAATTTAGGGTTTCTGGAACTCAAGGGGGGAAATAAGGGAGGCCGTGGAGGGGTATAATGCTCTTTATATAGGGCTCAACCCCGAAAATTAGGGTTTTCTCCATACAGCACCTACTCGCCGAGTCCATCTTTGGACTCACCGAGTAGGCCACTCGACACGCGACCATAGTCGCGACCTGACTCGCCGAGTCTATCCATGGACTCGCCGAGTCACCCTCTAAAACTTACACTTTTAGCCCTTCAGCTCTAATCTTGCGATTCCGGGATGTTACAATTCTCCCCCACTTAAATTAGGCTTCGTCCTCGAAGCCTACGGCATCTCATCTTCAATTTACTTCCCACGACGCGCCACCTGACCTTGACCGAACCAAGTCCCTCAAGGTACAATCATAGAAACCAGAAGCTCACTTTCTCCTTCCATACGGTGTGTTACAACCCGATATTTCGAGACAATGTAATGTAAAACCAATCAAATTTAGGTCAAAATATAACTTTCCTAAAATCTTATTTGGGTTAAATAAAGTAGTAGGAATCGTATCAAGGTTTTCATACATATAAAGAACCCTAAAATCCGAGTTATAACGAAGAAGTTATGACCAATCGAAGATTCTCGGCAAAACCGGCAACACCGATTAAACGAAAAACGCGAAGTTTCAATACAATAGTTTTTAGCCTTAAGTATCTACATTAAAGTTATAGATAACCTCAAACCGTGAGCATACATAAAAAGAACGTCCAAATCTGACTTCGTATGAGGAAGTTATGATTTTTCCAAGATTCGGGTATAGCAGTAGACATCTAAAAACTCGAAATAGAGCTCGAGATACTTTTGACCAAAACAACCTAAATGATAATCTAAGGTCTCAACATTAGTAGCGCAACGATGAAAAGTCTGACGAAAACGGACATCGGATGAAGAAGTTATGGATTTTTAACGGAATTATCGTGTCCTGGCTCGTTAAAAATAAATAATTAAAAATAAAGTCAGAATTTGCCGATGAAGTCTAAACGAGATTTGTAGATCATGTTTTTAGTTACACGTGCATATAAATAACGTCAAAAACGAAGCTCGTATGCGAAAGTTACGGATTTTACAAGTTCGGGGTCCGAAATCCGAGGCTGTCAGGATTGCCACGACGTGGCACAAGCTTGACGCGACCCGGAAAGTGACTGAGGGCGTCCAATCAATGGAAGAGGATAAGCTTGACTCCCCACGACGTGGCACACCCCAAAAACACCCCTATAAGTAGATTTCAAGGGTTCCGAGCTCCATTGCTCAGTTCCTTTCTTTCTCGTGCCGAAACTCTGCGTTTAAGCCCCCGAGACCCTCCCAAAGCCCCGGTTTTCACCTTCAAGTCCCGAAGGAAGGTTTTGTGTTCTCGAGATTCCCAAGAATCCCGAGATTTTCCCGCATTTTCAACTCTTCCTGTCGAAGTTCTGCTCGATTCTTCTCTCGACTACTTCAAATCAACCACTTAAATCAAGTGAGTTCATACCCCTATAAACTACACTTTTAAATGTTTTATAAATACTTTTATATGCTTTTAAGGGGGGGAATACAAGTTAAATACTCGAATACTATCAGGTGTTATATATATAAAGATTATTATACACTTTTATCAAGTAGAATCATATGTGATTTATAACTAGTATACAAATGGATTTACTACAAGTTTAACAGTTTTACTAAACATACTACTTCAAATTACTTTCTTAAACATTTTTACATGATTAAAGCTCGTTATCAAACTATCTTACATACTGTAAGCTTCCTTTCAAACTCGGTTACTAGGGTGTTTTCAAACAAGTGGTTTTCTGTGTACTTAAACTGTCTTATCAAACAAAATACTATCAATCATTTTATAAACTGACATCAAGTCACAAATTCTTTATTAGACTTTTCAACGATTTTACAAAACTTCTTTATGCTTTTATATTATAAATTGCATGCCTCTATATGTATAGTTATATAAGAAATGTTTAAAAGATTTAGGAAGGCTATCCACCCTATTTCCTTTTCCTCGATTTGGATGTGGTCTGGTGGGATATCGGGTACTCCTCCGAAGGTCGTTTAAATATTAGTTATATATCATGTATACATATATGGTCATAAATGTTCCATCTGTTGGATTAATGTCTAAGTCCATAACTATAATTGGTAAGACTTGACCCGACCCGGCATGGTCCATTTGGGTTGCATACCATCATGCGCTTGGATAGACTATAATGAGAGAAATAAGACACTTATGGTTATTAATATATTATAAGTTCTAGTATATTAATAATAATAATAATAAGATTATTTAATTAGTATTGATCAAGAATTAATCTAGGATTAATTAAGTGATCAAAAGAAGACTAATTAAATATATGGGTTGATTGTGTAAATCATCCATACTTATATAGTGGGCTAATGCTCCATGGATAATCAAGTTGGGCTAAAACCCATAGGATGGTCCATGGATGCTCCATGGTGTATTTGAATCCATGGATCCAAGGAAATGGAAAGCCATGACAATTAAGGATTTACCCTAATTGTAACACTATATAAAGATCTTATTCTTGACAAAAATCGGCCACTAAGTATTATTCTAGAAGAGGGCTAGCCGATTTCATGAAGTGTAGAACTCTCTCAAGTTATTCTAAGTGTTTTGATGATTGTGATTCCATTTGAGGCTTCCACACTATTGGGGCTAGGCACTCAAGCTTCATGAAGACTTTCTACATCAAAGAGGTATGTATTCTATCTTGTTACACTCATTGTTTTGTATGCTAGATTAGGATAATACCTTGGATATTCTTATTTGCATGTATAATAGAGAAAACATAGATCCAAGGTATTTAGGGTTGCATGTACACTTAGGAGTGTTAGAATGCTCAAAACCCAACAGTGGTATCAGAGCCTAGGCTTGTTTTCTTGTTATACTTGCAAATGGAGCTGAAAAATCGAGTTTTGATGCTGTCAGCCCAGCAGACTCGCCGAGTCCATGAAGGGACTCGATGAGTCCAAGGCAAAATGCATCCAACTCGCCGAGTTATGTTCATGCACTCAACGAGTTGGACCCCAGACAGCATATTTTCGAGGTTTTTGGCTTGAAATGGACTAGGAACATTACCCTAAGTTGTTTTTGAACTTATAAACTTGTTTTTTAATGTGGTAATGTTCATGCTAATCCATTTTCAAAGATAATTGTCAATAGATTCATGTTTTGTATTAGTTTAAGGTTTAGACTAATTACATGAAGAATTTTGATATGAATTATCTTGTTCTTATGAGTTGCTTAGATTAATAGAAAAGTTAATTGAAATAGTTGTTTTCAATCCATTTTAATCTAAGAGTTGAGTATAAAATGTGTTTGTGTAACTTGTCCTCAAGTTACATGAAGAGTCACACTAAAGACTCATAAAACTCATAAAAGTTGGTAATGGTTACAAAATGAAGAGTCATGTGTCATTGAATATTTTTTTTTTATGACTCCATAACTTGTCCTCAAGTTATGGAAATTCAAGAGTCACTTCATTAATAAATAAATAAATAAATAAATAAAGTGTAACCTTAATTAATTCCATAAGTTATAAAAATAAAGAAAAGTTAATTATTTTATTAGTTTAAAGTCTTCCATAAGTTATGGAACTTGACGAGTTTTTGGATTAAAGCTACTTTAAACACATAAGTTATGGAATTAATTAGTTTTGAATAGTTTCAAAACTTGCCCTCAAGTTTTGGAATTTGAAAAGTTTTCTCTTATGAATACTTTAATTCCAAGTTAGCCCTTAGAATTTTAAAAGAGTTAAAATTCAACACTTATACTATTTATAACATTAATGGTTAATTATATATATATATATATATATATATATATATATATATATATATATATGTATAAGAACAAGTCGTTTTACCGTTAGTAGGCCTCATTTACGAAACCGGTCTATAAGGTGGGTATAAGGTTGTTGCCTATAAAATGGCGACTTAATGGGTGTACACTCTCACCCACCGCTTGCTTGACTGGTGGAGGGTCGTTAGCCGAACGGGTAGGACAATGACTTTAAATTCTCCCTTCATTAAAAGTATTAATGATAAATACTAAGTAACTAAAATCTTAATAATCCCCAATCTTAGTTACTTTAGGAAAAATGTGAATTTGGTGCTAGCCCATGGAATTCACACTTTGTACCTTACCAAGTCGTTGGTGGAGCGTGTGTGGTTAACCGACACACTAACTTGGACTAGTAAGGACCACGAAGGGTGACTTAATGTTTGTCATAGATCAATGGAGCGTGTGTGGTTAACCGGCACATTGATTAGGTGATAATATTAAGGGTACCAAGTGAATTGGTATGGTTATTCACACCTTGTTTTGTGATCCTCGGCATCCCAGTCACAAAATTTGAGAGGGCACACTCGAGATTGAAACATGCCATTGAAAAGTTCAATGAATCTCAAAAAGATCTAGGAATTTCAAATCCAATTAAAACCTAATAAATTATTTCGTTTTTCATGGTGGAAATTGGTGAATCGTCATTCGCCTACCTTCAAATATTTTATAGCTTGGATTACGGCATCCCTCTTCTAAGTTATAAAATAGTTTGTTGGGTCCTAGCCTTAATATTTCATATTGGGTGTCATATTAAGGACTTTAAATCAACCATCTTGAATATCTCCCAAAACATGTCTGGTTTAGACATTTATGATCTTCCCAAATCTCTTGAAGATGATGTTCCTCAACATCATGCTTCACTTCCTCTATCTCCTCCAATTATTCTCCCTACCCCACAAGTTCTTGAAAAGTTTAAGGTCACTCGAGCCCTATTGGCAAGTAAAGGTCTTGGTGTGGTCACATCTTGGAGATGTAGTCACATATTGACAAGCCGGGAGAGTTGGGTGTCAAAGTCTTGAGAAAGTTGGTGGTTCAATCACTTTCTAAGTCACATAGTGAGTTCTTTTGGAACACCTATGAAACAGACTATGACAAGACCCTTAATGATCTTATCTATTTGTTAAGATCAACTTCCTCAAAACTTGATGGACATTGACAATAGTGACACAGGAAATCCAGAAAAGCATTCTCTTCCCAATGGAAAGGGACCGGCCATAGTCAACTCGGTTGACCAAATGGTAAAGAGAAAAACTAAGTCTGTGATAGTCCCGTGTACCATTATCAAAGGGTCCATATGTTTATATTGCCAAAGAAAGGGGCATTGGTTGCAAAGCTGCCATAATTTACCTAAGGATGTTAAAGTCGATAAGTTTGACTCTACTTCAGGTAAAGTCCTCTATCTAACTCTGCTAAGTTTCTATTCTGAGATTCTTGATACATGATGTGAATGGGTCACATGGTGATGTCTTTTAAGAATCAAAGAAAAGATAGGAAGCTTAAAGAAGTATATGCTGATTTTGATTGCGAAGATGGGTTTCGATCGCATGGTTCGGTAATCAGAATTTTGAGCTGTTGCTTAAGAGTTATTATATATTGCTTATGAATAGATAACAACAAGGTTTTCGTATGGATTGTAAGGATAAGTTTTTCCGCAAAGTTTTAAAATAAAAGGAAAAAAATGGTTTTAATTTTATTTATTTTAAAAAATATCCTTACAATGGCATCTGTGGAAAATTGTTGCTTATATGTTTCCAGTAATAGCAATATTGGAAAGTGGATTTGATTCTTTCATTTGTGGTAGTGTCTGAATTTACCAAATGAAGAAAGTTTTTCATCACCCAAGTTTCAATTGGACAGAAACTTGGAATCATACAAGTTGTATTGTATGATGAATGAGAATTTTCATCTTTGAAAAATTAAGACTAATTCTTTGATCACATGTATATGTGAGTCAATTGAAGGACTAAGGAATTAGGTACACTGGGTGTGCACTGGTCAAGGTCTACCACAAAGATTGATTTGTCATGATTTACTAAATATTAGTGAATATGATTATACTTATAAGGTTAAGTATAATTCTGTAACATTGGAAAGGTTACAATGTATGGCAAAGCAAATAAGAAGAATCAAATTAGGCAGAAGGATAAAAGTTTCTCAAATCTGAAAAGATGGGAGAGTACTTTAGTGTCAGTTTTATGATCATCTTAATGATTTAGAAACCATATCACAAATTCATACTCTAAGGACGTCTTAGTGCATTGTTATGGCTAAGAAGAGAGGTCATGAATTGTTGGATTGGTTAAAATCAAGAAGATGAGTCATACTTCGTTCCAAAACAATTCTTAGAGTCATACTCCAAGATTGTAACATTGAGTGACATAAAGTAAGGTTTAAAACACTTATCAAATGTAGTGTAAAATGTTTTCTACTCTTGTACATTTGAGATTGGTAAGTTGTGATGTCTTGGATGAGACAAAGACCAACTAAGACCAATTGTGTGAAGTGTTAGTCTTGATAAGAATCCGCACTATCCCTTGAATATTTGTTTTGTCAAGGAATGGTTCTTGACTAGGAAAAACTTATATGTCAAGGGGACAGTGGGAGCCTTAAAGATCCTGAAAGAGTTTTAAGATTTAATCAAGAGTGAAACCTGTAATTTATCACTAGCACACGACTTAAGGTTTGCAACCTATCATGTTGACATAATTATTATTTCTGTACCTACATCAAATAAGTTGAATTTGCATGTGAGTTATCAGAGTTCAACTTGGAAGCATTGGTGGGCCTTGTGTTACCAAGGTGACAAGAAAGTAAGATTGAATAAGTTTAATCCATGTAAGGCTGAATTTGTCAATAACCTTATCTTGTGATTATGGTTTTGACAAATTCGCATGGATAGGAACTCATACACTATAAAATCTAAGTGTCATAAGGTTTCTCTCCGATTCATGAAAATGATGGTGAGGAAACGCTTTCACTAAGTAGATTTTACGTAGTTATCAATTGTGTTATTTGCATTTTCAAAAGTCGTTAGTGGAGCACGTGTGGTTAACCGGCACACTAACATGGACTTGTGAGAAATGGCAAATGCCTAAGCAATTGAGACTATGATTACGGCATCCCTTTCATAGTTCTTAAAATTGTTTAGACACACATGTGTGCTATCTAAGAAAGGATGTATGAATCTAAATTTCAGAAGTCCAGCAGATTTCTGGAAATATGTCAGAGCTAGTGGGAGCATGAGTGTTATGCTGAGAATCATCATGTTAGTGGGAGCATGATTATTATGATTAGTATTGCAAGCTAGCAATGTTAATTATAGAAAACAAAAGTTTCAATTCGTGAAGTTTCAGGGGTTGAAAAAGTCGTTTTGCTATAATTAAGGGAGAGGAAATTATACTTCATTTCAACTCTAAAGCTTAGATTGAGATTTTAATCATCTTTAGTCAAGAATATATATGAATTTTGTGTTGGAATGGTTCAACTTGAAGAAATTCTATATATATTGCATTTTCAAAATTCGATTATGATTACGGCATCCCTCTTCATAGTTAAATTTTGAAAACATGGCAAATAAAAAATATTGTAGCAAAAGACTGGTGTAGTATCATGTCTTTATGTGAGACATCATGAATCGTGTCCCATATGCTTCGGATATAGGATCGATTTCACGTGCTATAATATTCATCCTTTCTAAATTTTCCAAATGCTTAAGGCATATAGAAGTGAAAAGTGTAGAACTGGATATGACTAAAGTGATTAAGTAATTGTCGAGGACAATCTGAGGTTCGACAAAGATTGGTTGCTCAGGGACATTTGGAAGTCTAGTGTTAATTTTGGTAGGACCATATTGACATTTTCTGAAAAGAGGTAACTCTTGTTCGGAAGTGATAGTCAAATGGGACTATGGAAATGTCTCCATAGGTGGAAGTTATTCAATCTATGTAAGATTAGGAAACTTAATGCAAGAAGGATGTTCCCAAGGAGCTGATCTCCTTTGGAATGCTCTTTAATGGTTGTTGTCAAGTCTTTCTGACTTCATGCATAATCATTACAAGAGGATCAATGCATATAAGTTTAGAATCTAACAGATTTCAGTAAATGACATGAATTTGGAATTCTTGCATTTACAATAAGGATTTGGGATTATTGATCTACATCACAATGTAAGGATCATAGACAAACATAGTGTGCATACTTGGGGTATGGCATAACTATTGTTTAGAAAACAAAGTGTACATGCTAGGAGCATGGGACGACTGTTGTTTTATTCGAGTCTTAAGTTGATTATTTGAAACATTCAATAATGTGTAATCAATATGGTGATAAATAAAAAGTGGTTTTATTTATATTCAAAAGGGTTCTGAGACCATATTAGATTCGATTATTATTGTGTTTCACTTTGCATGTTTTGACTTCCAAAATAGCTAGGTTATTCTTTCCGAATGACTAAGTTATTTAAACACTCCACAGTCGTTCATATGTTGGAAGTAGGTATGAATCAAGACTGTCATGAATCGGGTTTGTAGATGGCTAAATGGGTTTAGTCATGGCAATGGTGCTACAACATTCATGAGTGCTCATAAGTTATGAGTATTGGAATAAACCCACGCTCACTTGTATCACTTCATGGAATTTATCTCGAGTGATCGTGAGACGGTAATATCATATAAATCTTCAAACCTAGAGATATGAGTTGTTACCTATGAGTTGGTTGTGCATTGATTGCACGTAAACGCATCAGTAACTTGATGTTATAAAACGTGCCTTTGTGTACAATTCAACAAGTAGTAGAACAAGTATATGAGTCGAAGTTTATCTGTTCCTTCTAGAAATAGAAGCGATATCTGGGCCCCTCGATGATTTTGTTGTGACCTATGTACCGGCCGGTCAGAACTGAATTGATGTGTTCGATTAAGTTCTTTGTCAAACAAATCGAAAATTGGGAAACAAACTGCTGGACAATAAGTACGACGTTGTTCCATGTATTTGTCCGGCTGATATCATGAGAACAGAGGATTATATGATCCCTTATCTAATGGACAAGATCAGAGTTCATCTACAAGGTCAGAGTTCGACAGAAGCTTTTGAGAGCTACGATTGCCAGTTGGTTCCTGAAGTCATACGCAATAATAGTTTTAGACTTATCCAAGTGGGAGACTGTTGGATTAATGTCTAAGTCCATAACTATAATTGGTAAGACTTGACCCGACCCGGCATGGTCCATTTGGGTTGCATACCATCATGCTCTTGGATAGACTATAATGAGAGAAATAAGACACTTATGGTTATTAATATATTATAAGTTCTAGTATATTAATAATAATAATAATAAGATTATTTAATTAGTATTGATCAAGAATTAATCTAGGATTAATTAAGTGATCAAAAGAAGACTAATTAAATATATGGGTTGATTGTGTACATCATCCTACTTATATAGTGGGCTAATGCTCCATGGATAATCAAGTTGGGCTAAAACCCATAGGATGGTCCATGGATGCTCCATGGTGTATTTGAACCCATGGATCCAAGGAAATGGAAAGCCATGACAATTAAGGATTTACCCTAATTGTAACACTATATAAAGATCTTATTCTTGACAAAAATCGGCCACTAAGTATTATTCTAGAAGAGGGCTAGCCGATTTCATGAAGTGTAGAACTCTCTCAAGTTATTCTAAGTGTTTTGATGATTGTGATTCCATTTGAGGCTTCCACACTATTGGGGCTAGGCACTCAAGCTTCATGAATACTTTCTACATCAAAGAGGTATGTATTCTATCTTGTTACACTCATTGTTTTGTATGCTAGATTAGGATAATACCTTGGATATTCTTATTTGCATGTATAATAGAGAAAACATAGATCCAAGGTATTTAGGGTTGCATGTACACTTAGGAGTGTTAGAATGCTCAAAACCCAACACCATCAGTAAATTTAGTTCCGATACTCTTGGGTAGCAAGGGGTATAAACCTACTTGGACACTCATCAATTACATTCTAGTAAACTATTATAGGAATAGTTTAGAGTAAACAAAACATTTTCCCTACTACAAGAAATTACACCAGAGTCAGTTCATTCATGAGTCTAAACTACATGCTATATGAAAGAATACTCTTACATGAATACTTATACATGAATACTTTTACATAGACATTATATGGCAAATTACTATTACATGTTAGATGTCTAGATACTGTGATATAGTTCACCTTTCTATCTTTACCTTGTGATACAATCACATCATCGACAAGATAGATTGGACTTTATATCCTAGTACCAAGGGTTACTTTGAGGGACTAACCATTCCGACAACCACTGTTAGCTACAGAGGTAAATGAACAATCTACGGATGTTTTAGGTTGATACCGTCGCAGGTATACATAAGGGACTAACTATTCCTAAACCCGGCTGTTAGCAACAGAGGTAAATGAACAATCTACGGATGTTTTAGGTTGATACCATTTCAGGTATACTTAAGGGACTAACTAATAATAGTTAAACAGGGAAAAACCGTCACATTTTCAAGTGATGCATACTTTCAAAACATTCGAGTCTTGGTAGAAGACTACTTTTACACTAGTAGGAAATAAGGGATTTTCTAGAGTTGTTCATACTTATACTAAATGTTTCATCAATCATTCACCAGTCTTTCATAACAACTAATCAAAGCAATGACATTAAATACTTATGAACTCACCAGCTTAAATGCTGACCTACTCTTTCAAAATAACTTGTATTCTCAGGTTACAAATAGACAGGTGCCGATGCAAGGAGAAAGGAAGATGGAGCTTGTTCAAGACTTATCTTTCATTTTGATTTATGCTTTAGTGTTTATCAAAATTTGACAGAATACAATTGTATAATAATTATTTTATTAATGCAATGGATGATGTTGTTGCTTGTTTACTACTTTACATTGTTGTTGATATTATACATGACGTCCTCCGCCCCAGAACGTTTCCGCCGTTCTCGGTTTTGGGGTGTGACACGGTGTCCCCACCACTTACTCAAACCGGGCACCAGCTGTACCCTCCGATAACCACACTCAACAACCAAGAATTACCCATGATGCCTTACTGCTCCAATTCTCATCTTTCACTTGACTGATATGGCTATAAAGCCACGAACCATCGGATCCCCGATCCGAATTCCACTCTATCCATCCCATGTCGACCGAAAGACCCATTCTTCCATTCCGGAGCAACTCCCCCGAGTTCTCCTCTCGCAATCATACACACATGCTGATCTAGCTCTAGCACCCTCAGGTTTGGATAACCTGATACACTAATGATATCCTCAAACATCCTTCCAGGATGAACCGCTGATACATACCTAAAACCCTGATCAGAATCTCACTGAGAATCCAAGACTCTTTCTCTGTATCCCTTCCGAACCCCTCTCCCTGGCTCTTATGCCGCGGTATTCCCTCCGCGCCTTGAGCAACATATCAAGTCGAATGAGCTTGTATCCTACCGCCGCAACACACTACTCAAAGACCATCGACGGACCACTCCAATCATAACTCTACACTGCCGCTTTCACTTCCGTAAATTCGCACTCCATTTTGGAATTTCATTCCTCCCTCTTTCCTTACCAAGGAAACGACTCGTCCGCCCAGTCATCATGACAGGCACTATGGTGCTCATCCCACGCTACACTACCTCTTTAAAGCGTACCCGACATCCATGCATCACCACTACTCTGACTCTCATCGCAGGGACTTTCAAGCCCATGCACTACCTTCACTGCTCAAAATTGCTACCCGGGGCCAGACCTCCCAATGTAATCCCACTGCAACATACGCAACCCATAACATCGAACCGATCCAACAATACTCGCAGAGTGTTCAGCATGACTGGACCGCCTCCCCAGGCCTTCAGCCAATCTGGACCACTCTCAGGACCTTCAGCCAATCTGACTGGACCGTCCTCCGAGCCTTCGGCCTGATTGGTACGCCTACCGGCCTTCAGTCTATCCCGACCGCTCAACTAACATTCATCATTCCGAACTATCCCTTTGGGAAATCCTCCCGTGCATACCGTTCTAGCCCTCTAGGGGTTCCGAACTCTATCTCCATCATACATACTCGATCCCGGCACGCTCCCATGCCTTCCACAATCAACTGCTCTAGGTCTGTATTCCGCCCCGCACGCCTGTTACTCACCCATACGAGCCTGCTCTCGACTGATAGGAATATTGCTGAATTCCCCAAGCAGCTAAACAACCTCTCAGACCCAACGATCATCCAGAGAATTTCCAATTCTCCCTCACTTAAGATACTGACAATAAATCACCGGTCGCCATCACCGATCTCCCAAAGTAACCTTGCAGAAAATCAACACTTACACGCAAAATGTTTCTCACCAGTGCCAACAACTTTCATAAAAATCATGTTTCCACACCGCACAACCCGCTCGAAAAGAACCCAATCTTCAACTATCCATTCCTCAGACTGCAGAATCTACCCGACCTTCAAACCCACGCCGCATCTGCCACCAATCCTCACAAAGATAATCAACGATAGCTCGAAGTACAAATCCATAACCATATCGATCCTTCTGGGAACAAAGGATACCAAAACGAAATCTCGATCACAACTCGCCAAACCCTCAAGTAACAGCGGATACCACACGAAAACCCGAAACACAATTCCATAACCAACCAACGAAACTAGCAGATAACAATACTCCACAACAATCATAAATAATCAAAAACAGCAAAAGAACATACCCGCAACAGCAAGCTGGAAAACACGACCCTAAGCCCTTGGGGGCTCTGCTCCACCCTGACCTCCACCTGTGATCCTCAACGTAGCCGATGCTGGAGCCTGCACCGGTCCTGCAGCAAGCCGTGGACAGTTGACCTTCAAATGTCCAACCTGATGACAATGATAGCATATCCTCAAATCCCGAACCGGCACTGACTGCCGACAATCCCTCGCATAGTGTCCCTCCTTTCCGCACTTGCGGCATGCTCCACCGGACCGACAAACCCCGGCGTGACCCCTTCCACACTTTCCACAGACATGGCTACCCTGATCTCCCATCCTGGAATCAACGGTCTTAGACCATTTCGTCGCCGGCTGCGACTGAACCAGAGCTTGCCTCAGCTCACGCATCTGCAACTCAATCTCTAACTTACGCCGCCTGGCGGCCTCCTGCAACTCCAGCAGAGTCTCGCACCTCTACGCAGACACAAACTGTCTGATGTCTCTCTTTAGCATACTCAGATATCGGGACATCTGAGCCCGCTCCGAAGCGAACTCAGGGCAAAATATCTCCCTCTCAGTAAACATCCTGGTGATTTCCGTCACCGATTCCGAATCTTGTTTCAACTCCAAGAACTCCTGTGCCAACCTCTTCCTCTCGACCTGCAGAACATAACGAGTGTTGAACATCTCTCTGAATCGATCCCATGAAATCGCAGCCCTCTGCGCATCCGAGTCCAACCCCGTGGTCAATCTCCACCAATCCTTTGCCCCGAGCCTTAACAGGTTCAGAGCACACCTCACCCTCTGATCAGCAGGGCATGAACATGTGAAGAAACATCCCTCCACATCTGATAACCATCTCATAGCAACGATCGGATCCTGAAATCCATCAAAAGTGGGAGGCTTCGTATTATCGAAGTCCCGATACTGGAAACCTCTACTGGCTCTTCCCCCTGCCGCTGCTACTGCTGCGGTAGCCGCCGCGGCAGCCGTCTCCGTGAGAGCCGCATAACGCTCATCAAAATACTCCACCATGGCGGTCTTGATCGACCCAAACAAATCCGGCAGCTCAGCCCGAAACAATGCAGCAACCTCATCATGCAGGATCTCACGAATCCTCGCATCCAACTCGTGCGTACTCATCTGACTGACAACCTCGGGCTGAACAGACCCACCCGGAACTCCCTCTCCTGCTCCTGATCCTGACCCGGATCCACTCCCAACGTGCCCTGAAATCTCCATACTGAAAATAAAACACCAAATCTCAGACATATTCCACTATCCCGGGAACCAACTCTCATCCCAACCCTAGAGGTCATGGTTTCCCTGATACGCGTATGAGTCCGTGCTTTCAGTAGTACGGGCCCATACTACCTTCCACACCTACCCATATTTGTATGAAGTACTCCCACAACACCCTAGCGACATACATAACAACGCTCTATCCTCACAACTAGAGGAACACTAGAAATCTCTCACAAGGAACCCTAGGCTAGCAGGCATCATAAATCAGGCAACTCATCAAGAAATCCTGAAGATCCCTAGCCTAACTCTAGCATGCTGTTCTATCAAAGCTCAATAAAACAATTGTCATGTATGGTATTTTGGGGTTACTTACTGGATCCGGCTGATCGTACCTCCGCGTCCTCCTTTACTTATTTTGAAAACTATTTTTAAATTCTTTTTTTGAAAACCCTCCTCGATTTGAGACTGGAGTCACACAAGTGTTCCTCCAATTCACTCAAACCAAGGCTCTGATACCAACTTGTAACATCCGAAAAATACAACCAATTTAAATTTTTCAAAACAACCCGATTTTCATTAAAATGTTTACAAAAGGTTTTCAATACAAATCATTAGAGTATTCCCAGAATCACATTGCTACAAAATCATGAGGAGCGGTACGATCGCGCCTTCGCCTTGCCACGGTCTCCTGAAGAACCTGAAAAACATTAAACCACAACTGTAAGCCCGAAAGCTTAGTGAGATACCCCCAAAATACCAACCACGTATACGCCCTTCCAGGCTGCGACCTTCCGGTCCAAAACATATAAAACATACATAACATAACAGAACATAGAACAACCATGCATATCGGGTCTACTGTGTGACTGGTCCGCCGTATCGGGCCTTCAGTCCATCGGATCCATCCTCCAGGTCTAGTCATGTCCTTCGAGTCTACAGTGGGGTTGGTCCGCCCGCATCGGGCCTTCAACCCACCTGGTCCACTCTCTGAGTCTACAGTGTGACTGGTCCGCCCGCATCGGGCCTTCAGTCGGCCTGGTCCACTCTCCGAGCCTCGGCACATCTGGTTCGCCTTCGTGGGGCCTACAGCCTATCTGGACCGCTCGCTGGGCCTTCGGAACAACCGGTCCGCCCTGGGTATCTTGGCCTACAGCACAAAGCAGGACCCGCCTCAACCTATCTCCTATCCAAACAACCATGTGCACAAAACATACAGTCATATAACAGTCATAGTCAACAAACCGAGCAAGCAGATCACATAGCATATCATTACCCTAACCGGGTTACCGACCTAACCGGTCACTAGCATAGCATCACTCTGTATATCGGGAAACTGACCTTAACAAGGTCTCCTAGCATGTACCATCCTAGCTACCAGGATGCAGACACATCAAACAATAACATAATAACCATATCCGAATCTCAATCCAATAAAGGGCCGGCCTTGGTGCCTTAGACCCTGTTGATATAGTGAGGATAACTCACCTCGAAACTGTCGGCTGAAAGGATAAGATCCCGCTGCTCCGAACTCTGACACGAACTCCTCCACTGAACATCAAAACATACAACTCAATAAATACCCTTAATTACCAAAATACCCCTGGAAGACAACTGGTCAACCTTGGACAAGTCAAAGTCAACCCCTAACTGACCCTACTCGCCGAGTCAACCCGATGACTCGTCGAGTCCATATGCTCAGAACTTCCTTCAATCAGCGACCCAACTCGCCGAGTCACCCCAAGACTCGTCGAGTCCACTCGCACCCAACTCACCGAGTCATCCCTTGACTCACCGATTCATCGACTCAATCAGAAATATTGGGACTTCCTAGACAAGACTCGCCGAGTCGAAATGGACTCGTCGAGTCCAAGGCTATCTTCAACCTACTCGCCGAGTTGTTCTTCCAACTCGTCGAGTTCCAGGCCATCTTCAAGCAACTCGTCGAGTCCACCCATGTGACTCGTCGAGTACCACCGGTCTGAATCCATACAGAAGCATCTCAGGCCATGCAATTGATCCAAAACATAGATCCAACCTCCTACAATCCATCCATCACGTAAAGTGGCAAACTTTACGTGAATCTAAAGAGATCTAAGCCTTATTCACCTTAGAACCAAGGTTTGGGACATGGTGGCTTCACTAAGCACTCAAACACAGGAACTTTAATGCACTCTAGGCCTTCAATATTCCAGATCTGAGGTAGCAACCTCAGATCTAACCTCCAAACTCCAAAACATTCCAAGATATACTCCCTACAAACCCCAAAATGATGAAACTAGGAAAACACAGCCTAAGAACGAAAGTATTACCTCCAAAAGATGCCTCAATAGCAACCAAACTCAAATCCAAGCAAAGCCCTTTGATCCAAGCCACTTCTCCTTCAAGATTTCTTCAACCAACACCTTTCAAAGCTATAATTTGCTCCACAAATGAACTCTCCACGAATTTAGGGTTTCTGGAACTCAAGGGGGAAATAAGGGAGGCTGTGGAGGGGTATAATGCTCTTTATATAGGGCTCAACCCCGAAAATTAGGGTTTTCTCCATACAGCACCTACTCGCCGAGTCCATCTTTGGACTCGCCGAGTAGGCCACTTGACACGCGACCATAGTCGCGACCTGACTCGCCGAGTCTATCCATGGACTCGCCGAGTCACCCTCTAAAACTTACACTTTTAGCCCTTCAGCTCTACTCTTGCGATTCCGGGATGTTACAATACTACATTAAATAATGCTTAATAAAATTTGGCACAAAAAATATAATATAATATTATATTTTTTTTCATATTTATATAAACAGTTTTAATGAACATTATTGTAATTAAATCTTTATTTATAAATTTGTCACAAAGGTCATGCTTGTGTCATAGAATTTTTTTTCTTTAAATATTGTAAATTTTTTATTAAAATTTGTTTATTACGGATAAAGTTGGAATGAATCTAAGTTAAAAAAAAATATATGTGTTTTTTTAAGCTAAAAAATGTCTGAAGAGGTATGAAGACTTTAATCCATATATACGCAAAGAATATGACACTTATACATTGTTAGGTTTAGAATCTTCAAAAAAACAAACAGTTTGTGAAGTCTAATGTATGCACGTGGTTTGCGCGACACAGACAAAAGAGGCCAACAAGATCTGCATACAATAAACAAATGACACCTAAAGTTGTATAAAAGAACGGGTTCATGTGTTAGAAAGTAAAGGGATCAGAATAACAATAAATATAGAGTTTGATAGATTCAAGGATCGTGTTTATCAAACACTTTTTGAAATCCGTAATTCGTCCATTTTGTCTGGGGTACACAAATTCAGAAACATGATAATCCAATAATAAACCAATCTAAATTACAAGCCTAATTGCTCTTTTCAAAAAAAAAAAAAATACAAGCCTAATTCAGATTGAAAACACATAATACATTGCTTCATGTGTTCTTGAGAGATATATGAATTATGATATAATTCTGAATATATGAATGTTCAACCCTTTTTTGGAACCAGAGAAAAGTTCTTATAGTAGATGGAAAAGTGGTTAGAATCGGTTAAACAAAAAATATGTCAAAACAATGTAGTTATTGGACACAACTTATACCTACACCACCGTCGGCAGCTATGTCCCTTAGACCCCACTAGGGGCGCTCCCCCCAGACCCCGCCAAGGGCTTGCAACCCCTTGGAACCCTGCAGCCAGGGCACTGCCCCCGGACTCCCGTATTCCCAAGTTCACATTTATCACTTCGAATGTGTACCCCGCACCTCCAAACTCGGTTAGTATATAGAATTCGGCTTATCTCATTATTAATAATAATTACATCAAAATATGTTGATAACACTAAAATTACCAACATCATGATCCGAAACCGGTTTGGTTGAAACCGATCTGACGATTTATATTGGTTTGAGTATTTTATGATTGCAACCGGATTGAATAATTGGTTTAGAAACATGTTTTCAAACCTATAAAAAAATTTCTTATAGTATAAAAATATTGTTTTCATTAATTTATTGTTTATACAATGTTTTAGAGGTTTCTCATGACTAGTTTACTCCCCTTGTATTATCTTAGATGTCTTAGAAGTATTTTTCTAATAAATAAAAATTGAAAAATATCCTTTTCAACCCCTAAACAGTCCTGAATGCCCGGAGTTTTTATTTATTCTTCTGTTTCTGGTTAACCATTAAAGTTTCGTTAAACTTCGATGCCAAAAGCTAGTTTGGAAAAATAAGAAAAAATATGTTTGTTTTCCAAATCAGATTCAAAATGATCCTAACTGGTTCTTATAGGTTTATATAATTTTGATTGGAAACCGGTTTTGATTTTCTTTGAGTCAAACCTAAACGGTTTTAAAACCGATCCGGTTCCCAAAAAACTGGTTTACCTACATTTTACAGTGAGCCACCTACAAAATGGGCCAACACTGCGAAAACATATATATATATATATATATATATATATATATATATATATATATATATATATATATATATATATATATATATATTGAAATGGAAACTGGCATAAATGCTATTGTGAAGTTGATATTATGAAATAGTCCATTGAGAAATGCCATTACGGAATGGCTACTTGTGAAATTGCAATTATGAAATAAGAAATAATCATTGAGAAATGTCACTAAGAAATAGTCACGGTGGAAATGACACTGCAAAATAGCTACTGATAAATAGTCATAGTGAAAATGAAAGTGCAAAATAATATGTTACTGAGAAATTTCCATTACATAATGGTGTGACTCACAATCAAGGGGTGTATCTCGCAATTGCGCTATGATGTCCAAGTTGAGTGTATTACTTGAGAGAGAGAGAGAGAGAGTGTGTGTGTGTGTGTGTGTGTGTGTGAGTGAGTGAGTATGAGCTTTAAAGAGAATTTAGGAGTAAAATGTTACTTAGTGATACCTTACTTGGAAGAGGTATTTATAGGGTGGATGAGGGGGACAACGTATGTTACCATATACAATTTATGTGTTTGTGTATGCTTTTTTGGTAGTTAATTGTGGTTAGCACATAGTCCTTTGATGGTAGTGGATGGGATGTTTTTGTGCCTCGATATTACTTTAGGACCACGTGTGTCATGACTCACTCTGACCCTTTCACTGGTTGTTGAGAAATTACTAATTAGCATGATTATTGATTTAGGTTGGTTGGATTGTAGTTTGGCTTTCGAACCTATTAAGGGTGATACACTACTAAGAATGACCATAACTCTAAGGTGATTGCTTCCCTCAATTTGTTGATAAACGCCTCCTTATCACGTTTATTATCAAGGAAAATATTATATTATAGAGTAAATTGAAAATTTGGTCCCTATAATTTACCAAAAAGGACAGCTTGGGTCCCATTTGTTTTTGTCACTTGTAGAGTTGGTCTAAAATTGAAACTTCTATGCAGATTTGGTCGTTCGAATTAATTGACGTTATCTTTCTTCAGTTAAGTTGGTCACATGATCCACATGTCAGAGAATATTTGTCATTTTAGTAATTTCTCTACCATTATTTTATTGTTTAAAACTAAAAACTCAAAGACCCCCCTTTTCCCTGTTGGAAAAGTGATATCAATCATAAATGGACATTTCTCTATTCTCATATCTTGAGAACTCAAAGCCATATGAGCACCATCACGAGTGATATTCGATCATCATCGCCAACACATATGTTTAGCTTTCACTAGAAACCACTATACGTTCTCCGACTGCCTTTTACATTCCCTATTATTTTCTAGTGAAACCACTCAAATCCTCTGACGGCCACCACCATAACTTGTGAAGATCTGCAAATTGGATCAACCGAAAAAAAAAACTAGAATTGGATTGAATCCTAGAAACTTGAATTGTTCACCTAGTGACCTCGCACCTTCGAAATAATTGAGTCCCGGAGGGCCAGATCAATTCTGGTAAGTTCCAACATCTTTGGCTATTTGATTTAATGAAGCTCCAATATTGTTTGGGTTGTGTATTGAGGACTGAAGGGATATGAGTAAAAGTGGTTGTGGTTAGTCAAGTTACACATTCAAGCTTTATAATTCTCATCCCATCTTTGTTCCAAAATTATTAATGGTCGATTTTTTGGTATTTTTATACGATAAGGGAGTCAAGAATCAATTATAACCCAAACATACAAGTTAAGTGGGGTACATGTTGTTGGTTCTATATGGTCAAGAATGATCATAAAATAATATTGTCAATAACAAATGATCCTATAGGGTCACGCTAATAACAATTAGACACCAAATGATCATTTATCTGATGAATTTGATGCATAGTAAAATGTTATAACTTTTGTATCTATTAGTTTGTGATAAATAATATTGTATCTTAATTCATATGGTATTAATTAATTTATGTGTGTTAGTTACATAATTTAAAGGTAAAATGATTTAAATAAATAGTATAATTTTATTTAATGTAAAAAATTAAATTATATATATATATATATATATATATATATATATATATATATATATATATATATATATATATAGACACACACACACACACAAAGGTTATTTAAAAGGATTGGAGTTTATATTCTATAAAGAGGTTAAATTAAGTTTTATAAAATATAAAATAAGAGTGTAAGACCCACTCTCTCACTCTTTCACTCTCTCTCCATCTCTCTCTCTCTCTCTCTCTCTCTCTCTCTCTCTCCCCTCTTAAATTCATCCAACCACCTCCAAGGGAGGTCCGATAAGGTTTTTTGACGCTTATGTCTTCCAATGCATATTCTTGAATGGTTAAAGGCTCATAATTGAGTTGGATGACTTCTAGATGGAGACTAATGATAAAAGGCTTTTTTTTTCTCTTCATTTTATGAGGCTTGACCAAAAATACACTAACACATGCTATCGCTTCTCTCTAAAGGTTATGAAGATAAAATACACATAGTTTTACTCTCTTGAAACATCATATTCGGATTTGATTTTCAAGCTTAAGAGTTTTGTGTCATGCAACAGTTGAATTAAAATTTGGTGGATTATATCAATAGAGGGACCCTTCCTTGTGTTCTTGCCATCTTCATCAATGTTCAAACCTCCAAAGAGGATTCAAAGGCTTCAAAGGTTGTAACCCACAAGTCCCTCTATGGTTGTTTATGTTATATTGTATGTTCATGTAAAGTGATCCTTTGGTGCTTTCTCCTTGTTCAAGTATTTTATATAAAATACTAAAAGTATTACGCTACAAAATCTCTTGATTTTATGTTTTTACTAAATCTCAAATTGAACAAAAACCCAACACGTGTCCCCAAAAGCTTAGACTACATGAAATTTACTTGCCCAAAAGCTCCAAATCTTGAAGTTCTGGTATTTACTAAATAAATTTATAAGATCCTATATAACTCAAGTTTCTAGTGTATACATCACAAATTTACAAGTTTCTAGTGCTTGAAATCCAAATATGAAAGTTCCTTGGAGTCGACAATGAAGTTGGGGAATGGGTAGGGCGAATCGGACGAAGGGGTGATGATTTAATGCAAGTTTTCTTTTGATTAGGTTCATCTTATGTTTTTGTTTAATTTTTATTATAATGCTATGTGAGATGGTTACTAAAATGATTGAAAATTTATTTGAAATTCGAGTCTATAGAGGTTGGCAGGTTTTTGACATAAATACTGATATGAATGGTATTATGTTGTAGATTTACAGGTTTTAAATATAATAGGGTAAATGGTGATGAAGTTTTTTGGTGAGGATGGTTAGTGGTGAGTATTCTCCAATGATATTACTAGTGGAAACAATAATGATATTCCTAATATTTTATGAAAAATACATACTTAATCATGAGAAACTACATTCTGACTATGCAATGCTTGTTTCACCTTGACTCGAAAAGTAATTCTAAGATGAAAGACTTAGGAAAGACAAAATATATTATTGGAATGTAAATTAAATAGAGATAAATAAAGATAAATGTTAAAGTTTTTTAATATCTTTTACATATGTTAACTATATCTTGAAATAGATCATGATATAAGACTTATTTGGAGAACTCTTAGCATTACCACATGGAACCATTTTGAGTCTGCCTTAAGAGGACCTAATACATAGGTTTGAGCTAGATAAAATGATTTATATTCTATTTGATTGACAAACAAATTTATCATTTATGTCGTATATGCACAAGACCTGGTATGTGATTATGTTATAAACATATCATAAGATACAAATTGTAAACATGGGTAAGTCAATGGATGACTATGAGAACAGTCTAAGAGTACTTAAGAAGAACTAAGAGAATGTACATGAAATAAACAATTTAGAAAAATATCTATGAAAATAGCTACACAAGATGCTAACTTCAAAACAGATATAGATAATTATGAATTATCATTGGATTATGACTTCATTATGGAATGAAGAATTAGTTTTGTTGGAATGAGGTCCAAGCAAAACATGATAGCACAATCTACTACAAAATAATAATACATTCCTTCAGAAGATGAAATCAAATATTATTGGATAAATGAGTTTATTGAAAAACTATGTTGAGTCCTACCATTCAAGGATCACATAGAAATCTTTTGTGATTGCAAGAGTATACTTAATCAAGCTACGAGACTTTAAATCACATCTAAAAACCAATCATATTCTCTGAGATATTTAACTATACTTAGAATAAAGTTAAATATGGAGTTGATAGTATTAATATAATTCACATAAATTAAATT
The DNA here is from genome assembly GCF_052625555.1 of Lactuca saligna. NCBI lineage: Eukaryota > Viridiplantae > Streptophyta > Magnoliopsida > Asterales > Asteraceae > Lactuca > Lactuca saligna. The sequence continues at coordinate 265,322,377 of NC_136421.1, read as the reverse complement.
TAGTCAGACCCATCAATAAAATATTTCCTTAAGCTAACTACGAATGGTCACACTTCATCTATAAGACTTTGTTATTCTAGAAAAGAGATTTGATATGGATTTAGTATTTAGATATTGGAACATTAAGATAACAACTATTATATATTGTTTTGATATATTAGGATATGATCATCACATTAATACTTGTTGTCTACTATATGAACATGTTTAATCCATGAGAAATCTTATTATTCTAAAATTTTATAGTCGGTCATAATGGTGGGAGCAACTATTAAGTAAGACTAATATGAATTGGATTGGTTGAATTTCACCAGATGAAAGTAGGCAAGTGGTTGTAACCAAGATTCATAGGTACTTGTCTAGAGAATTGGTATTGAATCGAACCGCATAAAGATCACGTCATGGATCGCTATCATGAGTGATACTTAATTAAAAGGTATTATATGTGTATTAACACCTGAGATACAAAAGTAGGACTTATTTGGAATGAGTGTTGTGCTTTGATATGGTCAAATGTTGATCCTTAACCGGGCAGTTATAAAGGTTATTTTCAGGTATGGTGTGAACTATGCAAGAGGTTTATGTAGTCCATATGAGTTTTGATCCTCTTATGTGTTGAGATTTAGACATCTAATGCTTGGTACCCAAAGTTGAACACAAAATGAGATTGATTTCGATCCAGGTCTTTTGTTCAACATAATGACTATAACAAAGGGATAACTAATAACCTTACCTTATACATCAATTGTAGTTTTGAGCATTTGGAAATTGGATGTTGATGACTGACATTCTTTGTTGCGTGTTATTAGGGGTAGTGAAATTGTAACATCCTGATTTTCATGTATTTTACTATTCCTTGTATCTTTATCAGTAATGGCACTTATGGTCCGTTGGAGAAAAGTTTCACTATTTTGGTCGTATGTTAGGCGTACGTAAGGGTACGTGCTGCGTACCCATGCAGTGTAAGGATCATGCGTGGCCAGCTAGTACAATGGGTGTATGTGTGGTACATCGGGCGAACTAGCCTAGAGTCCAAAATCTTAATTTCGTGAGTTACTCCCTATATAAGGAACATTAATTCCTATTTTGGTCACACACATCATCCTCCAAAACTTACTTACATCCTAATCCCGAGTTTAAGTGTTTTTCTAGCCCTTGAAAGTTCATTTGCGTGTTAGCAAGCTTGTAGATCCATAAAACTTCCCTCCTTGTGCATAATTTTCAGGTATAAAGTTTTTACCTTGTCAAGTCTTTCATTATATCCCGACATTTGAAGTTTTAAGAGTTTTGTCCCCAAATATTGGACCTTTATGAGTTTGGGGCACTCCAAGGGTTTTTAGCTATCCTTTCATGTATTATGGGACTTGTGGATTCATAAAAATGGTAGCTTCATCATTCATTTTGGTTGATGCATGAAAAAAATAGCTTTATGTGTTAGGAGTTTATGAATGGTGCTTGGGACTTTTCTAGCCATGCAAAACCTTAAAGCTGATAACTTTATGGTTTTATACATCTTAGAATAGCCAGATTTGTGTTTGGGGTAATTGTCCTAAGGGTTTAAGATACAAGTTGGTAGAAATGGGAACAGTCGGAGTATGTTGGGTGTACTCCTGGCTACACCCCATATAGCCAATGCCAGCCCCGTCATTTCGTTGTTCGAGTTGTAGTAGAAATGGGAACAGTCGGAGTATGCTGGGTGTACTCCTGGCTACACCCCATATAGCCAATGCCAGCCTCGTCATTTCTTTGTTCGAGTTGTATGCCACACATAGAGTGTGGTATGCTTAGCGTACTCAATGAGCATTGACTTTTTTTTACCTTTGTTAACTTTGACCCTTGGTCAAAATTTAGGGTTTTTCGACCACAAGAAGGGGAAAATGTTCATTTTTACCTTAGAAGGTTTAGTCGTGGGATTTGGACTCGTAGGTGTGTTTTTGGACGTTAATTATTAATTAGGGTTAATTATTTTTTGACTAGGGTAAGTCTAGATATGGCAGTTCGAGTGCTAGGTTTTCGTGTCGTCGGTATCAGGTGAGTCTCCTCGCTTATTCTTACATGTGTGGTAGAATAGCTATATTTATGATGACCAGTTAGGTCTAGTGGTTATGGTTATGTTATGTTATTTATATATGACTGAGGCTGCTGATAGCCAACCAGGGTTGTTGATAACCCACAGGGCATGCTGTTAGCTCATTAAACCTGTTAATGGTCCCTAGGATTGTTGATAACCCATAGTTATTTATTTAAGCTATGTTGTATGTGGTATCATGGGGAACTCAATAAGATTCGTGCTTGTAGTTGTTTATTTATATATGATAGGTACTTCACAGGACTGTAGGAAGGCGAAGGTCTTATATGAATGGTTTTATACATAGCAAACAATCCTATGAGTGCATGCAAGATGCAACCCTAATTATTTGGATCTATGTTTTCTCTATTAGACATACAAGCATTAAACACAAATCTAGAAACCCTAGGAGGCATGTACAAAGTTTTGAAATTAAAATAAACTAGGTTTTAGATACATAACTTGATTGTTATATAGCAATAACAATGAATCCTTGAAGATCTTGAACTCTTGAGAGAAAATGCCTCAAATGTGACACCTCTAATGGATTACAAAGACTCTATGCAAGAGGATGATAGGAGAGAGGAGGATGAAGCACTAGAATTTGGCCCTACTAGTGTTTGGAAGCATGTGGCCGAAATTATGATGGGTGAGACTCCTTTTATAGCTGAGGCAGCTTAGTCCCAAAGCTAGGGTTTGCTGGAGGAAACCTTAAATTCCAGCTTAGTGCTTAAGCAGCCCATGGACTCCTTATCTAAGCGCCTTGGACGAAAACTTATAGGGCCTCGCTATAATTTTTATCCACTCCTTCCAAGGAGTCCAATATCCCAATTTCACAACTATCAATAAATTGCAAAACAGCCCTTGCACTTTTAATTAATTCCTTTAATCCCAAAATTAAATCCAAATTAATTTCTGGTTAAATATTAATTAGATGACATGATTTCTAATTTATGTATTATTCACATAATACATTAATAAATTATTTATATTAATTTATTATTCTAAATAATAAATTCAACCTCTCTCTCCAAAAATCATCTTGTCAAATTGTTAGAGTGAAGGCAACCCAAAAGGACTGTGCTACTATCAATTCAAGTATATAGCAATTATAGTTCTGGGCTTAGACACCTAATCAAACAGTCTCCTACTTAGATAAGTCTAACAACTATAATTTCAAGTATAACTCCAAAATTTGATCAACATATAGTAGTTCTCAAAATCCGTTGTCAGACTCTGACTTAGTCAGTAACGTGTCCTAAGATAAGGGATCATATAATCATCCGTTCTATAAGATATCATGTGGACAAATGACATGGAACGAAATCATTCTCATTGACCAACAGTTTGTTTCTCGATTTCTGATTTGTAATGACAAAGAAGTTAATTGAACACATCAATTCAGTCTTGACCAGACCCGACACATAAGTCAATACCAAATCATTGAGGGGCCCAAGATATCGCTTTTCCCCCTCAGGGTAAAAGGAACAGATAAAACTTGACTTATATGTTTGTACTATTTACTCATCAAATCGTACAGAACAATACGTTTTATAACATAAAGTTACTGATGTGTTTACGCATTATCGATGTACAACCAACTCATAAACAACAACTCATATATCTCGGATTAAAGATTATATGATATAATCATCTCATAATTACTCATGATAAACTCCATGAAGTAATTCACTGAGCGTGGGTTTAATCCAATACTTAAATCCTTATTTCAAAAGTACTCGTGAATGTTGAAGCAAACCATTGTTATGTCTAATCCATTAGACAATCTACAATCCAATTCACCATAATCTTAATTCACCACTTACTTCCAAAGTATGATTGACTGTGGATATTTTGAATAATCTAATTATTCAGGAAGTAAAACATGCAAAGTTGAAACACAATGATAAACAATTGACAAAATATAGTAAACAATGCTCATAAATAATTCTCCATTACTTAATCATCAAATGTTAATTACATTTACTTGTTAAAAGTGTCTAAATTTCTATCTAATCATTAAAACTAATATCATCATTCAGACCAATGCTCCTCGCATGTTGAACGTGCTTAATCCTACTCAGACCCTTTATGAGGGGATCTGCAAGATTCTGTTCAGATGATATCCTCTTTACGATGAGGCTTCCTTCTTTTACAAGATGTATGATAAAGTGGTATTTTATTTCGATATGTCATGATCTACCATGATCTCTTGGTTCCTTGGTTAAGGAAATCACTGCTTCATTATCGCAGAAAATCTCCATGGGCTCCTTATATGGCTGACACTACTCCAAGATATCCGATGAAGTTTTTCAACCATATAGCCTCCTTTGACGCTTTGCTAGGCGTAATGTACGCTGATTCACAGGTTGAATCAGCCGTCGTTTGCTGCTTGTAACTTTTCCAAGTCACTACTCCCCGATTAAGGGTAAACACCCAACCAGACTGAGAACAAAAGTTGTCTCTGTCTGTCTGAAAACTAGCATCACTATATCCAGTGACTCTTAAGTCATCACTACCACCAAGCACAAGGACCCAATTCTTTGTCCTTCTCAGATACTTAAGAATGTTCTTGATTGTTATCGAATAAGCTTTACCCAAATTTCCCTGATATCGACTAACCATGCTCAAAGCAAAAGCCACATCAGGGCTAGTACATGTCATAGCATACATGATCAATCCAACGGTTGAATCATATGTAACTTGACTCATTTATGCTATCTCTGGATTAGTACTCGTACTCGGAGTCTTACTTAGTTTGGTATTACTCTAGATAGGTAACTCCCCCTTCTTGGAATTCTCCATGCTAAAACATTTTGGCACCTTATCGAAATATGTACTTTGACTTAGTCCAATTAGTCTTCTACTCCTATTTCTCAAAATCCTTATTCCCAGAATATATGCAGCCTCTCCTATATCCTTCATAGCGAAATACTTTCCAAGCCAGGACTTAACATCTTACAAAGCTGGAATGTCGTTTCCTATGAGTAGTATGTCATCAACATACAATACCAGAAAAGAGACTATACGCCTACTAGCTTTGACATATACACCAGATTCTTCTTCGCTTCTATAGAAACCAAAATCTTTGACTTTCTCGTCAAAACAAAGATTCCATCTGCGAGAAGCTTGTTTCAATCCATAGATTTATTCCTCAAGCTTACACAATCTATTGGGGTACTTAGCATCCACAAAACCCTCTGGCTATTTCATGTAAACATCTTCAGCTAACATTCCATTAAGCAAAGCGGTTTTGACGTCCATCTGCCATATTTCATAATCATGAAAAGCAAATATAGCTAACATAACCCTAATAGATTTAATCTTAGCCACAGGTGAGAAGGTCTCATCATAGTCAACTCCTAGGGTTTAAGTAAAGCCCATCGTAACCATTCATTCCTTGAATATGTGTACATTTCCATCCATGTTGGTCTTCTTCTTGAAGATCCATTTGCACCCAATTGTCTTTCAACCTGGTACATTGTCAACCAAATTCCAAACTTGGTTGTCATAAATGGACTTGATCTTGCTGACCATTGTCTCTTTCCACTTAGCAGACTCAGGGTCCAACATAAATTCCTTGTAGTTAGAAGGCTTAACCAAATTTACCAGTGTAATATCACTGATAAACATATCACCATCTGTAGTTATATGGAAACCATAAAACTTAGGTGTCAGGCTAACCCGAGTGGAATGCCTAAGAGGTAATGACTCGTCAATGGGTTCAATAGGAATTTCTTCCTCGAGTTGAGTGCTAGTGTTACATATTCCTTCATTCCTTGACTCTTGAATTTCTTCAAGATCAATTGTACTCCCACTGTCCTCTTTGCATATGAGTTCTCTCTCGAGAAAGACTCAACTTCGTGCTATGAAAACCACGTTCACACTAGGTCTGTAGAACACATATCCAAAGGACTATTGTGGATAGCCGATGAAAATACATCACTCAACTCGAGGTTCAAGCTTTTCATGAGTCTATTGTCTAACGAAAGCTTCAAAACCCCAAACCTTGATATGTACCAACGAGGGAACCTTCCCTGTCCACATCTCGTGAGGTGGTTTGACAACCTTCATTGTCATAATAAGATTTAAAATGTGGGAAGTAGTCTCTAAGGCATACCCCCAGAATGAGATTGGTAGTGAAGCTCGACTCATCATGGAACGAACCATGTCCAACAAGGTTCGGTTATGCCTCTCAGACACACCATTAAGTTATGGTGTCCTAGGAGGTGTAAATTGTGAAACAATTCCACATTCCTTGAGGTAGTCGTGGAACTCGATTCTAAGATACTCACCACCTCTATCGGATCTGAGCATATTGATCTTCCTGCCCAATTGATTTTTGACTTCATGGTTGAAATCTTTGAACTTTTCAAAGGTTTCCGACTTATGTTTGATTAAGAAGATATATCCATAACTGCTATAATCATTGGTAAAAGTTACATAAAATCGATTTCCATCCCTTGTGGTGGATCTAAAGGGCCTACACACGTATGTGTGTATGAGATCCAACAATCCTTCACCGCTTTCACAAGAACATGTGAAAGGTGATTTAGTCATCTTTCCAAGTAAACAATATTCGCATGTATCATCTGACCTTAAGTCAAATGATTCCAACACTCCATCCTTTTGGATTTGGGCAATGTGTTTCTTGTTGACATGTCCAAGACGATAATGCCACAAGCATGCCTTATCTAAACCATTAGACACATTAATTTGTAACACACTATTTCCTAAATTTTCAACAACCATCACAGTTTCATACACACCATCACAATGTAATGCTTCAAAATAAAATACACAATTATAATAATCATTAATAGAACCATTCTCATTATTCAAAGAATATCTAAAACATTGTCTGTACAAAAGCATGAAAATAATTAATAATCATCATCATCTCTGACGAGTAACAACAATTGTTTAAATCCAAATTCAACCCATTACAAAGCACTAAAGAATAAACACCTATTTTGGTAACAAGTGACGATCTCCTATTTCCCATTATCAGGTTCATCTTCTCATTCTCCACATCTTCACTTCTTTTTGGTCCCTACAAGTCAGAGCAAATGTAAAAACCACATCATGTATCAAGAACCCAAGAATTAGAATGTGATGAGTTTTTAGATTGAATAGTGTAAATACTTATCGAGGTTGGCTTTACCTTGCCATCCCTAATGTCCTGCAAGTACTTAGGGCAGGTTCTCTTCTAATGCCCCTTGTCATGGCAGTACAAGCAAGTAGCCTACTTAGGATGAGAGGCGAGAGGAGCATCGGAACTGGCATTGCCTTTAGGGCTATTTCTTTACGACCGGCTTGGGACTTTCCCTTCCAATTCTATTTTGAGGAAGCTTTCCTCTTCTTCCCCTTCATTTTCCCTATGGCCAAGATGGAAGCAGCAGTAGTAGGAGGAGTGGAGGAAATACCATTTCCCTTCATTCCACTCTCATCGGTTCTCAACAAGCTTTGGAGTTGACTCATTGTGGTTTCCTCCTTGTTCAGATGATAAGTCATAACAAAATAATCATAACACGAAGGCAACGAGTGCAAGAATATGTCAATATTCAATTCCTCGTCAAATTTCACATTAGTTTTGAGCTAACTATTCACATATGTGTTGTAAGTGGGCCGTGATGGACTCTCCATCCTTCATATTACTAGTTATGAGCGATTTGACTATCTCGTATCTTTCTTGGCGAGCTCGATTATGGTACTTGTCTATCAAGTCCTTTTTCATATCATACGGCCAATAGTCCTCATAGAACCTCAACAGATCGGGAGTCATAGTAGCCACCATGATGCATGCTACTTTGGTAGCATCATTGCAGTGTTTCCTATATTCAATAATTTCTTCAGGGGTAAAGATGGTTTCATCAATCTTGTTTAGATCCTTTTTGAGAACATATTTCTTGTCCTCGAATCTCAAATCCATCTTGATGTTGCGAATCCAATCATTATAATTGGATCCATCAAAGGTGACTTTTGAGTAGATGCTTGAGAGCGAGAAGTGTTGGTGTTGTTGTTGGAGTTTAAGCTAGAAGCGTTGTTTGAAGTTGACATCTGAAAAGAAGAAGGACAAGTTTTGATTAGATAAGGAAATCCCTATATAACACCTAAATGAAATATTAAGGCTAGGAACCAACTCAATAATTTACAATTCAGAAAATGGATGTCGTAATCCAATTGTAAATTATTTGAAGGTGGGTAAATGATGATTTACCAGTTTCACCACGAAAAAAAAAGAAATGTAAATGAATTAAGTTTTGAAATTCCTAGATCTTTTGAGATTCATTGAACTATTCAATGGCATGTTTAATATTAATTATGCCTTTTCCATTTGTGACTGGGATACCGGGAATCACAAACAAGGTGTGGATAACCATGCTAATTAGCTTGGTACTCTCGGTGTCATTTATCACCTAATCTATGTTCCAGTTAACGACACACGCTCCATTGATCCATGATAATGATGGGTTTTGAGCATTCTAACACTTCCTATGTGTACATGCAACCCTAATAACCTTGAATCTATGTTTTCTCTATATACATGCAAATTTCTTTTTCAAGGTTATTTCCTAACTAGCATGGCATGGGGATTACATAAAACATAAAACTAGTAGAAATACATACCTTGTTGTTGCTTGGATTCCTTCAAGACTTTGTGAGCCTAGCACCCCAAATGTTGTGCCTCAAATGCTTCACACAACACCACAAAACATGGAATAACTTGAGAGAATACTTGTAGCACTCAAAATCGGTTATGCCCTCTCTAGTAACCTGTTAGGTCCGATTTTACTAGCCAAAGGGTTCCTTTTATATTGGTGTCACAATTAGGGTTTCATTAAGAAGACCGATAATTATCATGACTCTTCATTTCTCATGACCCATGGGTTTGTAACTCCCATGGACTATCCATGGAGCTCCAAATGGTTACATCCATAACCCATAAACCATGGATCATTAATCCACCATAAAAGAATTTATGATTGTCATAATAAACCCTTACATATTTAATTAGTTTCACTTTGATCACCAACTTAATACTAGATTAATACTTGATCAAATACTAATTAAATAATACTATTATTAATATATTAGAACTTATAATATATTAATAATCATAAGTACCATATTCTCTCATTTAGTCTATCCAAGTATTGCAATGCCATGCAACCCAAATGGACCATGCCGGGTCGGGTTTAGTTCATACCAAATAAAGTTATGGACTTAAACACTATATCCAACAGTCTCCCACTTGGATAAGTCTAATAACTATATTTGCAAATATGACTTCAAAACCTGACTAGCAATCATAGCTCTTTCAAAGTCTCTCGGAACTGAGATGATGATGATACGCCATTTAAGATAAGTGATCATATAATCCTCTGCTCTCATGATATCAGCCGGACAAACACATGGAACATGGTCTTAATTATTGTCCAACATTTGTTTCTCGATCTCCGATTTGTTTCGACATAGAAATAAATTGAACACATCAATTAGGTTCTGATCGGGCCCGGTACATGGGTCAAAACCAAATCATCGAGGGGCCCAGATATCGCTTTTATTTCTAGAAGGAACAGATAAACTTCGACTGATATGCTTGTACTAACTACTTGTTGAATTACTCACAAAGGCACGTTTTATAACATCGAGTTACCAATGCATTTTCGTACAATCAATGAATAACCAACTCATAGTCAACAACTCATATCTCTAGGTTTGAAGATTTATATGATATTATCGTCTCACGATCACTCGAGATAAATTCCATGAAGTGATGCAAGTGAGCGTGGGTTAAATCCAATACTCAGCCCTTATGAGTACTCATGAATGTTGTAGCAACCATTGCATTGTCCAAAGCACTTTAGAAAAATCGTACAAGCCAAATTCATGACAGTCTTAAATCAATACTTACTTCCAAAGTTTGACTGACTGTGGATGGTTTGAATAATATGATATATACCATAACATAATTATTCTGGAAGTAAAAACATGCAAAACTGAAACATAGTAAACAATCAACATAAGATAGTAACACCTTACTCATAAATAAATAACAACTTTTATTTATCATCAAATGTCAATTACATTTTACAAGTTTCAGGAATCTAATTATCGAAACTAATATCATCCTTCAGCCCAATGTGCCTTGCATGCTGTAAATGCTTAAGCCTGCTCAGTCCCTTCGTGAGGGGATCTGCCGGGTTCTCATTTGATGATACCCTCTTTGCCACGAGGAGTCCTTCTTCTATTCTATGTCTGATGAAATGGTATTTTCTGTCAATGTGCCTAGATCTCCCGTGATCTCTTGGTTCATTTGCCAAAGCAACCGCACTTTCACTGTCACAGAAAGTTTCCATTGGCTCCTTTATAGCTGATACAACTCCAAGGTCTCCGATGAAGTTCTTTAGCCATATCGCCTCTTTTGCTGCCTCGCTTGCTGTTATATACTCTGATTCACAAGTCGAATCAGCTACTGTCTCCTGCTTGGAACTTTTCCAAGTAATGGCTCCTCCATTTAGGATAAAGACCCAGCCTGACTGAGAGCGAAAATTATCCCTATCAGTTTGAAAGCTAGCATCACTATATCCTTCCACTCTCAAGTCATCACTGCCTCCGAGGGTAAGGACCCAGTCCTTAGTCCTCCGCAAATACTTGAGAATGTTCTTTACCGTTGTCCAGTGTGCCTTGCCAGGGTTCCATTGATATCTACTGACCATGCTCAAAGCAAAGGCCACATCAGGGTGAGTACAATTCATAGCATACATGATCGAGCCCACAGTGGAAGCATATGGTATCTGACTCATTTCAGCTATCTCAGCCTCTGTACTCGGACTTTGAGTCTTACTTAGCTTGGCATTACTCTGTATTGGTAACTCTCCTTTCTTGGAATCTTGCATACTGAACCTCTTCAGTACCTTATCCACATAAGTACTTTGACTAAGTCCAATTAGTCTCTTACTCCTATCTCTCAATATCCTTATCCCTAGGATATAGGCAGCTTCCCCAAGGTCCTTCATAGCAAAACACTTCCCAAGCCAGGCCTTAACCTCCTACAAAGTTGGGATGTCGTTTCCTATGAGAAGTATGTCATCCACATACAACACCAAGAAGCTAACTATGCTCCCACTAGCCCTGACATATACACAAGACTCATCCTCACTTATAGAAAATCCAAACTCTTTGACTTTCTCATCAAAGCAAAGATTGCACCTACGAGATGCTTGTTTCAATCCATAAATGGATTTTTCAAGCTTACACACTCTATTAGGGTACTTTAGATTGACAAAACCCTCTGGCTGATCCATGTAAACATCCTCAGCCAACTTCCCATTAAAGAAAGCGGTTTTGACATCCATTTGCCATATCTCATAGTCATGAAATGCAGCTATGGCTAACAGCACTCTAATAGACTTAATCTTGGCCACTGGTGAGAAGGTCTCATCATAGTCAACTCCCGAAGTTTGAGTAAAGCCCTTCGCAACCAGTCGCACTTTATAAGTGTGTACTTTCCCATCCATGTCGGTCTTCTGCTTGAAGATCCATTTGCACCCAACTGTCTTATGACCTGGTGCATTGTCAACTAAGTTCCAAACTTGATTGTCATACATGGACTGGATCTCGCTGTCCATAGCCTCCTTCCATTTCGCAGACTTAGGGCCTGCCATGGCTTCCTTATAATTATTAGGTTCATCCAAATCTATCAGTGTACTATCACTGATAAATGTATCACCTTCAGTGGTGATGTGATAACCATAATAAAATTCAGGTGTGTTCCTCACCCTAGTGGAACGTCTTGGAGGTACAGACTCGTCTATCGGCTCAACAGGAGTTTCCTCCTCAGGTTGGCTGACAGTATTTGAGGTTCCTTCACCACTTGACTCTTGAAGCTCTTCAAGGTCAATTTGCCTCCCACTGTCCCCTTGGCTTATTAATTCTCTCTCACGAAAGACTCCTCTTCTTGCTACAAAGACCACATTATCACTGGGTCTGTAGAAGAGGTAACCAAAGGATCTCTGTGGGTAGCCGATGAAAATACACCTCTCGCTTCGGGGCTCAAGCTTATCATGAGTCTCACGCCTCACAAAAGCTTCACAACCCCAAATCTTGATGTGGTCCAAATTGGGCACTTTCCCAGTCCACATCTCGTGAGGTGTTTTGGCTACCTTTTTAGTAGGGACTAGATTAAGGATATGGGCGACAGTCTCTAAGGCATACCCCCATAAAGAGATTGGTAACGAAGCTCGACTCATCATGGAACGAACCATATCTAGCAGGGTTCGATTGCGCCTCTCAGCCACACCATTTAACTATGGTGTCCTGGGAGGTGTCAATTGTGAGACAATCCCACATTCCTTAAGATAGTCAAGGAACTCAATGCTAAGATACTCTCCTCCCCGATCGGATCAGAGCATCTTGATGTTCCTGCCCAATTGATTCTCAACTTCCTGCTTAAACTCTTTGAACTTTTCAAAGGTTTCTGACTTATGCTTGATTAAGTAAATATATCCATATCTACTGTAATCATCAGTAAACGTCACATAATAACGATTAGCATCTCTTGTAGCAACTCTGAAGGGCCCACACACATCCGTGTGTACAAGGTCTAACAAACCTTCACCCCTATCACAAGTACCTGTGAAGGGTGACTTTGTCATTTTTCCAAGTAAACAAGACTAGCAACTATCATCTGACTTGAGGACAAATGATTCCAAGACTCCAGCCTTTTGGAGTTGGCCTATGCGCTTCTTGCTAACATGTCCAAGACGACAATGCCACAAAGATGCTTTATCCAAGCTATCAGAAGAATCAATATACAACACATTATTTCCTAGATTGTCTACAACATTCACGGCTTCATATACACCATCACAAGGTATTGCTTTAAAGTAAAATACATCATTGTAATAAACATTAATAGCACCATTTTTATTATCAAATGAAAATGTAAAACCTTGTTTGTACAAGCCATGAAAGGAAATAATATTTCTCGCCATTTCGGGCGAGTAACAACACTTATTCAAATCTAACATTAACCCATTATTAAGCAATAAAGAATAAACTCCTATCTTGGTAACAGGTGATGCTTTCCTGTTGCCCATGACTAAGTTTATCTTCCCATGCTCCACATGCTCACTTCTTCTTAGTGCCTGCAAATCAGTACAAATGTGAATACCACACCCTGTATCAAGCACCCAAGAATTAGCATTAGATGAGTTGTTAGATAATATTGTGTAAATACCTGCATGGGTGGGTTTAACCTTCCCATCCTTTACATCTTGCAGATATTTGGTGCAGCTTCGCTTGAAGTGTCCCTTATCTTGGCAATAGAAGCACTGTGCTTCCTTTGGGTTCGAAGAAGGAGTAATGGGACCTTTCTTTGTCCCACTTGAAGAGGAACCATCAAGAGTCTTACCCTTGGTACCCTTTGAAGGGTTTTTCCTCTTCTTACTCTTTCCTTGCCCAATTGCAAGAACAGGGGCTGTTAAAGGAGTAGAAGTAATAACCGCTTTACCCTTAAGGCCATTTTCAGCTGCCGTTAAGAGTCCTTGAAGTTTGCTAAGTGTGACTTCCTCCTTATTCATATGATAAGTCATACGAAACTAATCATAACTTAAAGGTAAGGAATGAAGAATGATGTCAATCGCCAATTCCTCAGGGAAGTCAACATTGAGCTAAAGCAACCGGTCAACGAACCTCTGCATCTTCTGCACGTGACCGGTGATGGGTTCACCATCCTTCATCCTTGCGGTTATCATGGAGGAAATGATTTCATACCTCTCTTAACCCGCGCTCTGATGGTACCTTTCCATCAGATCTAGGTGCATCTCGTAGGGGTAGAAATCTTCATAAGATTTTTGGAGTTCCGGAGTCATTGTGGCCATCATGATGCAGGACACCTTGGTGGCATCCTTCTCATGTGCAATGAACTCCGCAAGCTCTTCTGGAGTAGCAGTGGCTTCATTAACAACCTTAAGCTCCTTATCAAGGACATATTCTTTTTTCCTCATAGCGGGTAATCATCCTGATGTTTCTGATCCACTCATTGAAGTTGGATCCATCAAAGATGACCTTACCACACAAGTTCATTAGGGAAAAGGAGCCTGAAGGGTTTGAGCCAGCAGCGTTATTGGAAGACATATGGAATAGAAGGAAGATAAGTTTCATTAGATTAAAAGTCCTTAATAAGTCACCCAAATGAGTTATTAAGGCTAGGATCCAACAAACTATTTATAGGTGGAAGAGGGATGCCGTAATCCACACTATAAAATATTTGAAGGTAGGTAAATGACGATTTACCAATTTCCACCATAAGAACGAAATATTTTATTATTAGGTTTTATTGGTTTTTGAAACTCCTAGATCTTTTGAGATACATTGAACTTTTCAATGGCATGTTTGAATCTCGAATGTGCCCTCTCATGTTTGTGACTGGGATGCCGAGGATCACAAACAAGGTGTGAATAACCATACAAATTGACTTGGTACCCTTAACAATATTACCTAATCGATGTGCCGGTTAACCACACACGCTCCACCAATCTATAATAAAGTCAAGTTACCCTTTGCCACACTTACTAGTCCATGTTAGTGTGCCGGTTAACCACGCACGCTCCACTAACGACTTGGTAAGGTACAAAGTGTAATTTTATGGGCTAGCACCAATTTCACATTTTCCTAAAGTAACTAAGATTGGGAATTTATAATGTATAGTTACCTTATAATTCATTATACTTTTAATGAGAATTTAAAGTCGTACCCTACCCGTTCGGCTAACGACCCTCCACCGATCAATGAAGCGGTGGGTGAGAGTGGACACCCATTAAGTCACCATTTTATAGGCAACAACCTTATACCCCCTTATAGATTGGCTTCGTGAATGAGGCCTACTAACGGTAAGAACGACATATTCTTATACATATATATATAATAAAATAATAATAATAGTTTAAGGGTTGATTTTTAAACCTTTTTAAAAATCTAAGGTATAATTTGGAATTAAAGTGTAAGACTTTTCAAATTCCAAAACTTGAGGGCAAGAATTGAAACTATTCCAAGTCTCTTCAATTTTGTAACTTATGAGTTTTATTGGTTCATAAAAATGAAGACTCTTCATTTTATGAAACCTCTTTAGTTCTTTAAACACAAATTAAAGAAGTGACCTTAGGTTATCCATAACTTGAGGACAAGTTATGGACACCATCAATACAATTAAGATCAAGAATTAAACACACATGGTGGTTACACATAATTCCCATGATCTTCTAAAACTCATAAGAACACAAATTCATGTCAAGCAATTTCAAGAAATCATATAAACATATATAATACTTTGAAATTGTTAAAAGTCATGTAAAATGGATTAACATAATCATTATCATTTTGAAAAACAGATTTTACAAGTCCAAAACAGATTCGGATAATGATTCTAATCCATTTCCAGCAACAAAAACTCGAAAAATCTGCCCAGCTCGATCCTACTCGGCGAGTGCATTATCCTACTCGGCGAGTAGGATGAATTTGTTCATGGACTCAACGAGCCCTCCCCACGGACTCGGCGAGTACAGTCGTCAGAAAGCAGAATTTTTGTTTTTCAAGCAGTTTTGCATCAAGTATACAGAAAACAATCCTAGGCTTTGATACCACTGATGGGTTTTGAGCATTCTAACACTTCCTAAGTGTACATGCAACCCTAATAACCTTGAATCTATTTTTTCTCTATATACATGCAAATTTCTTTTTCAAGGTTATTTCCTAACTAGCATGGCATGGGGATTACATAAAACATAAAACTAGTAGAAATACATACCTTGTTGTTGCTTGGATTCCTTCAAGAATTTGTGAGCCTAGCACCCCAAATGTTGTGCCTCAAATGCTTCACACAACACCACAAAACTTGGAATAACTTGAGAGAATACTTGTAGCACTCAAAATCGGTTATGCCCTCTCTAGTAACCTATTAGGTCCGATTTTACTAGCCAAAGGGTTCCTTTTATAGTGGTGTCACAATTAGGGTTTCATTAAGAAAGACCGATAATTATCATGACTCTTCATTTCTCATGACCCATGGGTTTGTAACTCCCATGGACTATCCATGGAGCTCCAAATGGTTACATCCATAACCCATAAACCATGGATCATTAATCCACCATAAAAGAATTTATGATTGTCATAATCAACCCTTACATATTTAATTAGTTTCACTTTGATCACCAACTTAATACTAGATTAATACTTGATCAAATGGTAATTAAATAATATTATTATTAATATATTAGAACTTATAATATACTAATAATCATAAGTACCTTATTCTCTCATTTAGTCTATCCAAGTATTGCAATGCCATGCAACCCAAATGGACCATGCCGGGTCGAGTCAAGTTCATACCAAATAAAGTTATGGACTTAGACACTATATCCAACAGATAATTTACAAGACACCCATTGCCACCCTTTATAAGTCCATATTAGTGTTCCAGTTAGCCACACACGCTCCACTAACAACTTTCATAAAGTGAAATGCGTAATTTCGTGGGTTAGCATCAAATTCACA
Source organism: Lactuca saligna (assembly GCF_052625555.1). Lineage (NCBI taxonomy): Eukaryota > Viridiplantae > Streptophyta > Magnoliopsida > Asterales > Asteraceae > Lactuca > Lactuca saligna. The sequence goes on along the minus strand of NC_136421.1, from coordinate 265,305,750 downwards.
TTTTCCTAAAGTAACTAATATTAGGAATTTTATAAAAACATTTAGTTACTTTATTTATTCCATTATACTTATTAATGAGAATTAAGTGTCCTGTCAAACCCGTTCAGCTAATGAACCTCCACCAATCAAGGAAGCAGTGGGGTGGTGAGAGAGGACACCCATTCAACTACCATTTTATAGGCAGATTCCTTATACCCCCCTTATAGATCGGTTTCGTGAATGAGGCGTACTAGCAGTTTAACTGACTTGACTTATATGTATAGTAAATATTTAAACCTTTAATATTACTTATTGTATATTGGTTTATTTTAAACATTTCAAAATACTATGGTTTTTAAATCTATTCAAAAATTTGAAAAATAAAAGCCATTTTAATTTAAATTTTAAATTTTAAAAACCTTGATTTAATAATTATCCTTTAATTAAAATTTTAATTAAATTATTAAAGTAATTAAGGATTATCCATTAAATTAATTAAAATAATTTAACCTATTACTTTACCTCCTAGATTTTGAAAAAATGGGGAAGGATAATTACAATATCTTATAATTATATAGTAAACAATTAAAAAATAATTACTAAATATAACCACCCTTTCCAAAACCCTAATTTCTAAATCCATGACTTGGGGTGGAAGGCAAGGCTTTCAGCCTTGCCTAATGTTCGAAAAATCCTAGATCTAGGAAACCCTAGATCTCGAAAATATGGAGGCCAAAGGAAAGGCTTTAAAAACCCTTAGCAATTTTCGAAAAAACTAGGGTTATAAACCCTAATTGTGAAAATCATAGGCCTTAGGGTTTAATTATCATAAACCCTATTTTTTTTCAAGTTTAATCAATTGTGTCAAATCTAATTGAAAACAAAAAACCATATGCTCTGATACCACTGAAGGGTTTTATACATAGCAAACAATCATATCTGTGCATGCAACCCAAATTATTTGGATCTATGTTTTCTCTATTAGATATTCAACAGATAAACATAAATCTAGAAGCCCTAGGAGGCAAGTACAAAATTTCAAATTTAACATAACTAAGTTTTAGATACATACCTTGATTTTTATATAGTAATAACAATGAATCCTTGAAGATCTTGAACTCTTGAGAGCAAGTGCTTCAAATGTGACACCTTTAATGGTTTACAAACCCTCTATGCACGAGGATGAGAGGAGAGGGGAGGAGGAAGCACTAGAATTCGGCTCTAATAGGGTTTGGAAGCATGTGGCCAAAATTATAAGGGGCGAGGCTCCTTTTATAGTTGAGGTTGCTTAGTCCCAAAGCTAGGGTTTGTTGGAGGAAACCCTAATTTCCAGGTTAGGGCCTAAGCAACCCATGGACTCCTTATCTAAGAGCCTTGGATGAAAACTTATAATGCCTCCATATAATTTTCGTCCACTCCTTCTAAGGAGTCCAATATCCCAATTTCATAACTATCAATAAATTGCAGAACAACCCATCACTTTTAATTAATTCCTTTAATCCTAAAATCAATTCCAAAATAATTTCTGATTAAATATTAATTAAATGACATGATTTCTAACTGATATATTATTCTTATAATACATTAATAAATCATTTATATTAATCTATTATTCCAAATAATAATTCAACCTCTCTCTCCAAAAATCATGCTATCAAGTTGGTAGAGTGAAGGCAACTTAAAAGGATTGTGCTACTATCAATTAAAGTATATACCAATTATAGTTATGTGATAACACACCTAATCCAACATTATTGTACACACCCACTCGGAGATTTACTACCGGGACATGTTTATGAACTATGATAGTTATGATACATGTTGTTTTGAGATAATTATGTAATTGATAACTTGGTTGTGAAACTCTTATTTTGGTAAATTAAAAATGAAAAAAAAATTGGTCTAAAATTTAAGGTGTTACAATTTGGTATCAGAGCTCTGGTTTGAGGGATTTGGATGAACCTCCTGGTGATTCCAAACTCAAACTAAGGATCTGTAATATTTTAAGAACTTAACATGGAATGAAGGCTTTTTACTGGAAACAAAACCCATAGAAGCAGTGTGTACAACCAGCGCTCGAGCAATAGTTTCCCAAAAATACCATAATTTTTATTATGAGTAGTGCAGAGAAAATATATCTATAGTTTGAGTTGATAAAATTAAATGCTAGTTAGTGATAGGCTAAGGAATCTGGTAGGAATATTGTAATAAAGTTGCCTGAGTTGTGATGCCTTAGCTGAGGAGTTCATCCTTGTGGGATTGAATTTGTCCTTGATGGGTTTTATACAAACAATCTTATGTGTGCATGCAACCCTAGTATTGGATCTATGTTTTCACTATTAGTTATACAACTTTATGAACACAAAAAGAAACCTGGCATGCTACTATAATTTTCGAAGTTCATATATAAAACTATAATACATACCTTTTGTTGTTATATAGCAATAACAACTTGTTCCTTGAATTTCCTTAGCTCTTGAAAGCAAGTACCACAAGTGTAGTACCTCTAATGGAGTCACAAACACCATATGCAACTTGGATGAAGAGGAGAAGAAAAAGAGGCACCAAAAATGGCTGGAAACCCTAATGGAAGTGTTGTCCACGTTTTTGGAGCCTAAGGGGTCCTTTATATACTTGTGTGGGCTGCTAGGGTTTCAGTCAAAACCCTAATGGACAGCTTAAACTCTAATCAGCCCATGGAACCTTCTGGATAAGGCTATGGACAAAAATATGATGGGCTTCCATCATAATTTCGTTCACCCCTTACTCCTTTAGCATTCCTTAGCCCAATAACTCAATTATCCAATAATTGCAGTCCAGTCCCCTAAGTTTAATTAATCTCTTTTAGCCACAAAATTAATTAACAATTAATTCTTGACTAATATTAATTAAACAATATGATTTCTCCTTTAATATATTATTCTCATAATATATTAATAAATCATATTTAAACCTTTCTCTCCTTAAATCATCCTACATATTGCTATGGTGAAGGCAACCCAAAAGGACCATGCTCATAATCGGGTCAAGTACATACCAAAATAGTTATGGACTTAGACACTAATCCAACAGTCCTTACTATTTTCTTTGTGTATGCTACATAGTTGTACATTGTCAGGATTTTATAGCCTTAGAATGCCTAATTTATCCTTTCTTATTGTTCCTTGTTTGGTTGTGGATTTGAGGTAGGATCATTTATTCAAATGTCTATTAAGTCTCGTATTATGTATAATTGGCATACGCGAAACAAATGGAGAGGGCATTGGAGATCTTGTGAGGCGGAACAGTGTCTGTAATAGACTAGAGTTAGAGTATAGATGCTTAGTGGTGGTTCTAGGGAACCAGCAGTGCGAGTCTGTAACGTCCGTAAATCCGAGCTAGTCAATTTAGAGACGATAAGCATCAAAAATGACTTTTTGATAGAAGAATGTTTAGAATAAATAATCTTAACCAAGTTGTAGTATATGTCACAAGGTTTCTGTACTTATAAACAACGCTGAAATTCGAGTTATAACGAAGAACTTATAACCTGTCGAAGTTTCGTGACAAAACCGGTATAACACTGCGTGACGTAAATAGTGAATTTACGATAGAGCGATATATGACCTTAGTGACCTAAACTAAAGTTGTAGAATACATTAATCCAAGATCATGCATAAAAAGAACTTCTAAATCTGACTTCGTACGAGGAAGTTATGATTTTTCGAAGTTTAACTTAGCGGTATGCAACCCAAAGTTCAAATATGAGATCGAGTGGTTTCTAGCCGAAACAATCTAAACGAAAATCGAAGATCTCGTCGATAGTAGTCCAACGGTAAAAAGACAGACGAAAACAGACGTTAGATTAAGGAGTTGTGAATTCCTAACGGATTTTTCCTATCCCGTCCAACTAAAAATAATATAATAAAAGTTAAATTCAAAATTAGCCGACGGAGTCTAAACAAGAATTTTAGAGCATAATCTCACCTACGCATGGATATAAAGAACGTCAAAAAGCATAGCTCGTATGCGAATGATATGAATTTATGAAGTTTGGGCGCGAACCCCGACACTGTGTCAGAGTTCATGACGTGAACACCGTGTTCACGATGTGAACTCACTGTTAATGTATTCTGGAGCCTGACAGACCCAAGTTGCGATGACACACCTGATGACTACTGATCTCACGACGTGAATTTCGAGATTCACGACGTGAATCCAGAAAAATGGCCCTATAAGTAGAAATCGAAGGGCAGTCGGCCATAACTGCTAATTCACTTACTCTTTCACTCCCGATACCCTCTCTAGCCCTCTTGAAGTACCCCCGAAGCCCCGGTATCATCCCGACACCCGAAGCGAGTTCCGAAGCCCCGAAGACCACGAGAAGAAAAGAGTTTTAAGTCGAAGCTCTGCTCGCGAGAAGCCCGGTTTGTGAAGATATCTTGGTTTCATCAAAGAATACTACTTGAAGAGCCGTAGTGTTGTCCGATAATCGTCTTATCAAGTAAGTGTGTAGTTACTTTGTCATACCGCATAGATATGAAGTATTTTCTATGAAACACATGCTATGTGTTTATATGTTGTTTGTTTACTTGATATGGGTGTTGAATGAATGTTTTATACAGGTTTTTAAATGATTTAAACTATATATGTAATTTATATCTACAAATATGTTGGGTAGAACATGGGTAGATGAAATAGTTGGTGTGTGAGGAAAGATGAGTTTGAGGATGAGACGAAAGATGATATAGATCATGAGATGAGAGTGACAGGTGAAAAATGAGTGAAACCTTTACCCAAATGATGGCCCCATCATTCAGCAGAGTAGGGATGACAACCACGACCGATTCTAGACAGTCCAGTGGAACACTAGTGGGCTCGCAACTTGTAGGTGTTGTGGACTTGATGTTCACCGGTGTACTCTAAAAACATGGCAGGTATAGATTTAGTGCCTTATATAAATACAATGGTAGCTATGGATTTAGTATTGTGTAGATGAACCATGGTAACAATGGATTTAGTGTCTGTTGAGAAAACCTTGGTAACTATGGATTTAGTGTCTGTTGAGAAAACCCTGGCAATGATGGAGTTCGTGCTGATTCCTTAGGATAATCTTTAGGAATAAATGAACGAGGATAGCTGATTCTTAGGGTAAATCTCTAAGAAATAAAAGGAGATAATGGGGGTGGGTAATTGGGTTGATTGTTTGATGATTTAAATTAATATAATTATTTATTGTGGGTTGAAAACCCTATATGTTCACCAGGCTCCCAAGCCTAACCCACTCAGTTTTATTTGTATTACAGGTAGTGGCGTAAGAGCATAAGTTGGATGAATCATGAAGCTATTTTGTTTATAGCGTTGTAGTTGTACATAACTGTTGTAAGGCATATAATGTGTCGTTTATGCTTTTGGTCTTTATCGGAACATGACATCTTGAGTTTTGTTATATATGAAAATACATTTCTTTAATAAATGCTTTGATAAATTTTAGTTTATCATATTTTGTTTTGGGAAAAAATGCCGCAACTCTTTTAATCAAAGGATTACTCTGATTTTATTTTAAAAGCATAAATTAAATTAGTATTTTTTGGCCGTGAAGATGGGGATGTCACAGTTGGTATCAGAGAATTAGTTTAAGCGAACTAGGAATTTGTAGGATTTCTTGACTTCAACTTAGAATGCTAAGTGATGATTGTGAGATGAGTGTCTACCATATTTTAGACACGAGCACTAGTATATATTAGGAAAGATTCCTAAAATGGTTTTATGTGTTAAATGTTATATGTTTGCTATATATGATATTTTTTGTTCGAATCTATGGTCTGTTGCCAACCAAATTTGGAAACCTTATGTGTTTAGGATTCTAAGCGTATGCCTACAATATTAGATCTAGCATGTCAGCGTTTCGGAGAGATATGGATGATTGAAATATCTACCGTGAATGAGGATCTTAAATCGCCTTATTCGCTGTATAAATAAAAAATGGCAAGAACCAAGAGTGGTGTTGGAAATGTCAATGAAAACAGGAATCAACCACCTGTGATTGAGCAAGTAGTTGTTGCAGCAGCACCACCTGAGCCGATGATGATGGTTGGAGTACAATTGATGATTCAAACGATGTTGGATCGTCATACGGAAGAAACTAGACATCTGGTTCGACAGAATCGGGAAGAACTTTCAATACAAGTTGAAGAGCCCGAAGTGAATGGGGGGCAGTCAGAAGGAGGAAACTTATGTGGGATTATTAGTCAAGCCGACCCACCGTTAGTTCGACACAACAACCAGGATGGAGGAAATGATGGGCGTGGATGCAAGTACAGGGATTTCATGGCATCCAAACCACCGTGTCTATCCTGAAACCCGACACCGGCGGAAGTGATAAACTTGATCTTTGAAATGGAGACAATGTTTGAGAGTTGTGAATGCAACAACAGATAGAAGACTGCTCTTGCAATCCCTCTGTTAAAGTCTGGAGTGTTGAACTGGTGGAAGCTACTAGCTGGTTCGATGCCCAAGGGAGAAGCTAGCAAGATGTCTTGGGAAGATTTTGTAGTGCAAGTGAAGATGCAAAACTAATCTGAGCAGGATCTTCTGGAAATCAACAATGAGTTCCAGAATCTGAAGAAGGGTAGAATGAGCGTCATCGAGTACGCTACTAGTTTTACAGAAAAGATGAAGTTTGTTCCCTACCTAATTCCAACAGAACTTTTCAAGTTCAACAAGTTTTCCAATGGATTACCAGCGGAATTTGGTCCAATGTTCAAGCAAGCAACCACTTTGAAGGCTGCCATCTGGGCAGCCAAGAATGTTGAGACCCAAATAAGGGAAAAGGGGCCTGGAGAAAGCTGAAGTTGGCAAGAAGAGGAAGCTTGAAGGATCCTCAAGACCTGATAATAAGGGAAACTTCGCAAAGTCTAACCTGTATGACCAAAGGTATGGAGCCAAGTGGTGCGATAAGTGCAGGAAGAAACACTTTGGAACATGCAACGAAGAAGTAGCCTGTTAAAAATTTGGAAGGATCGGCCACTATTTCACGAATTGTACACAAAATGATAAGGTATGCTACGGATGTGGAGACAAGCGACACATGTCTAGAGACTGCCCAAAGAAAAATGGAGCAGCAAGGCTAGAGGCACCGCCAAAGCCAAGGGCATTCCACATGATCCTCGACGTAGCAGACAATAACGCGAGGAATCAGGAATAAGGATTTCTTATCCAAAGATCTAGTTATGAAGTATCAATGTGAATAGTAACATGTGGTGTAGCCTATTAGAGGCTAGTATAGGGTGAACTTGAACCTTTGTGTAATCGTTTCAAGAAATAATATAAACCCTGTTTTTGTTATCTAATGTGTTAAATGATTGTGTGATTTGTATGGTGACTTGATTGACTGCGATACAATACTTGGGACGAGTATGATTAGGTGTGAATAGTAGTAGAGATCTATACTACTGGAAGCACAAGACTCACGCTTGGATCAGGGAAAGTCACAAGGTTACCAAGAAGCTAGTGATTGATTCTGTTTTTATTCAGGTATGTCGTTACCATTGTTTCGGTAACGACTAAGAAGATGATTAACATTCTGACCCTAGTGGTCATATCCAATTGAGTTCGACTACGATGAGTTTCTTACATGGTTTAGAGAACAAAGTTCGATGTAACATCTGACTTAAGTCAAAAGATTGAAATCAATGCGATCAATAGCATCACGCTCGTTGTTAAAGAAGCTTGTAGCTAGAAATGCTACATGCTAAAATATGATTATATCACATTAGAATATGAAGGAAGGTATATTCCATTCTGGAATATGATTCTCAGAGACTTGAGTCTAGGCGTTGCATCATCTGATGAAAGGTCATTAGAACATGACCCATCGATCTGTTACAATAGATAAAGGAAAGTACTTATCCTAAGAAGAATAAGGAATCATCAATAAGGATTTATTTTGTAACTCGTAGGTTACGATTGAAAATCCAACAGAGTATGAAGACCAGGTACAAGATTGAGCAGTGCCTGCGATAAAGAAGTCCAAGAGTTAGATACTCGTTCGAAGAAAGATAAAAGTTACGATTATCACCTAGGATGAAAAGATAATGTATGGGATCATTATGCAAGTCCTATTTTCGTTTATGATTCCGGGACGTAATCATCCTAAGGGGAGATAATTGTAACGCCCGTAGATCCGGGCTTGTCAATTTAGAGACGATAAGCGTCAAAAATAACTTTTTGATAGAATAGTTTTTAGAATAAATAATCCAAACCAATTTGTAGTATACGTCACAAGGTTTTCGTACATATAAAGAACACTGGAATCCGAGTTATAACGAAGAAGTTATGACCTGTCAAAGTTTTGCGACAGAACCAGTATGACACTGCGTGACATAAATAGTGAATTTACGATAGAGTGATATTTAGCCTTAGTGACCTAAACGAAAGTCATCGAATACATTAAACCAAGAGTGTGCATAAAAAGAACGTCTAAATCTGACTTCGTATGATGAAGTTATGATTTTTCGAAGTTTTGACTTAGCGGTATGCAACCCAAAGTTCGAATATGAGATCAAGTGATTTCTAGCCAATACAATCTAATCAAAACTCGAATATCTCGTCGATAGTAGTCCAACGGTAAAAAGACAGACGAAAACGAACGTCGGATGAAGGAGTTGTGAATTCCTAACAGAGTTTTCCTGTCCCGACCTACTGAAAGTAATATAATAAAAGTTAAATTCAAAATTAGCCGGCGGAGTCCAAATGAGAGTTGTAAAGCATAATCTCACCTACGCGTGGATATAAAGAACGTCGAAAATGGAGCTCGTATGCAAAAGATATGAATTTATGAGGTTCGGGCGTGAACCCGGACACTGTGTAAGAGTTCACGACGTGAACACAGTGTTCACGACGTGAACTTAATATTAATGTCTTTTGGAGCCTGACAGACCCAAGTTGCGATGACGCACCTGATGACTACTAATCTCACGACGTGAATTTTGAGATTCACGACGTGAATCCAGAAAAATAGCCATATGAATAAAAACCGAAGGGCAGCCGACCATAGCTTCTAATTCACTTACTCTTTCACTCCCGATACCCTCTCTAGCCCTCTTGAAGTACCCCCGAAGCCCCGATATCATCCTGACACCCGAAGCGAGTTCTAAAGCCTTGAAGACCACGAGAAGAAAAGAGTTTTAAGCCGAAGCTCTGCCCGCGAGAAGCCTGGTTTGTGAAGATATCCCAGTTTCATCAAAGAATACTACTTGAAGAGCCGTAGTGTTGTCCGATAATCGTCTTATCAAGTGAGTGTGTAGTTACTTTCTTATATCGCATAGATATGAAGTATTTTCTATGAAATACATGCTATGTGTTTATATGTTGTTTGTTTACTTGAGATGGATGTTGAATGAATGTTTTATACAGGTTTTAAATGATTTAAACTATATATGTATTTTATATCTACAAATATGTTGGGTAGAACATGGGTAGATGAAATAGTTGGTGTGTGAGTAAAGATGAGTTTGAGGATGAGATGAAAGATGATATAGATCATGAGATGAGGGTGACATGTGATAAATGAGTGAAAACTTTAACCAAACGATGGCCCCGTCATTCAGCAAAGTAGGGATGACTACCACGGACGATTCTAGATAGTCCAGTGGAACACTAGTGGGCTTGCAACTTGTAGGTGTTGTGGACTTGATGTTCACCGGTGTACTCTAAAAACATGGCAGGTATAGATTTAGTGCTCTATATAAATACGATGGTAGCTATAGATTTAGTACCGTGTAGATGAGCCTCGGTAACTATGGATTTAGTGCCTGTTGAGAAAACCTTGCTAACTATGGATTTAGTGTCTGTTGAGAAAACCTTGGCAATGATGAATTTCATGCCAATTCCTTTGGATAATCCTTAGGAATAAATGAACGAGGAATAGCTGATTCTTAGGGTAAATCTCTAAGAAATAAAAGGAGATAACACGAGTGGGTAATTGGGTTGATTGTTTGATGATTGAAATTAATATAATTATTTATCGTGGGTTGAAAACCCTATATGCTCACTAGGCTCCCAAGCCTGACCCAATCAGTTTTATTTGTATTACAGGTAATGGCTTGAGAGCATAAGTTGGATGAATCATCAAGATATTTTGTTTATAGGCCTGTAGTTGTATATAACTGTTGTAAGGCTTATAATATGCCGTTTATGCTTTTGGTCTGTATCGGAACATGACATCCTGAGTTTTGTTATGTATGAAAATACATTTCTTTAAGAAATGATATTATATATTTTGTTTTGGAACAAATTCTGCAACTCTTTTAATCAATGGTTACTCCGATTTTATTTTAAAAGCATAAATTAAATGGATCTTTTATGGCCGTGAAAATGGGGATGTCACAGAGTCCATAGCTGATTTGAGGATGTAGAGTCCTTGCAACTTAGGTTCTCGAGGGTATGACTTGAGACAAATACAGGTTGGTGTGGAAGGTAGTATTGGGCTTGTACTACTGGAAGCACTGGATTCGTACGCGGCACGAGGAATAACCTCAAGGGACAAAATAGCTATTAGGGATGTGAGAGTCAGTATTTTTGCTCTAGCCTGTTTGTTGATAACTTTCTTATGTGTTTTAATATGGTGGTTACCTGAGGTTAAGGCTCTAGTAACCCCGAGAGGCCGAGTGGCAGCGATGATGAGATTCGTAGGATTATTCCCATTGAAGTAGCCACAAAAATTAGAGAGGCTATCTGGAGATATTTGGGTCTTTCAAGACCATGTTGATCGATACTTTTGACGAGCACTATGTCGCTTTCACTGAGGCTGCTACTGTCGTAGCCACCATAACTGTTGCTGCTGCGCCGCCACATCGGGTGATTCATTGTGGTACCAGGAGTTCACCAACACGAAGCCACCTAAGTTTTATGGGACATAGGATCTGATTGCTTCTATGAGATGGAACTCTGATGTTGAGGGATGTTTCTACACCTCTTCGTGTCCGGAGAGTTTAAGGGTTCGATTCGCATTGAACCTGCTTCACTTAGGAGTGAAAGACCGGTGGAAGTTTGTGACATTTGACTAATCGATTGCAGAGTATACTGTGATGACTTGGGAGAGGTTTACCTCGATGAAAAGGGATGAGTTTGTACACACAGTCGAGCTGGAAAGGTTAGCCCAGGTGTTCCTGTCTCTTAAGAAAAAGACAGAGACGGTGACTGAGATCACCAAGATGTTTCATGAGAAGGCTTTGTTTTGCCATGAGTGAATGTCCATGGACCAAGCCTGTGTGAGCTAGTATTTGAGTATTATGAGGAGGGATATATGGTAGTTTGTGGCGAACACGATGTATCAGATATTGGCTGAGTTGCAGACCAAGGCCAGGAGGAGAGAGATGGAGCTAGTGACTCATGCTAGGAGGAGAGGGAGACCCGGGGAAGATACAAGAGGCCAGTACAGTCATGGACTAGGAGTAAACTGAGAGAAGTTTGGCAAGGGACACAAGGGACCATGTCGGTCCAGGTCAGCTTGCTTCATGTGTGGCTAGGAGGGACATTTGGATAGGGATTGCCCTATCGGATTTCGGGTATGTTTCAACTGCAACCAGATGGGCCATATGAAGATAGATTTTCCTCAGCTTGCATCTAGGGCAGTTCAGACTTTGAACCCTGTGACCCTGCGTATCACTGATGGGTGGCAGCAGAAGACCGAGGCACCGAGGGCTCAAGGGAGGGCATTTCAGTCAACAGCAGAGGAGGCCTGTGCAGCTCCAAACATTATGGATGGTATGTTTTTTTTTTTCCGTTGATTTATTTATGCTTCTTATATTATTGATTATGTAGGTACTTTTCTTGTAATTCATTTGCCTGCACTTGTGCTGTTTGACTCGGGTGTGAGTCGATCGTTTGTGTCATTATCATTTTGTCACGGTTTTTGTATTTTGTGAGAGACCTTGCGAGTCTCGATACCTAATGAGCATCTGGTATCTGCTACTAATGTCTATCGGGGTTACGTATTGGAGATCTTCGATGTTGGATATCCAATATATCTCATCCCTGCAGCGATGGGAAATGTTTGTGTGATCATGGGTACGAATTGATTGATCCAGTTTGGGGATCTGATTGACTGTGAGCGTCATTTGGTGACAGTTAGAGACCCTAATCGGGGAGTGTTGAGTATCTACGGCGAGGGTACTAGACCAAGACCTGCTTTCTGTTCTGCTTCTAGGGCAAAACAGAGTTTGAAGCATGGGTGTATGGGTTATCTGGAATATGTGGTGGATACTTGGGTTGCGAAGAAGGGACCGGTATCTATTTTTGATGTTGCGTAGAGGAGTTACCGGGTGTGCCTCGCGAGAGGCAAGTGAAGTTCCGAATCGATCTGATTCTAGGTGTGGTGCTAATTGCCAACGCACTGTACCATCTTGCACCTCCTTAGATCCAAGAGTTATCCTCTTAGCTGCAGGATTTGTTAGGAAGGGAGTTTATTCGGCCAAGCAATCCCCTTTGGGGATCTTCAATCCTTTTTTTCAGGAAGAAGGATGGTTCACACCAGATGTGCATTGACTATTGGGAACTAAACAAGTTGACGGTGAAAACCATTACCCTTTGTCGAGGATTGATGATCGTTTTGACCAGCTTTAGGGGGCATCTTGGTTTTCCAAGATCGATTTGAGGTCCGACTATCATCAGATAAGGGTACGAGAGGAGGATACTTAGAATACAGCCTTTCGAACTTGCTATATGTATTACTAGTTTGTGGTGATGCCTTTTGGTCTTACCAACTCACCTGCAGCGTTCATGGACCTCATGAACGGGGTATGTAGGCCTATGTTGGATCGATCAGTGATCGTTTTTATTGATGAAATTTTGGTATAATCAAAGACTATGGAACAACATGAGGAGCATGTATGAGAGGTTCTTGGGGTTTTAAGGATGGAGTGGCTTTATGCCAAGTTCTCCTAATGTGACTTTTGGTTGCATGAGGTTCATTTTTTGGGGCACCTCGTCAATCAAAACTATATCTTGGTCGGCCCATCCAAGATAGAGGTGATGATGTTGTGGGAAGTGTCGAGAACTCCATTTGAGATTAGAAGCTTCCTCGGATTGGCAGGTTATTATCGAATATTCATCAAAGACATCTCCAATATTTATGTTCCTCTCATTAAGTTGACAAGCAAGGATGTTGCTTTCAGTTGGGGTCCTGAGCAGCAAGCATCATTTGAGACTCTTTACCAGAGACTGTGTGAGGCACCTGTACTTGCCTTCCCTGAAGGAGTTGATGACTTTATGTTCTACTTGATGCATACATTGCAGGATTGGGGGTTGTAGTGATGTAAAAAGGGCATATGATAGCATATCCTTCAAGGTAGATGAAGCCTCACGAAGCAAAGCATCCCATACATGATTTAGAGTTGGAGGTAGTGCTTTTTCCCTCGAGATTGTTGGATTAGGGCTGTAAGCCCATAACTATAATTGGTATATACTTAAACTGATAGTAGCACAATCCTTTTAGGTTGCCCTAGAGACTAACAACTAGACATGATGATATTTGGCGAGAGAGTTTTGATTTATTATTAAAATGAATAATATGTTAATATATTATGAAAATAATATATTAATTAGAAATATGAATATTTAATTAATATTTAATCAAAAATTAATTTGAATTAATTTTGGGATGAAAGGAATTAATTAAAATTATAGGGATAGAAGTGCAATTGTTTAACTGTTGAGAAAGAGGCAATCTAGAACCACAGATATGGGTTGGATGGTTTCTTGAAGCCTTAAGGTTTCTAGAATTTTCCTAGGTGGATAAACATGAAGGTGGATAATTACTCGGTTGTGACATCCCCAATTTATTGGCCAGAAAAGACCGGGTTATTTATCCTTTATTTGAAAATCATAGTATATTTTTTTAAAAGAAATATGATACGTAATTTGTTCCCAAAAAATATGATAAATAATTTATCAAAGCATTTCCGAAGCAATGTATTATATTAAAAACCTCGAGACATCATTGTTAATACAAAACAAAAGTGTAAACATAAACAACAAGGCTTTATAATATCTATTTGTTCTAGTGGCCTATAATCCATTGATCTCTCATCAGATCACCACTTCTGTGCTCTCTTGTGTAACGCCCGTAGATTAGGGATAGTCAATTTAAGGACAATAAGCGTCAAAAATGACTTTTTTATGGAAGATTATTTTGAAGGAATAATCTTAACTAAGTTGTATTATATGTTACCAGGATTCCGTACATATAAAGAAAGCCGAAATCCGAGTTATAACGAAGAAATTATGACCTGTCAAAGTTTTGTGACAGAACATACACGACGCTGAATGACGTAAAAAGTGAATTTACGTTAGAGTGATATCTAGCCTTAGCGATCTAAACGAAAGTCGTAGAGTTTGTTAAACCGTGAGCGTGCATAAAAAGAACGTCCAAATCTGACTTCGTATGAGGAAGATATGATTTTTCTAAGTTTTGACTTAGCAGTATGCAACCCGAATACTCGATTTGAGATTGAACGGTTTTTAGCCGAAACAATCTAAACAATAATTGAAGATCTTGTTGATAGTAGTGCAACGGTAAAAAGACAGACAAAAACGGACATCGAATGAAGAAGTTATGAATTTATAACAGAGTTTTCTTGTCCCGGACTACTAAAAATAAATAATAAAAATAAAATTAAAATTATCCGACGGAGTCTAAACGAAAGTTGTAGAGAGTAGTCTCACCTATGCGTGGATATAAAGAACGTCGAAAACGGAGTTTGTATGAGGAAGATATGAATTTTTGAAGTTAATTAAATAATTAAAATATTAAATTTAATTATAAATTTCGATATTATCCAAAAGGGAGGGGGGGGGGGGGGGGGGGGGGAGTCAGCAGCCTTATCCAAACTACGCCCAACATAGCCTTAATTATGCCCAGCGTAATTCAGTGGTTCAGCCCCTATAAATAGATGTCGAGTGCAGCCGAGTTCTATTGCTCATTTCTTCCCTTTCTCTCGCGTTTTTACCTCGTTTTGCTTGCAAGAAATACCCCGAAACCCCGGTATAACTCCCGAGACCAGAAGCGAGCCCCGAGGCCCCGATGATCCTGAGAAGTGAAATTCCCGAGACGAAGCGTTGTCCGCAAGAAGCCTGGTTTTTGTGAAGATCTCCAGGTTTCACCGAAGAGTACTACTTCTACAAGCTGTAGCGTTGTCCGATTATTTTATGATCAAGTGAGTGTGTAGTTACTTTCATAAACACGATTTTAATACAAGTATTGTTTGAACGTAATGAGTATATGTTTTGGGTGATTGTGTAGTTATTTTCTTCTAACACATAAATATCAAGTATTTGCTATGAAATACGTGTTATGTGTTTATATATTGTTGTTTATATGTGTGAGTGTATAGTCCCTTTCATAAACACGATTTTAATACAAGTATTATTTGAACATATTGAGTATATGTTTTGGGTGAGTGTATAGTTACTTTCTTCTAACACATAAATATTAAGTATTTGCTATGAAATACGTGCTATGTGTTAAGAAGTTGTTTGTTTATCTGAGATGAGTGTTGAATACAGAGTATTGACTATAAAATACGTGATATGTGTTAATAAGTTGTTTGTTTACTTGAGATTGGTGTTGAATGCAATGTTTGGTACATTTTTTAAATAAGTTAAACTGTATATGTGTTTTATATCTACTATTATGTTAGGGAGAACATGGGTACATAAATGATGAGGTGCGAAAGATGATTAAGAATAATATTGGTAGATGCACCAATAGTGAATGTAATAATACTAGCAGATGCGCTTAAGAATAATTTTGGCAGATGCACCAAATAGAGAATGTCATAATACTAGCAGATGCGCTTAAAAATAATATCGGCAGATGCACCTACTAGTGAATGTCGTAATCCTGACAGATGCGCTTAAAGGATCATGTCGACAAATGTACCTAAAATAGAATGTCATAATGTCGACAGATGTGCCTAATAGTGTATGTGGTAATCTGGGCAGAGGCAGATCCTTATGTAGCGATGGATTTTGTGCCAACTCCTCAGGTCAATCCTTAGGAACGAATGATTGAAGGATAGTTGACTCTTAAGGTAAAACATTAATAATTAAATAAGATAATGGGAATGGGTAATTGGGTTGATTGTTTGATGATTAAATATAATAATTATATTATTGTGGGTTGAAAACCCTATATGCTTACCAGGCTCCCTAGCCTGACCCACTCAGTTTTCTTTGTATCACAGGTATCGATACAAAGACATATTTCACAGAGAGATTTAAAGGAGATATAAATCATTAGTGTAATTGAATGTAAGTTCTGTTCATGCTTATATGTCTGTATCGGAACATGACATCCCGAGGTTTTATTATTAAATGAAAATAAATTCTCTTTGAGAAATGTTTTGATAAGTTATTATCATATCTTGTTTTGGGAACAAATTCCTCAACCGTTTTCTTTAAAAGATTACTCTGATTTTAAAAACAAAGCATAAACAAATCGGTCTTTTCTGACCGTGAAATTGGGAATGTCACATCTTGCCACTACCTGTACACAAGAAAACTTAGTGGGCCAGGCTTGGGAGCCTAGTGAGTACATTGGGTTTTCAGCCCATAATAAATATTTTATTAGTTTCATCAAATCAATCAACCCGATTGCCCGTTCCCTTTATCCTCACCTTACGTCCCTAAAACATCTATCCTAATGGATGTATCCTAAGGATTTTCATCGGGATGAACACTATTGTTAAGGGGGGTCCTCAACAATAATTGTCCATAAGGAAACGATGAGGGGGATGGAGTGCACCGGTGAACACATCGTTCACAAACACCTACAGGTTGTGAGCCTGCTAGCGTTCCACTAGACTGTCTAGAATAGTCTGTGGTCGTTATTTATACTCCACTAGATGAATGGATCATCATCAACATCGAGGCCTCTCTTCATTTTATTTTATCACACCTCAACTATTTTATCTACCCATGTTTTATTCCCAACATATTTATAGATATAAAATACATATGCAATTTAAATCATTTAAAACATGTATAAAACGTTCATCCAGCATAGATATCAGGTAAACAGATAATATGCACACATAACACGTAATTTATATAAAATACTTCATATTTATGTGTAAGATGAAAGTAACTATGCACTCACATTTGAAGTGTGATTGGATAGAATCTAACTAGAAACGATCATCGGTTCGTGATCGTCGGGCTCAGGATACGGAATGCCTTTAACATACGAGAGAGAGAGAGAGAGAGAGAGAGAGAGAGAGAGAAAGAAGTTTTAGGTGTAAGAAATGAAAGAGTCAAACTTGTTATTTATGGGGTGTTTTCGGCCCTCTTACTTCATGAGCCACACATGCTCATGTCGTGAGCCATGGTTGATCACCTCGTAAACTTGCCATTTGCGTTTCTATTTTCGGAAGGTGTCCGTTTGGCTCCTCACGACGTGAGAAAGCATGCCCACATCATGAGCCCTGAACTTATCACTCTGTAGACTTGCCATCTGCATTCTAGCCTTGAAAAGTGTCCATTTGAATCCTCATATTGTGAGGAAACATGTTCACGTCGTGAGCCCTGATATATTAGGGTTTCTGCCACGTGTCATGCTGTTAGACAGCTACATCTTCGGAATGTCATAACTTTTGTATACAAAATCTGTTTTTGACGTTTTTTATATCCACACATAGGTGTAGACGTACTCTACAACCTTCATTTAGATTACTAAGGCTAAAAAGTACTTTATCATAAACTCACTTTTTACGATTCCTGGTATTGTACCGATTTTGTCGAGAAACTTTGATAGGTCATAACTTCTTGGTTATAACTCGGATTTTGACGTTCTTTATATCTACGGAATACTTGTCCCGTCCACTACAAATTTGTTCATAGATATTGGGTCTATCTATTATTTTATTTTTGATGATTATTTTATATTATATCTTACAAATAAGTATAATGCACATAAAATCACATAATTCACATAATATTCAAATAATTTCTCTTTATTACTTCAAAGTATGTTATAATTGTTGACCCTAACTATTATATCATTATACTAATCCTTAACCTAGAACACAGGCGTTACATCGGTTTAAGTTGATATTGGATTTGGGCTTACCTAGGGTTTTACTGACTGCGCTATAAATAGGGTTTAACCCTAGAATTTGCGGGCAACTTGGTTTTGGAAGACATAATCGAATTTTTGGAGCCTCTCTTCTCTCTTCTCATTCATCTCCTTTGCTAGTTTTGGGCGTGAACCATTAGAGGCGTGACATTTGTCACGCTTGGTCTCAAGGCTTCAACAACACAAGGATTTACATTGTTATTACTATATAATAATCAAGGTATGTTTCTCCTAACCCTAATTAGTTCAAATTGATTATATACTAGTGTTATTGGGTTTCTATTTTGTTGTTCAAGATGTATGTTCAATTCAAGAAAACATAGATAAATTTTTAGGGTGCATGCACACATAGGATTTATATGTTTTACATAAAACCCAATAAAGATTTGGCGCCACTATATCTATGATGTTCGGTGTACCATCTACACGGACCATGAGAGCGTGAGGTATCTTATTGATTAGCCTAACCTGAATATGAGGTAAAGGAGGTGATTGGATGTAGTGAAAGACTATGACTGTGAGATCATGTGTCTTTCGAGAAAGGCCAATATGGTGGCCAACGCTTTGAGCTGGAGGGCGGCAAGTGCCTCGATTCGGGATATGTGCGCCAGTCCTAGAGATCATCAAGGAAGCACAGTCGGAGGACATCAAAGAGAAAAATCGGAAAAATGAGCGGGTGATCGGTCAGATTTTAGCCTTTGACATTGATAGCCAATGACATTTGACTCTTCATGGGTGGGTATCGGTACCGTATGCGGGTGGGGCCCGACGGATTCTGATGGAGGAGGCCAAAAAATTGAGTTTTTCCATCCACCCGGGGGCTACCAAGATGTATCTTGACTTGACGTATAATTATTGGTGACCATGTATGAAGATAGATGTGGCATGGTTTATGGAATGATGTTTGACCTGCCGGAAGGTCCAGGCTGAGCCATTTTGAGCACATACTCTTTGTCATCAAAACATAAAGAAATTCTGATGTTATGCATCCAATCATTATAATTGTTGCCATCATAAGTATCCCTCGACCAGATGCTCAAGTGAAAGAAGTTGTTGTTGGAGGAGTTGTTATTGTTGGAGGAGGAACCAGAAGCATCAACAGGAGTTGACATTTGAAAGAGAAGAAAGACAACTCTTAGGTTAGATAGGAATAATCCTCAATAACACAAATGAAATATTATGGCTAGGGTCTAACTAGATAATTCATTAAATAGAAAAGGGATGCCGTAATCTAATTCTGAAATAAATAAAGGTAGGTAAATGATGATTTACCAAATTTCACCACGAAAAACGAATTTGAAATGAGTTAGGTTTTTTTAATGAAATTCCTAGATCTATTGAGATTCATTGAACTATTCAATGGCATGTTTAGTCTCGATTATGCTCTTCCATTTGTGACTGGGATATCGAAGATCACAAACAAGATGTGAATAACCATGCAAATTAGCTTATACTCTTAATGTTATTTGTCATCTTATTTTAATGTGCGGGTTAGCCACACGCGCTCCATTAACCAATGCTAATTTACAAGACATCCATTGCCATTCTTTATTAGTCCATATTAATGTGTCGGTTCACCACACATGCTCCACTAACGACTTATAAAGTGCAATGTGCAATTTCCTGGATTCGCATCAAATTCACATTTTTCCTAAAGTAACAATGTTTAAGAATTTTATAAAAATATTTTAGTTACTTTATAATTTATTATACTTATTAATGAGAATTATTTTGACCGATGAAACCCGTTCGGCTAACGATCCTCCACCAATCAAGGAAATGGTGGATGAGAGTGGACACACGTTCAACTACCATTTTATAGGTAGTTTTCTTATAACCCCCTTATAGATCGACTTTGTGAATGAAGCGTACCGGTGGTTCGACTGACTTGTCTTATACATATAGTAAATATTAAACATTTAATTTTACATATAGTGTAAGGTGTATTTTCAACATTTCAAAATACTTGGTTTAATTATTAAAATTTGAAAATTCAAACCTTTAATTTAATTTTAAAATTAAACCACGTGATTTAATAATTATCTTAATTGAACATTTAATTAATTTATTAAATCAGATGAGGATTAGACAATTAAATTAATAAAAATCGTTTAACCTAATCCACTCCCCTAATTTTTTTTAAATTTAAAATTAAACCACATGATTTAATAATTATCTTAATTGAACATTGAATTAATTTATTAAATCAGATGAGGATTAGCCAATTAAATTAATCAAAATAGTTTAACCTAATCCATTCCCCTAATTTTCAAAAAAAAGGGAGGGATAAATCAAAATTTATAATTATCTACTTAATCAAACAAGGAGATAATTACCAAAAATAAGAAACCCTACCATAACCCTAATTTTCGAAAATGGAAAATCTTGGGGAGGAAGGCAAAGATTGAAATCCTTGCCATATTTCGAAATCTCGAGGATTAAGGAAATCCTAATTTCGAAACTTGTAGGACAAGTGAAAGGGTCAAAACCCTTTTCAAATTTTCGAAACCAAGGGTTAAGAAACCCAAATTTCAAAACTCCCCAAGTCCAAAAGGGTTTAATTGTCATAAACCTTAATTGATCAAATTCAAACAATATCAAATTCAAACAATATCAAATTCAAACAATATAAAATTCAATTGAAAATAAGCCAAATCTTTGATACCGTTGATGAGTTTTGAGCATAACAAACAAATACCTATGTGCGCATGCAACCCTAATTCTTGGATCTATGTTTTTTCTCTAATTGAACCTACAAATTTTGAACATAAAATGGAAAACCCTAGGATATCTATTTTAATTTTGAAAATCATAACTAGGGTTAGTTAACATAACTTTGATGTTATTTAGTAATAACAATGAAAATCCAAGTCTTCTTGAAGTTTGAGAGCAAGCGTCACACGTGTCACGCATCTAGTAGATCACACCCAAACTAAGCAAGAGGATGACAAATGAGAGAGGAGGTGTGCTTGAGGTTTTTAGATATACTTCTAGGGTTTCTAGGTGGTTGAAAATGTGAAGGGTTAAGG
Source organism: Lactuca saligna (assembly GCF_052625555.1). Taxonomy (NCBI): domain Eukaryota; kingdom Viridiplantae; phylum Streptophyta; class Magnoliopsida; order Asterales; family Asteraceae; genus Lactuca; species Lactuca saligna. Next base: position 265,284,627 of record NC_136421.1, on the reverse strand, counting down.
CTCTTTATGTAGTAAGGTAGCTTAGAGCCCAAGCTAGAGTTTTAAGAGGAAACCTTAATCCCTTAACTTAAGGACCAAGCAGCCAAAGAATCCCCATCCAAGAGCCCTTGGATGAAAATTCTAAGACCTTCCTAAAAGTTTCCATCCAATCCTTTCTAGGGAGGCTCTAGAGCCTCTTTCCTCATTTATCAATAAGTTGCTAAACAACCCCTGCACTTTTAATTAATTCAATCAATCCTAAAACTAATTCCATTTTATTTATGATTAGTTATTAATTAAATAATATGATTTCTAATTAATATATTATTTTAATAATACATTAATAAATCAATTATCTCAATTTATTATTCAAATAATAAATTCAACCTCTCTCCAAAAGTCATATTGTCTAGTTGCTAATTATGATAGCAACCCAAAAGGATTGTGCTATCATCAATTCAAGTATATACCAATTATAGTAATGGGCTTAGACACCTAATCCAACATGTGTGTGGTTAACCGACACATTAAAATGAGATGATAAATGAAATTGAGAGTACCAAGCTAATTTGCATGGTTATTCACATCTTGTTTGTGATCGTCGACATCTCAGTCACAAAAGTGGGAGCATAATCAAGATTAAACATACCATTAATTAGATTCAATGAATCTCATAAGACCTAGGGGTTTCATACGATTGAAACTGTTAAAATCCTTACCTACCTAAAATGGATTCAAATTTGATTATGACATCCCTCTTCAAAGTTCGAATCGAAATATGGATCCTAGTCTAAATTTTAATCTATGGGTTGATAATTAAGGATTAATATCAAATAACTTGAATTCTCTTTTCTCCTATTATAGATGTCTAGTCAAGACAACTATGGTCAGCCCCGTTCTTTGGGAAGTTGTTTTCCTCTACCTTCTGAAGATGATCTTCTACATTCTGATCAAGGTGAAAGTATGTTCCCTTCTTTGAGAAATAGCGGAAATAGATATCATGCTTCTCCAAATCTTCTTCCTCCTCCTCTAATAACTCTCCCCATCTCACGAGTTGAAAGATACGAAACTACTCAAGCCCTATTGGCATGCAAGCATCAAGATGGAAATTATGTATGTACGCATGTTCGGGAAATGAAATCTTAGATTGAAAAATCTGACAAAATGGGTGTCGTTTTCACAAGGGAGCAACCCATTGATTTGGTTCTACTTTTGTTTCCTAAGTCATATAGTTAGTTTTTTGAGAACTTTCATATGAGTGACCAGGATGTGAGCCTAATTGATCTGACACATATATTGATTGTTGCTGAAGCAGAAATGCTTAAGAGCACAAGTGAAGAAAAAATGTTTGAAGGATCTAAGTCCTAAATTTCCATGGAAAATGGTGACAATGGTAGTTGAGAACAGATTTCTCTTCCCAATGGAAAAGGATCGGCCAAGGTCAAGCCATTTCATCGTATGGTAAAGAGAAAGGCTAGTTCTGAGATACCTCCATGTGCTAACCCTAAAAAGTCCATATGTTTCTATTGCCAACTGAAAGGACATTGGTTGCGAAGCTGCCCAGACTACCTGAACGATCTCAGAGATGGTAAATTCAAGCCCTGTGACTCTACTTCGGGTACATCCATTATCTAACTCCATTATTTTAATGAGTTCCTATTCACAGACTATTAATACATGATGTGATGATCACATTTTGATGGTATTTTGGGATCTAAGAGAAAGAAGGATGCTTAAAAAGAGTGAGTTGAATCTAATCGTGAGATATGGATTTTGGTCGCATGGTTCGATGATCAGATTTTTGAAGATACTACTTAGGAGTTATGATAATTTAATAGATTTATTAGGAAATGTCTAGAAACATAGTTTTCATTTTATGCATTGTAAGGGCAAGCTCCAAATTTTCGTGTATCATCAATAAAAGTGAAATTTTGGTTTATATAGTTGGTTTACTTTCTATTTCATTGTGATGGAATTTATGAAAATGTTGGTTACATTTCTATTATTAGCAATATTAATTGTGGATTTAATTCTTATTATTTCACTTGTGGTAAATGTCATAATTAACTAAGTGATAAAGAATTCTTATTGCCCATGTTTCAATTGGATAGACATTTGGAGTCATGCAATTCATATTGAGTGATCTATGAGAATCTTGATATTTGGAAGATTATGAATAATTCATTTATCACATGCTTTATGTGAGTCAAAGTGAAGGACTAATGAATCTAGTCTGTTGATATGGACGATTCAAACCTGCCAAAAAGGATAAAAATTCTATTCATCATGATTTACCGATGATTCAGTGAATATGGTTGTGTTTATAAGATTAAGCATAGTTCTAACATTTTGAAAAGGGTTTTTCAAAGGGTGACAGAACGAATATGAAGAATCTGTTAGGTAGAAAGATAAAGGTTTCTCCAATCTGAAAGGAAAGGAGAGTACTTTAGTATCGTGTTTTGTGATCATCTTAATGATTGTGGAACTATATCTCAATTGATCCTTAAAGAACATCTTAGTGCAATTGTTTTACTAAGAAAAGGAATCAGATATTGTTGAATTGGTTCAAATCAAAAGATGAGTCACACTTCATTTTTCAATCAGGTTTTAGAGCCATGCTCTAGTTACTACACATCGTATCTTGAAAATTATTTCATACTACGTAGGTTTAGAATCGGACATTGTGATGTTTTAGTTAAAACAAAGGATGAACTAAGTCCAATTCCATGAAGTGTTTGTTGTCAAGAATCCACACTAACTTTTGAATATTTGTCTTTGTTCATCAAGGAATGTTCCTTGAGAGAGACACTTATATGTCAAGAAGTCAGTAGGAGTCTAATTGATCTTGAAAAGTTTCAGGCGTCAAAAATAAAACCTTTTAGTTATCAATAGCACACGACCTGAGGTTGATAACCTATTGTGTTAAGTTGAAACATTCTTGTTTCTATGCACCTTCCAATTGAAGTTTGCTATGCTTATGAGTTCTATGGTTCTCATTTGATTGCAAATGGCAGATCACATTGGTCAATGAAAGGGCATTGATCAATATAGGTGAGTTGCTTAACAACATGGAAGCACTGGTAGGCCCTTATGCTACCAGAAAGCAAGAAATTAAGAATAAGAAAGTTCAGTCCATGAAAGGGAAGCTAAATTTGAATTTGGCTTTATCCTAAACCTTATCTTGTGATTGTAGGTTGGAAATGAAAGATTAAAATGGATGGGAACTTGTACGCCATTAAAATCTAGGTGGCAAAAGGTTTCGCTCTAATTCATGAAAATTATTATAAAGAAACACTTTTGCTAGTAGATTTTAAAGATCTAATAAATATCATTATTGTTAGTAGTTGTGATATTTGCATTCTCATATTCGCAATATGATCACGACATCCCTTTTCATAGTTCAAATAGTGAGAAATGGAAAATAATTGTTTGAACTTTCAAGATATATGGCTATAAGTTATGAAAGGGTTTGAACACACACACACACACATATATATATATATATATATATATATATATATGTGTGTGTGTGTGTGTGTGTGTATCAGAAATTTTTACATTAGTAAGAAAGTCAAAGTGTAGTAATGGTTGGAAGGACCATAAAGACATGTTTTAGATTAAGATGATTCTTGATTAGAATAAATGGTCATATGGAATATGGAAATTTTCCATAGATGAAGTTGATTATTAAAATCTACATGTGAGTTAAAAACTGTAATGCAAGGAAGGTGTTCAAGGAGTATGCCTTGCATTTGAAACTTCTTTACTTTGAAATTATTTTGCTGACAAAGTTCATATGGAACATTTTGTAATATCATTGGATAAGTCTCTATGACTTAGAATACCCGACATCACAGAAGATCAATGCATGTAAGGTTGGAATTTCGACACATTTAATAATGTCAAAAAACTTTAAATCGTAAGATGAGCATCATTGGAATAGTGTCTAGTTGATATGTTCACAAAGGAAGGACCATATAGAGAGACATAGTATGCATGTTTATAACATGGCATGACTGATGGTAATTCATGTGTTTAGTTGATTACTAGAAACACTATACAATGAATAAAGTCTTAATTAATATGGTGATTAAATAATAAGAGTTTTATTTATATTCAATAGTGCGAGACCATAGTTAGTTAGGTTATTATTGTGTTTCACTTTGCATGTTTTACTTCCCAAATAATTAGATTGCTCAAACGTCCACTATCACTCGTACTTTTGGAAGTAAGCAACAAATTAAGACTGTCATGAACTGGATTGTAGATTGTCTATGGAGATTAGACATAGCAATAGTTTTGCTGCAATATTCATGAGTACTTAGAAAATGGGGATTTTAAATATTAGATAAACCCGTGCTCAGAGAATTACTTCATAGATTTTATCACAAATAATTCTGAGATGATAATATCTTATATTCTAGAAACAGAGATATAAGATTTGTTGTTTACAATTCGGTTGTGCATTGATGATATGTAAACCTATCAAGAACTTGATGTTATAAAATGTATTGGCGTGCATGATTCGATGAGTAAATAGTTCAAGCATATAAGTCAAATTTTATTCGTTCCTTTTTCTCTAATGAGAAAAGCGATATCTTTGGGACCCTTGATGACTTGATGATGACATATAAAGTGCTTGGCCAAGCCTAGATTGAATTGATGTGCTCAAATTGGTAGTTTGATTTCAGTTGTCATAAATCATATATGGAGAAATAAAACTAGGACAATAAGATTGATTATAATCTGTGTCTCATGTCTATACGATATCTTGTAGAACGGAGGAATATTTGATCACATATCTTAGGACACGTAACTGACTGGGTCTGAGTTCGACGACGGCTTTTGAGAGCAACAATTTTCTAATCAGTTTTTGAAGTTATAATGGCAACTATAGTTATTAGACTTATCTAAGTTTGAGATTGTTGTATTAGGTGTCTAAGCCCATAATTATAACTGGTATATACTTAAATTGATAGTATGGGTAAAGTATGTGGGTGGGGCCTAATGAATTCTGATGGAGGAGGCCCATAAATCGAGATTTTCCATACACCTGAGAGCTACCAAGATATATATCAACTTGAAGCATAATGATTTGTGATAACCCGAAATATTTTATCTTGTAAAGTCAATTCAATCAACCAAAAGTCAAAATTAATTTTATTACCTTTTAGCCTTGTTAAGGGTCATTTTAATGAGTTCTAAGCTTAGTACACTTAAGAATTGAGTGTTATGAAGTGCTAGTTCTAGATCAAAAGGCTACAACCGAACTAGAATAAGGTTCACGGGCGCAAACCCTCTTCACGACCATGAACACTCTTCTGGTCATAAACCACCCTCCATATATATATATATATATATATATATATATATATATATATATATATATATGAGACGATTTCATTTTTTTCATTCCTCCAAGCTCCAGCTGTGAACCACACTTTCTCTCTCAAGTATCATCAAGTGAAAGCTCTCATTTCACTCCTAAAACGTAAGTGTCTCATCCTTTACTTGTTGATGCTTAACAACCCCTTTGTTCTAGCCTTGATTCATCACTCTTAGACACCATCTTCAAGATCTTGAAGGGTTTATGGTCGTAAACCCTTCATAAGGGCCGTAAACCCTTTAAAGGATCTTGGGTCGTAAACCATCCCAAGGTTGTAAAGTCATGGTGTGGCCGTGAACTCCCGTAAATCAATCACATGTGATTGTAACACTTTATTTCAAGTGTTTCCTAGTTCCTAAGGTTCTTTCACTTGCATATTAGTTGTAAAAATACTAATAACGTACATATATGTATCAACATATGTCATTTAGGACTCGTTTGTGCATTGGGACTTTATTCTTGGAACTTCTTATCCTTACTCCAATCTTCAATTGAATCACCCACATAAGGTGAGTTCATACCCCTATAATGAATCTTTTAAATATTTTTAAATACTTTTGAGGGAGGGGGATACCAGTTGAACACATTGATAATTGTGTTAATATTACCTGTGATAATCATCACATTAAAGAGATTTCTTATCCTTTTGTAAGTGATCAAATCAATTCAAAAACTCTTTCATAAAAATGTTAGTTTATTGTTTATAAAAACTTTGTTTTCAAAGTACATGCATAACTCAGTAGATAATCGAGTCTTTTCTATAAAGGGTATAGTTTAGGGGTTTAGAATATACTATAACGAGAACAAAAAAGAACATATACATTTATAAAAGGAACGTATACGTTTTAAATAGAACAAGATAACAATAATGTGAGATACTACTTCATGGCACAACAATACACTTGTTGTGTCACGTTTTGTAACCATAGTATCCTGGAGGAAGAGCGGGCATTGTGTGTATAGATCTATACGAGACAGATACTCTCAAACCCCGACTGTTAGCTATAGTCCCAACCGGCAAGGATAAAGGGTGACAAAATGTCACTTTGTTTCGATGCCGGATGATCGTTGTGTTTACAGCAGTCAATCAACATGGTTACAACCTTATCACATTTTACCTTAATTTAAGTAATTGGTTTTAGGGTATTTAGTGCTTCAGTAGTTATTTTATACAAATATTACTACACACTTTCATTTTTCCCATTACATTCTTATAGTGATATTCTCACTTAAAAGGTGATGTAAACTATATTTTTAGTAAAGATAGTCTTAAACTTGGGAAAACTTACATTAATACAAAAGACAAACAAAACAGTCGAGTCTTAGTACATACAGTTAGAAGGGGGTCCATAATGCTAACTTTATGTTTCCTCGGTAGATACTTTAGGGATATATATTAATCGGGTCCGACAAACAGTAGGATGCATGCTCTTCGCTTCATTTCCTATTCCTTGTTTGGTTGTGGGCTTAGATCAGATTCACCCAGTCTACTATCTATTCGATCTTAGCTATATATATATATATATATATATATATATATATATATATATATATATATATATATATATATATATATATCCTGTATACTCCAAGTAATCATAAGGAGTATCAGGTATGAGTCAGGTCATAGCCTACAAATTCAATATATCATTTTCTAGTACAAAAAAAAAATACTTTTCGGATGGAACACTAAGTAGGAGAAACTAGAAACATACCAGTAAAAGGTTTAATTCATTTTATTAAGCCAGTATATCTTAAAGGACCTTTAGTCATTAATTCTATAATACCTTAGTTCGTACATCAGGGTTATATATAACTAATATATGATAGGCATTAGGATGTGTGCTTTCCGTCTTACTTCTTGTTCCTTGTTTGGTTGTGGGGTTAGGGCAGATTCACCCATTTAACTGTCCGTTCGTTATTAGATTATATATAGCTAGTATAAACAAAGTGATTATAGAAGGAACTATTGTGGTTACCATTTTACTAAAGGAAATATATGATTTTCTTAAAGAATGTTTTCTTCAAATATAAAGAATTATTACAGTTAACTCCGTGAGTACCAGATGAATACACTAGGGTTATATAACAGTGACGATGTAACAAACAATGGGATGTGTGAGTTCTGCCTCATTCCATGTTCCTTGTTTGGTTGTGGGCTTAGGGTAGATTCACACAATCGATTTTCTGGTTACTCTAAATTATATATAACTTGTATCCATTTAGTACTCATAGAAAGAATTGTAGAGTCATTTTACTTATCATTCAGCACATCAGAAAATATAGGATTTTCTGCAGGAACAAGCGAACTTTTCTAAAAAGAACTTACAACTTACTTTTCATCACTTAAATACTTATGAACTCACCAACTTAAATGCCGATCTACTCTTTCAAAATAACTTGTATTCTCAGGAAACTAGTAGACATCTACACGTTCTGGGATTCAGAAGATGGAGTATAGTAGCTTCATGTCTTGTTTTGTTATTTACTTTTGGAGTCAATCTTTTATGAATCGCATACTTTCTAAATACTTTAATATTAATATAATGGTTGTTTGTTACTTTGGTTACCATGATGCATGTGTTGTGATACTGAACATGACGTCCTCCGCCCTCGAACGTTTCCGGCTATCCGGTTTGGGGTGTGACAGATTGGTATCAGAGCATTGTTTATAGTGAACTAAGTATGTCAACCTATAATAGATATACAACTATAAATACAATGGGCCCGAAGTGCCCTGACTAAAAGAATATTTAAAAATATAACAATATTTTATAAAAGTATACATGCATGCTTATACGTATATACATACTAAAACAAGTATCGCAAGAAGAACAGAACAGAACACAAGTATTTAAAGGTTGGACACTGCAGTCAAACCTGGCCAGTTATATAATCATATATGGGATCAATATACCTTGATCAACTATATTTATTTGAGATATGACCGACATGTGTTTGGGAGTGATGTGGCATTGCAACAGTCTTAAAAGTTACCTAACTCTATTCAAGGGAATTCCAGATCAAAACATAAAGTTAAAATACTATAGGAGTATTTTATGATACTATAAGACAACAACAAGTTTAAAACATACCAAGTTCATTACATTAAAATACTATAGGAGTATTTTAGGCACTATATAAATAACTTTTGTGATAATTTAAAAGACCCTTCTAGTATGTCTATAAATCCGGAGTGTATACTCCCCATGGTTTTATATAATTGAGATTTTATAGACTTATAATTTTTGGTCTATGCTCTACTTCTTGTTCCTTGTTTGGTTGTGGTTTTAGAGTAGGATCACTTATTCGAAGGTCTATTTAATCTTAAAATTATATACAACTTGTATACATTGTGCAATTATAGGAGGACCCGGTTAGGATCACCCCATAATGTTTCACTTAATCCCATAGATTGTTTAGACATTTCCATTCTTGCGCGACAAACCTGGATAGATATAACCACTCCATCATAGCAGTCAACAGAGGAGTCAAGGTGGAACGAAAAGACATTCAAGAAGAGTTTTTCAAGGAGGGATCAGCCGGAGAAACAAAAATGTCCTATGCTTCACACTAGTAAATAATAACCTTATTTGATTTAGTGATCTAGTGAATACACCACCTCACACTATTTGTTAGAATTATTCCTTTTCATGTAGCCAGTAATGGATATTCAACTCACCAAACTCATTCGAGGATAGCCGCTTCCGATTCATAAAGTTTATTTTATATAGACTCCTTTTATGAATTGTTTCCAGAACCCTATGAAAGTCAAAACCAGATACATTCAGAACTAGGATAACTTAGTCTTTCAGCTTTTGGCTTATAACCTCTGCTATAGACTTATATCCATCTCATCTTTGTATCCTTTTTAGCAAAAGATGCCTCGTGGTACACCTGTAAGATGCGTAGTCAATAGCACAACAGAGAATCCACCACCATAACCGGACTTTTCTGCTTTCCAAACAGTGGTATTAATCGCAACAATGGTTGCCATAACTCAGATCCGTGCAAATGGTACCAGTGGATCTGGTAGCGGTACCCACCTATCTAACCCCGGAGTTACACACGGACAACCACGGGAGTGTTCGTATAATGACTTCATGAACTATAAACCCAAATCCTTTAATGGAAATGGGGGAGTCATTGCTCTAATGCGAAGGTTTGAGAAAATAGATTCGGTCTTTGAAATTTGTCTGTGTCTAGAAGGGAGCAAAGTAAAGTTTGCTGCCTGCAACTTCTCCGATGGAGCCCTAACATGGTGGAATAGCCATGTTAAGTCACTGACCCTATTAGTGGCTAACTCGATAGGCTGGGAGAACCCGAAAGAAATGATGTTGGAAGAATACTTCTCAATGGACGAAGTTTCAAAAGCTAGAACAAGAGCTATGGGAACATACCATGGTCAGCTCAGACATAGTGGCCTACACTGACAGGTTTAGCGACTTGACAGCACTGTGTCCCGGGATGGTTACCCCGGAAAGTAAGAAGATAGAAAGGTACATCTGGGGGTTATCTTCCCTGGTTCAAGGAGATGTAATATCGTCTAACCCAACTACCTTCGATAGCGCCAAACGCCTGGCCCACCGACTCATTGACCATGAAGTCTGCCATGGCGTGGTGGTCCCCGTTCCCGAGCCATCAAAGGGTGGAGACTATAAATGAAAGTTAGGTAAAAAGAGGAAGGAGCAAGCAACACAGGAACCCCCGGAGGAGCAACAAATGGTTACTGTATACCCCGCCACAACACCGGATACTCTAGCACCTGCCAACCGATATGCTGGAACTCTCCCAAAGTGTGGAAAGTGTAACTACCACCACACCGGAGTATGTCAGGAAATGCAGTGCATGAATTGCCGCAGGAAGGGGCACACAGCCCATTTCTCCAAGGCGCTGGCACAACCGATTTCCCAAGTCCCCGGAGTAGAAGTAAACCAGGCCTGCTATGGTTGTAGTGAGACTGGGCCGGGACTGCCGATAACGAAGAACTCAGGCGCGGATGGACAGATTCTGATGATCATCGCAGGAAAAGCTCCCCCAGAGTCACCAGCGACGAGCGATACATCTTTGAAATAAAAATTGCTTTAAAATTTAATTTATATTTATATAAGATTAAAAGTTGGGGAAACATTTAAAAGTAATTATAATAACTCACTCGTTTGAAAAAGTCACAACATTCATAAGAGAACTAAAGATTTGTACGGGTGAGCTATGATGGCATAATATGTACATCAGGGTTGTGCATAGTTAGGATTTTGCAAACTTAGGTGGTGTTTGTTTTTTGTCTGCAGATCTGTATGACTTCTTATGTCTGCGTCGTGCAGACATTAGCTTTCATAGACTGTTTGTTCTTTTGAAGACTGCAGACCTAAAAATGTATGCACGCCCTCTTCTTAGCGTAGATGTAGACCAGAGTCTTCTAACATCTTCAGACATCTTCTAGCCTAAAAAAACATATATATCTTTTTTTAAAGTTTTTTTTTTAATTTATAATTTTTCTAACTTTATTAGTGATAAACAATTTGAAAAAAAAATTACAAAACTTAAAAAAAAATGTTCGACGATACAAACATGATATTTTTGACAAATTTATAAATAAAGATTTATTACAATAATAGTCGTTGGAGTTGTTTATATAAATATGAAAAAAAAATCACAATATATTCTTATATTTTTTTTCCAAATTTTATAAAACATTATTTCATACTGTATCGTCAATTTCTCGAAAAAATATTTATGGTAAGTTTTTAATAGATTTAATTGAAAAATCGAAGTTTATTTCCATCCATTTATGTATCAGATTCTTTGATTACTAATTATAATGTTTAGTTATAACTTTGCAACCAAAGTTGTTGGTTTTTATCAAATATATATGTTAATTCATACCATTTTTACTTTTATTTTTTATACAATAATACATAAAAGTTGATCTAGATTCGTTAATAATTTATAACAAAGTCATAAAAAGATTAAAAAATCACTTTGAAGTTTAAAAAATCAATTTATTTAGATTTAGGTTTCTTTTAATAGCCTGTAGATGTTAAAAAAACAAACAGTCTTCTTTTTTCAGACTGCAGATGCTTGGTCCACCTCTTCTACTGTAGAGGTCTACAGATATGGCCCGCATACTGCAAACATTTTGCCTTGGAAAAAACAAACAACACCTTAGAGTGAGTGATTCCGCCTTAAATCTTGTTCCTTGTCTGGTTGTGGATTTGGGCAGAATCACTCAGTCGACCGTCTTATTCATCTTAATTATACATAACTTGTATACGCCAGACGATCATAGAGGTACCGAGGAGTATTATAATATAGAGTATCGAAACTAGTTATCAAAGCATTGTTACTGTTAGTACTCGCTCATTGCGGTATGGTTTGTGACAGTGGTATTATCAAGGAGATAACTGAAAGCACTAGAAAGTCTACACAAAATACATTGTCGAGCACACTCGGGATACACCATTGTATAACAAACGTTTCTTTCAATTCGGCCTAACTTTTGTTTATGTAAAGAGTCTATTGTCATCATTCGTCTTGGATTGGCGTGGTCCTCACCATACTACGTTCATATGTTTCGAAATTCCATCGCCTTGACCGTCAATTTCTCGAAACCCTCGTTATTCGTAACAACAAACTGACCTAGACCTCAGTACTATCTCTTGTCTTCTAAAACCCGAATTACTCATGCTATGAGTACCTTGCCCTCTGAAAACTTGCCACCAAATACTCAACATACCTTCCCGAAATACCACTCGTCCAACAGATCAAGTTCAAGCACAAAACCTCAGGAAGAATACAGCCCACCTATCACTATTAAGTGTATGCATAAGGGTGGTATATAATTATGATTATGCAGATTTAGTATGCATGTTTCCGCCCTATCTCCTGTTCCTTGTCTGGTTGTGGACTTGGGACAGAGTCACACATCCGACCGTCTTACTAATCTTAATTATATACGACTTGTATTCACAAAGTGATGATAGATGGACCAAGAATGAATCTTCTCATGAGCGTCAGGGAAAATTTTCCTAGGTCTATGAGTGGGTATTCTGCCATTCAGAGGAGAACGACCCTAGGAGTACTGCTAGGAAAGCTAATTTTGGGACGGAATTCCATTTAACGGGGGGATGATGTGACAACCCAAAATTTTTTATCTTGTAAAGTCAATTCAATCAACCAAAAGTCAGACTTAATTTATTGCCTTTTAGCCTTGTTAAGGGTCATTCTGATGATTTCTCAGCCTAGTACACTTAAGAATTGAGTGTTATGAAGTGTTTGCTCGAGATCAATAGGTTGCAACTGAACCAGAAAACTCAACACATAAGGTTCGCGGCCGCAAACCATGTTCACGGCCGTGAACACTCTTTTGGCTGTAAACCACCCTCCATATATATATGAGATGCCTTCATTTTTTCTTCATTCCTCCAAGCTCCAACCATGAACTACACTTTCTATCTCAAGTATCATCAAGTGAAAGCTCTCATTTCACTCCCAAAACGTAAGTGTCTCATCCTTTACTTGTTCATGCTTAGCAACCCCTTTGTTCTAGCCTTTATTCATCACTCTTAGACACCATCTTCAAGATCTTGAAGGTTTTACGGCCATAAAACCTTCATAATTGTCATAACCCTTCAAAGGATCTTGGGTCGTAAACCCTCCGAAGGGCGTAAACTCATGGTGTGGCCGTGAACTCCCCTAAATCAATAACATGTGATTGTAACACTTTATATCAAGTGTTTCCTAGTTCCTAAGGTTGTTTCTCTTGCATATTAGTTGTTAAAACACTAATAACATACATATATGTCATTTAGGACACGTTTGTGCCTCAGGACTTTTATTCGTGGAACTTCTTATCCTTACTCGAATCTTCAATTGAATCACCCACATAAGATGAGTTCATACCCCTATAATGAATCTTTTAAATGTTTTTAAATACTTTTGAAGGGGGGGGGGGGGAATACAAGTTGAACACAATGATAATTGTGTTAATATTACATGTGATAGTCATCACATTAAAGAGATTTCTTATGCTTTTGTAAGTGATTAAATCAATTCAACAACTCTTTTATAAAAAATGTTAGTTTATTGTTTGTAAAAACTCTATTTTCAAAGTACTTGCATAACTCAGTAGATAATAAAGTATTTTCTACAAATCAGGGACAGTTCAGAACAAACATATTAGTAAACTATAAAGGGTATAGTTTAGGGGTTTAGAATATACTATAAAAAGAACAAAAAGGAACATATACATTTATAAAAGGAACTTATACATTTTAACTAGAACAATATAACAATAATGGGAGATACTACTTCATAGCACAACAATACACTTGTTGTATCAGGTTTTGTAACCAGAGTCTCCTGGAAGGAGAGCGAGCATCATGTGTATAGATCTATACAGGACAGACACTCCCACACCCCGACTGTTAGCTATAGTCCCAGCCGAAAAGGCTAAAGGGTGAGAAAATGTCACATCGTTTCGATGCCGGATGATCATCGTGTTTATAGTAGTGAATCAGCATGGTTACAACCTTATCACATTTTACCTTAATTTAACTAATTGGGTTTAAGGTAGTTAGTGCTTCAGTAGTTACTTTATACAAATATTACTGCACACTTTCATTTTTCTCATTACATTCTTATAGTGATATTCTCACTTAAAAGGTAATTCAAACTATATTTTTAGTAAATATAATCTTAAACTTGGGAAAACTTACATTAACACAAAAGATAAGCAAAACAGTCGAGTCTTAGTACATATAGTTAGAAGGGGGCCCATAAACCTTAGTTCATACATCAGGGTTTTATATAACTAATATCCGATAGGCAGTTGGATGTGTGCTTTCCGCCTTACTTCCCGTTCCTTGTTTGGTTGTGGGCTTAGGGCAGATTCACCCATTTAATTGTCCGTTCATTATTAGATTATATATAGCTAGTATAAACAAAGTGATTATAGAAGGAACTATTGTGGTTACCATTTTACTAAAGGAAATATATGATTTTCTTAAAGAATGTTTTCTTCAAATATAAAGAACTATTACAATTAACTCCGTGAGTACCAAATGAATATGCCAAAGTTATATAACAGTGATGATCTAACAAACAATGGGATGTGTGACTTCCGCCTCATTCCCTGTTCCTTGTTTGGTTGTGGGCTTAGGGCGAATTCACACAATCGATTGTCTGTTTACTCTAAATTATATATAACTTGTATCCAGTTAGTACTCATAGAAAGAATTGTAGAGTCATTTTACTTATCATTCATCACATCAGAAAATATAGGATTTTCTGGAGGAATAGGCGAACTTTTCTAAAAAGAACGTACAACTTACTTTTTATCACTTAAATACTTATGAACTCACCAACTTAAATGATGATTTACTCTTTCAAAATAACATGTATTCTCAGGAAACTAGTAGACAAGTACGCGCTCTGGGATTCAGAAGATGAATTATAATAGCTTCATGTCTTGTTTTGTTATTTACTTTTGGACTCAATCTTTTGTGAATCTCATACTTTGTAAACACGTTAATATTAATACAATGGTTGTTTGTTACTTTTATTACCATGATGCATGTTTTGTGATACTAAACATGACGTCCTCCGCCCCCGAACGTTTCCGCCATTCCGGTTTAGGGGTGTGACATTATTAGTGGTCATGTATGAAGAGAGATGTGGCATGGTTTGTGGAGTGATGTTTGACCTACCGGAAGGTTAATACAGAGCACCAGCACCCTCATGACAAGTTGCAGCATTTAGAGGTTCCTCTTTGGAAGTAGGAGCATATTACTATGGATTTCATTACAAAGCTATCAAGGACTACTAGGGGTGTTGAGACTATCTGGGTGATAGTGGATCTTTTGACGGAGAGTTCTCACTTCTTAGCCATTAATAAGAAATCTTCTGCAGAGAAGTTGTCTAGGATATGCTCTTTACTTCTAAGTTCTGAAAAAGATTTCATGAGGAGTTAGGTACCCGAATACACTTTAGTACCGCATACCATCCGCATACGGATGGGTAGAATGTGCGGACGATTCAGACGTTTGAGGATATGCTGCATTACCGTGTTATTGATTTTGGTGGGAGTTGGGTCTCATATCTTTCGTTGGTTGAGTGTTGTTATAACAACAACCATCATGCCAGTATCAGTATGCCCCCATTCGAGCTCATTTATGGTCAGAGATGTCAGACTCATATCTGTTAGGGTGAGGTAGGCCAGAGGGTAATGGGGAGCATGGATGTAGTGCTCAAGATGATTGAGCTTATACAACAGGTTCTACAGAGATTGTTGACAACATAGAGCCACCGTAGATCGGTGACGCTCTGAGTTGGAGTTTTAGGTGGGAGATCTAGTGCTCTTGAAGGTATTACCATGGAAGAGTGTTATTCACTTTATGAAGTAGAGCAAGCTGGGCCTAGGTTCATTGGTCCTTTTTAGTTTTGGCCCGTGCGGGAAAGGTAGCGTACAGGTTGGAGCTATCGGAGGAGCTGAGACAGATTCATGATACCTTCCATGTTTCCCAGCTGAGAAGTGTATGACCGATGAGACAACTGTGGTCCCTTTGGAGGACATTCAGGTTAATGATCGCTTGAATTGTGTGGAGAATCTTATATACATTTTAGATCAGAAAGTGAAAACCTTGAGGAACAAGGTTGTGAACTTGGTCAAAGTTTAGTGGCAACACCGGAGAGGTTCGGAGTGGACGTGGGAACCTGAGTACGAGATGTGTGAGTAATATTCAGAGTTGTTTCCTGATGATGACTTCAAGGGTGAAGTCTGATTACGGTGGGGTAGAATTGTAACATCCTGATTTTCAGGTATTTTATTTTTCCTTGTATTTTTATCATAATGGCACTTTTGGTCCCTTAGAGAAATGTTTCGCTATTTCGGTTGTATGTTGGGTGTACATAAGGGTACGCGCAGTGTACCCATGCAGTGTAAGGATCACGGGTGGACAGCTAGTACACTGGGCGTATGTGTCGCTAGGTGTAGTAGCACAAACTCTAAAACCCTAATTTCATGAGTTGCTCGCTATATAAAGAATATTAAGTCCTCTTTTGGTCACCCTCATCAGCCTCCAAACCTTCCCTAAACGCTAATCCTGAGTTTGAGTGTTTGTGTGAGCCTTGCAAGTTCAATTTGGTGATTTTGGTGCATTTAGTTGAAGAAGGAAACTAGTGAAGAAGGAGTGGGTGTTAACAAGTTTGTAGATCCAGAAAACTTCCCTCATTGTTCATCATTTTCAGGTATAAAGTTTGTGACTTATCAAGTCTTTCATTAAATCTCCATGTTTGAAGTTTTAAGAGTTTTGTCCACAAAGATTGGACCTTTATGAGTTTGGGGAACTCCAGGGGTTTGTAGTTGTCCTTTCACGTATTATGGGACTTTTGGATGCATAAAAATGGCAGCTTGATCACTCCCTTTGGTTCATGCATGAGCAAAATAACTTAGAATGTGTTCGGAGTTTATGAATTTTTCTTGGAACTTTTCTAGCCATGCAAAGGCTTAAAGTTGATAATTTTATGGTTTTAGATATCTTAGAATGGCTAGATCTGTGTTTGGGGTAATTGTCTTAAGGGTTTTAGACACAAGCTGGTAGAAATGGGAACAGTCGGAGTATGATGGGCATACTACTAGCTACGCAGGACGTAGCCAATCCTAGCCCCATCATTTCGTTGTTCGAGTTGTACGCCCTGTGTAGGTTGTCGTACACTTAGGGTACTCACTGAGCGTTGACTTTTCTTGAAATTTATTGACTTTGACCCTTGGTCAAGATTTAGGGTTTTTGGACCATGAGAGGGGCAATATGGTCCTTTTTCGTGAGTGGGTTTTTGGACCTTAATTGATAATTAGGTTTAATCATTTTGTTGACTAGGAAGAATCTAGATCTGGCAGTTCGGGTGCTAGGTTTTCGTGACGTCAGTATCAGGTGAGTCTCCTCACTTATTCTTACATTTGTAGTAGAATAGTTATATTTATGATGAACAGCTGGGTCTAGTTGTTATGGTTATGTTATGCTATTTATATGTGACTGGGACTACTGATAGCCAACCAGGGTTGGTGATAACCCACAGGGCATATTGTTAGCTCATTAGGACTGCTGATGGTCCCTAGTGTTGCTGATAACCCGTCAATGTTTATTTATGTTGTGTTGTACGTGGTATCTTGGGGAACTCACTAAGCTTCATTCTTACAGTTGTTGATTTTTAAGTGGCAAATACTTCACAGGACCGTGGGAAGGCGAATGTATGATTGTACATACACGCTGGGAGATTTACTACTAGGGCATCTTTATGAACTATGATAATTATGATATTGGTTGTTTTGGGATAATTATGTAATTGATAACTTGGTTGTGAAACTCTGATTTTGGTAATTAAAAATGAAAAAAATGGTCTAAAATTTGAGGTGATACAGAAATGTTGCTAGATGTTTACCACTGTCTATATCAATCTATCACTACTAGAAAAAAGGCCTTTTACGACGCTCATTGCGCGTCGTAAAACGCTCAGACGACGTGCAAATGCGCGTCAAGGAAGGCCCTGTCATAAAGAGAGACGACGCGCATTTACGACGCACATTTATGACGCGCATTTACGACGCGCGGTTATGACACACAATGCGTATCAAGGAAGGACCTGTCATAAAGGAAGACGACACACATTTGCGTGTCGTAACCTTACGACGCGCGTGTTTATGACATGCAATGCGTATCAAGGAAGCCCCAGTCAAGAAAGGCCATGTCATAAATGAAGACGACACACATTTTTGCGTATCGTAACTTTAATTTTTTTAAAAAAATATATTTATATATTTATTAATGTATAAATTAAATTTGCATTTAATCTCTCATAATAGAAATAAAATACCATATACACAAAATACAATCCATTGCATAATATAAAATAAAATATCATATACAAAAAATACGTACAATCCATTGCATTTAATCTGTATGTATAACAAAGACACATGTGTTAAACTTGTACATTACCATTAACATCTAATCGTATGGAGTCGAGTGTTAAACTTGTTGCCATTAGCATTTGATTCATAAGTCCTTTCAACAAGATTGTTACCTGCATAAATGAAAACAAACAGGAACATTAACAGGCCAACTATGAACAATTTCACAAGATGCGCCAAAAATGATGATCATTAATAACTCCTTTCAAGGATAATTTGGTTTGGATAGAAGATTAAACTAAATACAAATCATAAAGAATCTAAAAAAAGTCAAATAGGAGACTACTATATATTACTCAACTTTATGATCAATTTGAAGCTTACTCTTGTGGTATAATAAACTGTGTTTGCAAGTAAAACTTACACATGGTTGCTTTAGCAATTGATTTTGACATGTTATGATAGTTTTTGTTTTTTTTTTTTTTGGAAGCAACAATTCATTACCAAATGGGAGACTGTTATATATTGTACATATAATTCTAGTAAATTCTACCAGAAGAGTGCATGTGCAGTTCAATCCTAGACACAAATATCCTAGTATTCATCAGATTTTATCTATCTACGATACAAAATAATCAACATGCCATTGAATTTATAACAGGGGTAAAGTCGTAAAAACTCCAAAAAACTATACCTATTGTCCCAGATTAGTCAGGAACTTTTTTGTGTCCACATTAGGTCCTTGAACAAGTATTTTTGTGGCTATAGAAAAGTCAACATTTTAAAGTTGACTTAACCTGTAAACCTGCTATTGCCAACCCATAAGGACCTAATATGAAACAATGGGCATAGTTTGTTGGAGTTTTTCCCTTTATAACAAATATCAGGCATTATTTTAGCAGCAGGGAACATGATATGAAACTAACCTCCTTGGATGTTGTGCTTGTAGCAGGTGCATTTGATGTCTCTATTGGCCCAGGGAAAAAAACTGTTACCCGGAATATGGTGGGCCATTACTCGTATTTGAACATTTCACGCTGCCTCTATTGTCATACACTCTTCTGTTTGTTTAAACAAGTTATTGGTGTATTAATAATTATTCATGTCAAAGTAAAGAGAGATACTTGCCACAAAGCATAAAGCACATATTATAAATATAAGCAGAAAGTAAAGAGAGAACAAGAACATAAAAAAATACCTGCTTTCACGATCACGATCATGTTCTCTAATTTCCCTTTCTTTTTCTTTTTCTTTTTCTTTGTCTTTCTCTTTCTTTATCTTTAACCTCTCTATCATGGCTCTTTAACCTCTCTATCAAAAAAAATTTCCAGGAAACATATATGTATGCACCTTAAGATAATTTCCATAAAAACACTTTAATTCATGTGCTAACACTATTACAAATAAACAAAGAATTTATTGGTAAAACAGAAAAAAAAAAAAAAAAAGTTTACATACAGGGTACTTTGGACAATATGTTGGTTTGGTCATGATGTATATGATATGTAATAACTTAAATAGACATCAAGTGACAACCATAAAACATAACTTCACAAAAAGAGACATTAATTAATGACTCCATATTGCACTTCTCCAAGAAAATGACTCCATATTGCACTTCTCCCAGTAGAAAAGGTAATATAAAATGTTATAAGGCGACTCAAATATTAGCTAACTAGATCCAATACAGCTCATTGCAGGTACCCATATTTTTTGTGTTGAACCTTCAATATAGCTCATTGTAGCTACATGTATTTCCTGGTGATCACTAGACAATGGAACAAGAACAGAATAAAATAGTTACTTACACAGAAGTGTAGACTTTCTTTTTGGATAGCATCAGCAACACCTACAATCAGAGAAGTCTTGTAAGAATACCCTTTTGCTGGTGCTGGTGCTGCAATAGCAGCCCATGGATCATCCTCATCAACAACACACCCACTCCCACTCCCTCCTGCTGCTGCTGCTTTCACATTCAAATTTGAAGACCTTGAAGCCAATTTTGGGGCAGGAGCTGGGTCAGGGGCAGTTATTGAGCCCCATAAATCATCATATGCATCTTTGCTCACATGTGACGTAGATTTCGGCCGAGGAATTGATCCTGGAAAGAAAAAACAAATACGATTCTATAAAATTAACAAATAAATAAACATATCATAAAAGTTAGAAAATGAATAAATAAATAATACCTTGTGGTTTTGTGTGTACGACAAGCCGTTTTTGAGCTGCTTCGATGTTTGCAAGAGCAGGTGGCAGCTTTTCGTCTTCTAGTGGCAACATATCGTCCCACCCGTCTTTTTCAATCTCTTCATCTTCATGAATATCGATACTGTTCTCGAGCTCCCCCCAGTCGTTAGTCGAGGTAGGTGACACCGGTGCTGGTTGATCTGCCATGTCACCACCATAATCTAAACTTCCACCTCGGACTAGTGTTGTTGTACTTTGGGTATGTATACTTGATACTACTACTTAGATGATACAAATCCAGTAATTATTTTACCATAAAAAAATTAAAATTATGTTTGTGTCTAGTGTAAGTGTTTGTTACAACAATGTTTACATGTAGTGGGGACAACAGAAACAAGAGGTGACGTGGATTTTGGAGGCATTGCTTGTGTGATTTGTTCAAAGGGTTTGCCTTTTGTTGTCAAAGAGTTCATTGCCCATCTGTATTATAAAATTATAAATTACAATTGCATGTATTGTTGGTTGGGTTTCAGTCTTACTTTTTAAAGCCAGCACGAAGCAAAATAAATAGATTACATACCCAAGTATACTTGCGTTCCCTGGAAGTGATGAAATTGTGGACCCCATACACTCACTGCTATCCCCACCAGATGTCTACAAAAACATAGTATTAAACACGTTGTTTAATAATAACCAATGATATATAATATAATATAGCTAGGGATTCCAAAAAGAAAATGAAACAACAACCTTTTCATGGTATTGCTTAACTATCTGCAAAAACTGTTCAACTGCTTGGAAAGCCTTTGACCGGACATCACTGTAGAAAATCAAAAAAATTTAATTTTAATCTGTAAAATTAAACACTAGCTAATACAACTAAAGGAAAATAAGATAACCTGTGAGGATCAATTGTGAGAACAACAACATTTGGCAGTATACGAGCTGCAATCTCTTGGGGTTCATAATACGAGCTGGTGGCACACAGAGCCATTATACCTGCCACCCCCAGAATGAGTATTTGTATTTTAGAAAAAATATTTATATATAGAAAGAAAGATTGATAATTAATTAAGTAATTTCATTGGGGGAAAATATAAAACCAAAGTAAATTGACCTGCTCATCTAGCAAGAGGAAATGTATCACGCACAGTGAACGCATTAATCAACACTCTCTTGTGTGTCTGCAATTTTATTAACCATAAATAAATTAATAAATAAATGCATTTGCTTCAAGGAAAGAAAGGAGTTTTGAAATAATCAGTGAGTATTTTACTAAAAAATGCAAATGGGGGGTTTTACTAACTATGAGATAAATTCATTTCAACAAAGATATGGGAAAAGCATTTATAGGTTTGAGATTAATATATTTTAATAAAACTTACCATATGATTCCCATGTATGATGGCCCTTGATAGGTAGCTATGTTTCATCTACTATCATGCCCAAAAAAGAGAAATTAAATATTAGCAATTTTCAAAATATGCAAGAAAATATTTTGAAACTAAACCTAGTTGAAACAGAGTATAATCTGAACCTTTAAACCATCAAGATCATTTGCATCTGGATGTCTACAGCCTGTTCAATATGAACACAAACAAGAATCACTGATTATTCATTGGATTTTAGCATTCATAAAATGTTATTGATGTAGAGCATACCTGCTAGGAGTTGTTGATGAGCAGCAGCCACGAGTGGAAGAGGAAATATAAGCAACTTGGTTGTGTCTAAAACATTCCCCTGTAATACACAAGAGCGATTGTCACCAGCTTCTTCAATACCTCCGCCACAAGAGCATATGCATTATCCGACAAACTAAAACAACAAAGTTTATAGTTTAACACAACATGTTCCCATATGATTTAACATATAATGAGAAAAGTGAAGTGAAGTGGTGATCACATACCATTCACGTGCAAGCATTGAGCATAGAAGACATAGTTCTGCTTGTGGTTAGTTTAGCAGTATAATGTGGGAGTCATATTCTGTATTAGCACCGGAAGATGAGGGCTTAGAGGCATGATCAGCTTTGGGTGATTTGGTATTTGAGCCTAAGCCACCAACATCATCAGCATTTAGTGTGGACATCTGAGCAAGTTATTCTTCAGGAGCAGGAGCTTGCTTGCTTTCCGCATTGTCAACGATCACATCTAACAAGTTCAGCAGCTGAAATGCAGCAGATCAAACATCAATTAGGGAAGAAGAAAAGAAAAATACATTTATGATTTTACCAAAAGAAACGAATGTGCAAATTCTACCTGCTCAAGATGTGCAAGAACTACTTCAAAACACAATAACACATAAAAGAACAATACATGTAATCTACCTCAATGTTATTGCTATTGTACATTACACTTCAAATTTAATAAAAACATGTGTAGTTCCTTGCTCAAAATATATAATATAGCATGAAAACGCAAGAGTCACTCATTGGGGCATTTTATCAAACAGTTGGTGTTCACCACAAAGTATCCCTAAACAGGCAGTGATTAATTATTCAAAGATTACTAGGTTGTTGTCTTATGTAGTAACAAAGCAACCAGAAATAACAAGCAGTAGCCTGAGTTGTAGGAGCGTAGAAAAATAAAATATCAACTGTGTTTAGAAGATTCAAAAGATTTACAAACAGCGTAATTCATAAAAACAAAGTGTTTACTGATGACTATACTAAGATTTGATTACTCACCTGCATATATAAATGCGTGATGGTTCCATCATTGGCAGTGGGTAACAAGTTCACGACATCAAGCACTCTGTAGTCACAAAACTTTGTGGTGAGATTCTTGAGGGTTTCAACGACCCTATTAGGCTCGAGAGTAACCAGGTCGCAGGGGTGTGATGCCATATCCTGAATCCATATCCAAGCTGGGTGAAGGAACAATTATTAACTCCACGCCAGAGTACTTGATATGAGATATGAGCTTCGTTGCGTTATTCTTTAAGATAAACAAAAGGGATTCAGTAGTGGTGGAGGTGGATTAGGGTTTACAGAGAAAAGGAGAAGGAGACAGTGAAAGTTGTCGGCTGGTGGAGAGGATGAACTCGTTATTCCTTCCCGAACAACAACAACTTGATCAAAGAACGAAACCTGCAAACGAGGTCCAAGGTTTACATGGAAACCTTAAAAGATGAAATAAACCTAGACAATGGCCATTGTAGATTGATAGATTGAAGACCTGGAGTGATCCCTTGTGAAGAAAGTTGTGCGATTACAGAGAGTCCTTGTTGACTAAATCCGAAGATTCCGTCAATGGCTCTATCGGGTTTGGTTAAATCCCCAGTTTGGAATGTGCTACATCTGGTTCATGAACTTGCCAAGTCAATTAGGGTTTTTTTAATGAAAAAAAGGGGTTAATGGATTGGGATGATGTCCTACCTGAGAAAACAAAGAAAAAGAAGGAGACCTCGCAGTTCAATTACGATTCACCTTCGAGGTTTACAGAGAGACGGGAGGTAGAGAATGAAGGGAGATCTAGAAGAGAGAGTATCAGAGAGGGGAGAGTGGATTGCAAGGATGAAAAGTAGATAGAAGAAGAAAAAACAAGGCGGGTTTTCAAAATTTTGGGGATTTCGTTTCCCCCTTCATTAACTAAAAGCGCGTTTCATTAAAATTATAAAGCGACAGGTACAGATGACGCGCGTTTAAGATAAAGCGCCCTCCGTGTTTTTAATTTTTTTTCTTGAGACACTAAATTAAGGGCACGCAATAATGCGTGACGTAAATCCTTAAATTTTTTGGAGAGATGACACTATTTTAAGGGCACGTCCTTTTGCGTATCATTAATCAGCGCGTGTCGTAAAAAGCGCGTCATTAAAGGTCTATTTTCTAGTAGTGTATGATGGGTCATGTGCAAGTGGAAGATTAAAAGATCTTTATGCCCAAGAGTCATTATAAAATGATATTTCTAATGACATAAGATCTTATAAGGTCACACCATATAACAAGTTACTACAAATTAATTATGTATTAGTATAATTTGATTATTAATAATTATAATCAACACTTGTATTTAACTGGAAACATATTATTTTATAAAAATAATATTTTATCAACATTTTGGGTTTTATTGTTTCTCGAAAATAATAACAAAAGAGAATAAAAACTAGTTATATTCATAAGGTATGATTGTGTATGTTGTATATGACTTTTTAGACACTTTGAGTAACTCAATTAGCTCATATTCATCTACTAGTTAATGGCTTGAGTGTAAAACACATTTTATGCCATTCTTTTCTTCATACATAAGAAGATAGGGGATTTGGAGTGTTTGAATTTTTTGAATGCCCCATACCTTCTTACATGGACATGCTTACATTCTTTGATAAGTAAGATCCTTATGTACTAACTTATGATTAATAAAAGATTAACAAATGCTTGCTTTGTAGTTAGTTCTTTCACTTCTTTTTTCTTCTTTTTCTCTAGTAAAACTGAGAACAAAGTGTTCTCCCTCCATCTCCATGTTTTTCAATTTGGTGCATGTTCTTGAATGATTAAGTTGCTTCTCCTTTGATGGTTTATTTGATAGTCATGAAGTTGGATACTAATATACTAAATCAAATAATGTTTTAGATCCATGAAGTCAAAAATTAAGCAAAAGAGATAATCTAATGGTAGAACAAAACCAACAACAAAAACAAAGAAAAAAAAAGGCACAGGGCGTAACAACAACGAGAATCAAGTATTAACGAGATCAAAAAAACATCCCTAAGAAAATAAGATCGAAACCAGAAACTATGATGAACATCACTGAAAAGTGAATTACGATAAACATCTGCGATAGTCGTGCCTTATACACTCATCAAATCAACATATGAAAAAACATATAAAATTAAATGAGTTTATGAATATATGAAAACATATTGCGAAAAACAATATAAAAATGAAGTTTTAAAAAATGTTTTGAAAAAAAAAACATAAAGAATGAAATCAAGTTTTAAGTTGTAAAAATAGATTGTGAAAAAAAAAAACATTGAAAAACTCAGCATAAAAATAAAATTATAAAAGCAAATTATAAACAAAGACGTATAAAAATGAAGGAAAAAAAATGATGTTGGATACTAATATACTAAAGCAAATAATGTTTTAGATCCATAATGTCAATAATTAAGCAAAAGAGATAATCTAATCATAGAGCAAAACCAACAAAAAAAAACAAAGAAAAAAATAAGGAGCAAGCCGAAACAACAACGAGAATCAAATATTAACGAGATCGAAAAAACATACCAAAAAAAATAAGATCAAAACAAGAAACTATGATGAACAGTACTGAAAAGTGAATTACGATTAACATCCGTGATAGTCGTGCCTTATACAATCATCAAATCAACAATGAAAAAACATGTAAAAATAAAATGAATTTATGAAAACATATTACAGAAAAACATATAAAAATGAAGTTGTAAAAAATTGTTTTGAAAAAAAAAAAAAAAAAAAACATAAAGAATGAAATAAAGTTGTGAAGTTGTAAAAAAAGATTGTGAAAAAAAAACACATAAAAGCTCAGCATGAAAATAAAATTATAAAAGTGAATCGTAATAAAAACGAAGGAAAGAAAATGAATTATGAAAACAAAATATATACAAACGAAATAAAAAATGATGGTGTAAAAACAAATTATGAAAGACAAATTCAAAATTTTAATAAATATTTATAGCATAAAAAAAATGCACTTTAGATAGTCAACAAAAATTTGACAAAAGAATAATTAGCTCAATGATTCACCTGTATAATTCAAACTTTTGTATAAAATTTTTATTTACAGAAGAAACGAGAACCATGGGAAAAAGAATTTTAACAAGAAAAACATGAAACAGAAGTTGGCAGAGACCCGGCGCCTTTATGCAGCATTCTGATTTTGGGAAGATTCTTTTCATTTGATTGCAATTTCTAATTATGTTGTAATCGTTTGTACTTTTTTTATAAGCTTTGTTGTTATATGTTTTATCTTTAATAAGTGGATAATGGTTTCACTTTTGTTGGATGTGTATTCGCTTTCGGAACTGGAAACCCTAGTTATGGAACCGAAAGCGTCTTAAGAAGTTTCAGGTCCGATTCTTAAAGTTTTGGAACACCTTCTGGTTTTGGTTCTTCTTTTTTTCGGAACCGCTACCCGTTGGGTATACGTCGGAAACGATATATATATATATATATATATATATATATATATATATATATATATATATATATATATGTATATATATATATATATATATATATATATATATATATATATACATATGTGTGTGTGTGTGTGTTATAATGAGGGTGGATAACTATTGTGCAAACGTGTGAGCAGTGCTATTCTTTGAGAATTTGTAAAAGAATAAGTTGTTTAATAATGTGAATGCGTTCAACCTCATACAACTATTGTCATTTTCATACATTATCACTAATTCTTATTCATTTTTGTTCTCACGTATCATTTTTCACTCATTTTCATTTTTACAGAATACGACTCAATAAACATTATGATAGAATGTTAATAATAATATATAATAACCTTATAGACGGTATAAATTACGACTCAATAGATGTCAATTCACATTTGAACCTCTGTGTGTGTGTGTGTGTGTGTGTGTGTGTGTGTGTGTGTGTGTGTGTATATATATATATATATATATATATATATATATATATATATATATATATATATATATATAGGCATAATTTCGTATACACCCTTCCTAAACAGCTAAACATCATATTTGCCCGGATTAAACTTTAAATATCGTATTTGCCATTCCTAATGTTTTTTAATATCATATATACCCAAATCCATTTTTTTTTTACATTTTTAATTGATTTATAATATTTTTTCATAATATTAAATCATTATAAATAAAATACATTATGAATGGACAATAATACCCTTCCTCCTAATCTCCAATACAACAAACGATTCACAGCTTTATGGATCGATTCTGCCAAAATTCGTTTTCCCCATACCTTCTAAAAGCCACGATCGAGCCTTCTCTTCCCTGAGGTTTCCGATCCTTGCATCCAATCGCCACATATAATCAATCGCTGATTCCAGTTGGATCCCCTGTTATCGCATACACAAACGCCACATGTTGCAGCTTCCTTCCTTCCGTATCTAGCCTCCTTCTGATCGTAGCACAATTCCTTCTTCCCCCTGTTGTCGCACACTTACATCATCAAATCAGGTTCTAGCTACTTCAACATATACCTATTTTCCATCTATTTAATTTCGTTTTTTGGGTTTTTAGTTTCAATTGTTCAAATTCTTGTAACAATCTGCTTTGTTATATTGTATTTGATAGCTTAGTTATGTTGGATTTCAGGTACAATCGGTTTCAGTGAACTAATAACTTTTAATTTCGCCTATGATCTTCAGTCTCATGAGATTATGAGCTCGGTGATTGATGTTATTCAAAAGCATCGCATTCAACACTTGTGATTCCAGAGATACAGTCAACTACAAGCAGCAGCAAGGTAATCAGGTTTTCATTCTATTTTTTTAAACTGATTAAATAGGTTGAAATGGTATATGTGTAAATAGTGTAATGAACACCAACGTTATAATTTTATAATTTTATATGTTGTTTGCAGTGTCCGGTTTAAAAGTTTTGCTTACATCTACAATGAAGATCGGTTCATGGCAACGTTAGCAAATGATATCTCAACTGTGAAAACCCTTCCCAAAACCATAAAAGGAGCCATAAGAAAGAAATAAATCTCTTCATTTAAAGTGTTTAACTCACAATCTCCATACTATTATTTACATCATTTTCTTCCAGCTCTCATACGCCACTTTGTAGATGAACCAGTTATTGTTGATGGTGGATGCTTAGATTTAAATACATTGTTATTTATGTAATGACCTGGGTTGTACTGTATCATGGTTGTGCTGAGATTTTTTAGGTACTTAATTAAATTATTCCAATTATATCTTTTTTTGATGGATTTTGTGTGAATTTGAAGGATATACATGGAATTATCAAAGGCAATATTATTGTGGATTCACACACACAACACCCGAATGGTTCATGGGACACAATAGTCAACATATTTGGAGGAGAAGTCTTTGGTGGCCAAAAGAAACTTATCCTGTTTCATGCAATCTTTGAAAATGTAGTGGATAGGACAAGAAACTTATCCTGTTTCTTAATATATAGCATTGAACTTTCAAAATTTTGTAATATTTAATAACAATAGCTATATTTTTTTTTTATCTTTGTATGTTTTAATTGTAATATATACAATCTTGGTCCTTAAAGCATATATTTGGAATTAGTTACATTTTGGTCCATGAACTTTAAATTTTCACCATATATACCAATTTGCCAACAAACGCAAATCTATAAAAGAAAAACTAAAACAAAATATTTATTTATGTCATGTACTAACAAAAAAAATCGATCAATTGAACCCTAACTAAGAATATTTTCAACTTAATCTAACAAGAAATTTTCTAAAGGACCAACTAATTATATAAGACTTTTTCATGTAGAACCCGAAACTTCCGAACCACCATGCGATTTTGTATCCTTTCCACGTAACCTTTTAAATGTGGATGTTTCACTTTGATCGAAACTTTGAGATGCTGGATTTTTACATGTCCTTTCACGGTGTCCATACTCTCCACACCGCGGACACTTGTGTCTTCTTTTAGACTCATTCGATGATTTTATTCTATTTTTTCTTGGTCGTCCAGGTGGGCGTTTGATAATAGGTGGACATATTTTCTCTCCATTCTTTTGCGCCCATTGATCCTGTCTGGGCATCAGAGCAATTTGAAAAGCATATGTGGCTTTAAAGTTATCTATAGTGAAATATGGATCAACATATTTGTCCCAATTAGCATCCCTTATATAAGCAATAAAAGCCATTGCATGTACACATGGTCGGCCCTGAACTTGCCACACTCGACAAGTGCATTTTCTTTCATCCAGGTTGACCTCCAAACGTGTTGAATTGTACTTCACTTCAGCTTGATTCTCAGAAGTTCTAGTAACTTCATACTCTCCCAAGTTCTCCGTGAACAATTAAGTGTGTGTGTGTGTGTGTGTGTCTATATATATATATATATATATATATATATATATATATATATATATATATATATATATATATATATATATATATATATATATTAGATATATATTATTGAAGTAAAAACTAAAATAAATATAATCATGCTTACCTTAGCGATGTCATTGAGATGGTTTTTAGCAATAGGAACCAATGTGTCATTCCATGTATTCACCAAATTTCTTTTCTTATCAAATTGTTTCATAATCTTTTCTCTAATTGTGAAACATCCCAAAAATACAGTCTAAAAATTTCATTTTAATTTAATAATAAAAACCATAAATAACTTCTTCACATATAAATCATAAGTCATGTATCAAGTCTCATATCAAAATATATCAGAGTATAAACATCACAGGCTAAACAAATGGTGTATGCACTGCAATCTTCCCGACCTCCTCTTCTGAAAACTGAGTACCTGAAAACAAAACTAAAAACTGTAAGCACAAGGCTTGGTGAGCTCCCCCAAACTACCATATACCATACAATAACATATAAACACATATTGGGCCTTACCCACTGCATCAGACCGAAGTCCAGAAACTGCATCGGACCATGGTCCGAAAACTGACAAGGGCCTTGCCCTCTGCATCGGACCGAAGTTCGGAAACTGCATCGGACCGAAGTCCAGAACTAACTAGGGCCTTGCCCTCTTCATCGAACCGAAGTCCGGAAACTGCATCGGACCGAAGTCCGGAACTATTGATGTGTATTTTTCATGCACTAAGTTTTTTATTTATAATTCCTAATTTGTCGCATCTAAACCACACCTTACAGGCAGTGAACCCGATCGAGTATAATATATCTTTGATAAGTAAGGGTGTCGAACACAAGGAGAACGGTAGTGAATTAATTTAAAATATTTGATTATAGGTTACAAACCACACAAAAGCAGTAAAGAAATGGTTTATCAAATCTCAGACGAACAATTAATTAAAAATTTTCGATAAACTAATAGGGAAACAAATCTCTTCAGGTACTTTGGTTTAGATAAATTACACATTAAAAGCATAGACAATTGCATACACAAATTCATTTATTCATGTTCACCGATTCCTAAAATGATTAGATTCTTGTTCTGTCACACCCCGAAACCGATGGCGGAAACGTTCCGGGGCGGAGGACATCATGTAAACTATCATAACCGATGTACATAGCAAGCGTAGTAAACACAAAACATTACATTACATAGGAATATTTACATTTGTTTGAAAGCAAAGTAATACATGTTTTATATATACATCAGTATAACAAAAGTAAAGACGAGACTTCTATACGCTCCGTCTTCTCCAAAAGGTTGTGTGATACCTATCTAACGAGAACCTGAGAATACAAGCAGTTTTAAAAATATGAGCATAAAGCTGGTGAGTTCATAAGCGGTTTGTTTCTGGTAAAAGAATAAGTTTTCCTTTGGTTTTATCAAAAAAACTTTATCCAAGAAAATCCCATATTTTCTTATAAAAGAAGTTGAGTTATCCATTTGTTAAACAACCTGATTGATAAAAGTTAAGTTATACCAGGAAAAACCCTTATTTTCCTTAAACGTTAGTGGTTGGTTATCGATCCGGAATTAAGTGTACAAGTATCTACCATACTTGTAGCGTTAAGTGAAGTATCCTGAAAGCCTGGTTATCCTTGAAAAGTACATTAGTTTTAACACGTATATAAGACTAATAAGTAGGTAGTAAACTAATTACTAAAGTAAATCTCCACAATCTAAGTTGCGAGTTCCATAACCATATAATAAACTAGATAAGGCTCGTAACGGGGCCAATATCATTTTATGACTTTTGTCACCCGTGGACCTACCGGTCCCACTATAGCTAGTATCAAGGTGTGGGGTAGTAAGTCCCGTATAGATCTATACACTCAAGTCATGCTCTCCCTCCAAGAGATTCCGGTTACAGGGGTAGTCCTACACTCTCATATCTAGGGGGAGTGTTACAAAGGACGTGTCTCCAATCTTAAGATTAATGAATTTAAAACTAATAATACGGAAAATCCTGTTTTATTGGTCCTTCACTCTCATATCTAGAGGGAGTGTTACCAAGGACGTGTCTAAAATTCTAAGATTAATGTTATTGGTCCTTCACTCTCGTATCTAGAGGGAGTGTTACTAACGATGTGTCAAGAATACTAAGATTAACAATTTTTACAAGTAATGATATGGAAAATCATTTGTGAAATATAAAATATAGCATTTTATAATGAGTTTCACAATTGGTCTGAAAATTAACTCTACAAGTTAAACGGTTGGTAATACGTTTTTCTGTGTTAAAAGCATACCGAATAAGAAACATTTCATACAAAATAATAAGTTTAAGTACAAGATTTCCTTGTACTTTTGCTTGTATTCCCCCCTGAAAACATGAAAAACACGGAAAAAGGTGTAGGGGTATGAACTCACTAGACGAGAATGTGTCGGGTAGGATGCTAAGTGTTAGTTTAGGGCTTGAACACGCCCGAGGATCCTATGTAACATGAGGAGATACATAATTGTATCTAATTAGACATTGAACTACTAATTAAGTAAGATAATACACTTCGAGGCGCAAAAACACTTTATCTCAAGTGTTAGGAATGATACGGGTTGCATCTAAGGGGGTGTAGGGCCTAGTTATGGAGTTTACTCTTCAAGAGTAAACTCTTAGAGGAGATTACGGCCCATAGAGCATATCCCCATGATTTTACAGCCATAAACTCATGGGTGGAGTGTTTTTGGATGTTTCAAGGTCTTACATTGCACAAAGTAAAGTTCTAGGGTTGATTCAATGGCTTAGGAAGTGATCGGGACTTGAAATGTCCTTGGAAATGGAGTTTGCTGCTCTTGAAGGACACTTGGGGAGTTTACTGTTGTAAACACATTGGTTTACGGCCATAAACTCATGCTTGGTCCAAACTTGCATGATTTAAGGTCTCAAATGAGAGAATACAAGGTTCTGTGCATTAATCTAAGCCATAGGGAGAGTTAGGGCATCATTTTACCTCCTTAAAGGAGTTTACGGCCAAGGGACCAATCCTTGGGGGGTTTACGGTCGTAATATCCTAATGTCATGGTTTCTTTGATGTTTAAGGTCCGTACTTCAATGGTGATTGATTCTAGACATTATTCCAATCCATAGGAGGTGTTTAAGGGGCAATTTAACACCTTAAATGGTGTTTACAGTCTATGAATGAGTGTTCATGGTCCAAGAATGTTCTTGGGCTGTAAACTCATGTTTACTCCCCAAATGACAAGATTTTGGTGTCCTAAGTTCATTCATGCAAGTCTTAAGTCATAGCTAAGCACTAGAAGTGATTTGGAAGGGTTTGGGGGGTTCAAAACCCCATTTATGGGTGTTTACGGTTTTGGAGTGTTCCAGGGCCGTAAACACATGTTTTTGAGAGTTTTGGATGATTTAAACACGAATTTGCATGCTAAACAAGCTAAACAACAAGCTAGGATAGATTACTTACAAGTTTGGAGCTTGAAAGAGGTGTTTTTGGATCAAAATTGGCTTGTAGAGAGAGAGAGAGAGAGTATGTGTGTGTGTGTTAAGATAGTGGAAAAAGCTTCAAATGGAGGTCCACTCACCCTTATATAGGGTTTGAGTTTGTGGCCTGGTGGAAATCTACCCGATACCGACGTTAAACGGGGCTTATGGTCGTACCCGATTAAATGTTCGTAACCCGACATGGTCGTGAATTAGAAACTTTTAAAAAGAATCCGAGGGTGTTTCACGTGTTTCTAATGCGTTCCGACACTTATGAAGTCATAATAAAAGTCTTAATTCAATTAACCTAACTCAAAACGTTAACGGAACAATTTGATAAAGATGGGTTTTATTAACGGAAACGGGTTACAGCGACGGAATAAATTTCAGGTTGTCACATGTTCACTAATACTAATCCTTTAGCAAACAAGTCAATTCAAATAGTGATCAGTTGATTAAACTAACATGCTTCCTAGTGTTCAGTTCTTATCAAGAAAGACTTGTAATAATAGTTAATCAAATTAATAATTCAATTTACCCTCTTGTTGATGGTTTATCAGACAAGGCTCACACATTAACTTACTTATTTCCGAGTGAATCCTAGTTTCACATTCGTTATTCCTAGACATATAATCTTGATGGTCATCAAAATCATAAGAGACAAGCAATCAAGCAGATGTTCATACAACTCAATTTACTTGACAATTAACAACAAATAATTATCATTAACACGTAAGGATATTTTAACAAGCTTGGCAAGATAAATTAAACATAAACAAACAATCGAAAATAACAATTAATCCAATAATCAAGGTTTCATTCAATCATAAACACAAAGTAAAAGGTTTTTACACCTAAATTAGAAAGTAAACACATAATAGTATCACAGTGGAATGCTAAGCATGGTCACGTTAACAAACCACATGATTACTGACACGTATCCGCTCTCTAATCCTTCCGATCTCCGCTCCTATTAGCTTAACGGACTTCCGGCCGCCTCCTAGACCCTCAAAACGGCAACTATGAAGTTTTCTTGTTGCACAAGTCAAAGTGGAATATCATAGATTATGAAAATGGTGGAATGATATGGGGTATTTATAGTTGATGGAGATGGAATTTATATGGAATATTAGAGTTGTATTGGAATCAGGAAAGTAATGGTGGCTTAGGGATTAAGCAAATAAAAATAAGATAAGTGGTGCTTGGGGAATAAGTAACTTGGAGGAAATTTCCGTCCAACTTTTAGGCTTCATCTTCAAGGCCGATTTTGGATAAGATAAGTGTTGAATTAGCCAAACGTGCCTCTCACATAAGTCTTAGGAAATTTCTTCTAGTTTTCAGAAAATTTTGAATCTCATCAATTAGACTTATGAGTCATCAGATAAACCCGAAACACTGAAGAGGGGGTCAATCTACCATCAATATCCTTTTTGCATCTTTTCAGCTCCATTCTCTTGCATTCTATCTCCCATTTTAACTGTAATTAAATATTTCAAAGCATATTAAGTATATTTTAGTTCTAAATAATAATAATAAAGGGTAAAATATTAAGATATGTTATACATATATATATATATATATATATATATATATATATATATATATATATATTTAAAAATACACATATCAACTATCTAGGGCCTTGCCCTCTGCATCAGACCGAAATCTGGAAACTGACTGAACATAGCATAGCATAATCATAACTACTAGCATAAACACATATACTGCACACTGCATCGGACTGAAGTCCGGAACACATAACATAAACACATGCTTGAATCATAAAGACATCAAGCACCCTAAACTACTGCATCAGACCGAAGTTTGGAACTATTGCTAAAAAAACGGGCCGACATTGTGGCCGTAGACCCGTTCCTACTGGAAGGAAACTCACCTCACACTACTGAAGTCCCATAGACATAACCCCACATTGCTGAAGTCCCGCAGACTCAACCCCAACTGCTAGATGATAGATTCCCGAACTGTCAACACCAAAATAACACCCAATTAATAATTGGGTTCCAACTCATAACCATAAGTCCATACTTGGGTAAAAGACTACTTTACCCCTATCTTAGTTTGACTCCAACCCAAGGCCCAAAAGTCTAATAATGGACTAAGGCCCAACTATGGCCCATTTATGGCCTAATTTTTCAAATTGGGCCCAATCCTTCATATGGGCCTTACCCTAAATCCCAACTAATTACTGTAGTCCATTTGATTATTCTTAGATGGCCTAACACAAAGCCCAAGTGAATATTAGGGTTTTTACATAAAATGATGATTAGGGTTAAGTGTTTCTCACATAACCCATTAAGGACTTAATTCACTAAGGACTTAATGCATTAAGTCCAATATTGCTTAGATTAATTTTTTTTTTGGCCAATGATTATTATTTAATATATCAAATTATTAAATAATTCTTGTGCAGCAGCCACCACCTTGGTGGTGGTGGGGTTTTTCATAGAATTTCCGACTGAGAATGCTAATGCAACTCCATAATGATGACACACACACCAACACCATATTGCACACACACAGCCACCACCTCACGGTGGCCAGTGGTGGCAGAAGTAGACATTCATGGCGGCAGCCACCATGGTTAGGTGCCATGGTGGTTTCTTGTGACTTCCGGCCATCTACACACACATGCAATTGAACCAGATACGTCAACACACCTACTCATGAGCACACACCCAACAAACTCATTTGATTCCTCTTACTGGCGGTGAACCTCGATCGGGGCATTGAAGGGAGGGTTGTTCAAATAGTGGCAGCAACGGCGGTTGGCTACTGCGGAATAACACCAGGAGCAAAAGATGACTAGAAAAGGCACCAACAACAGCTGAGGGTGGCTGTGAGCGGCACCAGAAAGAAAACAAGAAGGAGGAAGGCGGAAGGTGGAAATGGACTCACTCGACAGTCATGTCATCGACTGCACTCGCTGGAAGGTAGGAGCTCTACTACTCGGTGGCTCGACTTGTCAAAAAATTAGCAAAGCGAGAGTGGCGGCTGGGAGGGTGATCGAAGGATGAAAGAAACCAGGTGGTGGCGATGCAACAGTGGGTCTCCGACCTTTATACCGAATCACACCGGGGCAGCAGCTTTCGTCTTCTTCGGCAACTCGGTGGCTATGACAGCTTCACGGTGGCTAGGAGGCGGCGCTTGGAAACTAATCGTGATGGAGGGTGGCACCGGTGGGAGACAAGGTTGGCGGTTGATATATGCCGCTAGGGTTAGGGTTAAGGGTGAGATTAAATACCCAACACCCCTTGAATCTTTCTTCCATGATTACAACTCTGGTCCCTCCCCTTGGGATCTTTTAAAATCTAACCTAATATTTACTATTTAAACCCTAAATATTAGAATCCATTAAAAATTAGGTACGGAAATTACCAAACAGTCCCCTATCTTCCATAATCTCTTCAAATAAAGTCCCATAAATTACCATTTACTCCCTACCTTCATAAATACTTACAAAACTAATCTAGAATTTACACCTTTAACCCTCAACATCTAAAATTCTTCGCAAATCAGTCTGGGACTTACATTTATTAAATTATTTAAATAAACGGGGCGTTACAACTCTCCCTCACTTAAATTACGCACCTCAAATGGAATCACAACACACCTTTGGACAAAGGATGACTTTTGAGAAATATTCTTGCAACCAAAATCGGCTCAATGAACTCCAAGAACACTAGTTTTGTAAAAGTCAATTTTGGATGCTAAGGGGCTTCTTATATAGTGTGGAAAAACTAGGGTTACACCATTCAAACCCTAATGGGCATGACCTTTGATATTCCTTAGGCTCCATGGGTTTAAACTTCCATGGGTTGTCACATGGGTTTAGCCCAACCTAAGGAATCATGGATCCTTGGCCCACACCATAAGAATGGATTATTTACCAAATCAACCCCTTATATTTAATTAGTCTCTTTTGATCACAGAATTAATTCCAAATTAATTCTTGATCAATACTAATTACATAATATGATTTCATACTAATATATTAGAAATTATAATATAATAACAAATCATAAATACCCTCTTCTCAAAAGTTCATCCTATCAAATTGTCCCGGTGATATGCAACACAAATGGACCATGCTACTCTCGGGTCAAGTACATACTAACTATAGTTATGGGCTTAGACACCTCATCCAATACTAGTGAAAATGTGGTCTTCGTAGCACAAAGGGGAATCTTTCACGAGAGAGAACTCATATCCAAAGAGGACAGTGGGAGTACAATTGATGTTGAAGAAATTCAAGAGTCAAACGATAAAAGAACCTCTAAAAAATCTAGGGCTCAACCTGAGGAAGAAATTCCAGTTGAACTAATTGACGAGTCATTACCTCGTAGGCGTTCTAGTAGGGTTAGCATTCTGCCTATGTTGTATGGTTTCTATATAACGACAGAACGTTTATCAGTAATAGTACGATGGTAAATTCGCATGAACCTGCTAACTGCTAGAAAGCAATGGCGGGACCTGAGTCTTCCAAGTGGAAAGAGGCAATGGACGATAATATTAAGTCCATGTATGACTACCAAGTTTGGAATTTTGGTTGATAGTGTACCTAGTCGAAGGAGATTCGGGTACAAATGGATCTTCAAGAAGAAGACCGATGTGGATGGAAAGGTACACACTTTCAAAGCTCGACTGGTTGCGAAGGGCTTTACTCAAACCCTAAGGGTTGACTATGATGAGACCTTCTCACCAGTGGCTAAGATAAAATCTATTAGGGTAATACTAGCCATAGTCGATTTTATGACTATGAAATTTTGCAGATGGATGTCAAAACCTCCTTCATTAATGGGAAGTTGGCTGAGGATGTTTACATGAATTATACATAGAGTTTTGTGGATGCTAATTACCCCAATAGAGTTTGTAAGCTTGAGAATCAATTTATGGATTAAAACACGCTTCTCGTAAATGGAATATTTGCTTTGACAAGAAACGTAAAGAGTTTGGCTTCTCTAGAAGTGAAGATGAATCTTGGGTATACGTCAAAGCTAGTGGGAGTATAGTGACCTTCCTGGTATTGAATGCTGATGACATACTTCTCATAGGAAATGACATTCCAAATTTGTAAGAAGTTAAGTCGTTGGCTTGGAAAGTGTTTTGCTATGAAGGATATGGGAGAGGCTGCCTATATTCTAGGGATAAAGATTTTGAGAAACAGGAGTAAAAGACTAATTGGAATTAGTCAAACTACATATTTGGATAAAGTGTTAAAATGTTTTAGCATGGAGAATTCAGAGAATTTAGAGTTTCCTATCCAGAGTAATAGCAAAATGAGTAAGACTCAGAGTCTGGGTACTGATGCAGAGATAGCAGAAATGAGTCGAGTTTGCTTCCGTCGTTGGATCGATCACGTATGCTATGACATATACTCTCCCTGACGTGGATTTTTCTTTTAGCATGGTTAGTCAATATTAGGGACATACAATTAGAGCTCATTGGATAGAGGTCAAGAATATTCTTAAGTATCTGCAAAGAACTAAGGGTTGGGTCCTTACACTTGGTGGCAGTGATAACTTAAGAGTAACTGGGTATAGTGACGCCGACTTTCAGACAGACAAAGACAACTTTCGTTCTCAATCTGGCTAGGTATTTAACCTTAATGGAGGACTAATGACTTGGAAAAGTTCCAAACATGAGACCGTGGCTGATTCTACCTCTGAATCAGAATACATAGCTGCAAGCAAAGCATCAAAGGAGGCTACATGGTTGAAGAACTTCATTGGAGACCTTGGTCTTGTGCCAGCCATAAAAGAGCAAATGGATATTTTATGTGATAATGATGGAGCGGTTTCCTTAACAAAGGAACCAAGTGATCATGGAATATCGAGACATATCGAAAAAAATACCATTTTATACGACATAGAGTAGAAGAAGGAAACTTCATCGTGAAGAGGGTATCACCAGAAGAGAATCATGTAGACCCCCTCACAAAGGTTCTGAGTAGAGTTAAGCGCATTCAACATGCAAGGAGAATTGTTCTAAAGCATGATAATAAATTTAGTAGTTAGATAGAGATTTAGAAACTTGTAGCAAAGTAAATGTAATTAACTTTTGATCATTAAATAATAGAGAATTATTTATGAGTATTGTTTAGTGTCATTTGTCAAGTGTTTATTATTATGTTTCATTTGGAATGTTTTACTTCCCAAATAATTGGATTATTCAAATATGCATAGTCATACATACTTTTGGAAGTAATTAATAAATCGAGACTGTCATGAAACGGGTTGTAGACTGTCTAAAGATTTAGACATAACAATGGTTTGCTGCAACATTCATGAGTCCTTTTGAAATGGAGAATTTAAGTATTGGATTAACCTACGCTCAGAGAATTACTTCATGGAATTCATCACTAGTAATTCTGAGATGATAATATCTTATAATCTTTAAATGGAGATATACGCGTTGTTGTTTATAAATCAGTTATGTATTGATAGTACGTAAACGCATCAGTAACTTGATGTTATAAAACATATTGTTGAGTATGATCTGATGAGTAAATAGTACAAACATATAACTCAAAGTTTATCTATTCCTTTTTCCCTAACGAGAAAAGCGATATCTTGGGCCCCTCGATGATTTGATGCTGACTTATAGTGTCGGGCCCAACTAGGACTAAATTGATGTGTTTGATTAGTAGTTCTTTGTCATTACAAATCAGAAATCGGGAAACAAAGTATTGGACAATGAGATTGATTCATTTCCATGTCATTTTTCCACATGATATCTTGCAGAACAAAGGATTATATTATCACTTATCATAGAACACGTAACTGACTAGGTCAGAGTTCATCAACGGCTTTGAGAGCAACAATTTGCTAATCGGTTTTGGAAGTTAAACTGGAAATTATACTTATTAAACTTATCCAAGTAGGAGACTATTGGATTAGGTTTCTAAGCCCATAAATATAATTGGTATATACTTGAACTGATAGTAGCACAGTCCTTTTGGGTTGCCCTCATAACTAGCAACTAGACAGATGATTTTTGGAGAGAGGTTACATTTATTATTTGAATAATAAATTGAAATAAATTATTTATTAATGTATTATGAAAACAATATATTAGTTAGAAATCATATTATTTAATTAATATTTAATCATAAATTAATTGGAATTAATTTTGGGATTAAAAGAATTAATTAAAAGTGTAGGGGCTATTTAGCAATTTATTGATAGTTGAGGAAAGGGGCCCTAGAACCTCCTTATATAGGATTGGATGAAAACCTCTACGAAGTCCCTAGAATTTTCGTCCAATGGGTCTTGGAAAGGGATTATTGGGCTGCTTATCCTTAAGTTAAGGAATTAGGTTTCCTCCTAAAACCTTAGCTTTTGCTCTAAGCTACCTCACTATATAAGGAGCCTAACCACTTCACAATTTTTGCCACCTAAAACCCTAAGAATAGAAGCCGAAATTTCAAGCTCCCTCCTCCTCTATCCTCTCTCATCCTCTTGCCAAGTTTGGGTGTGATATACAAAAGGTGTGACACTTGTGACACTTGCTCTTAAAGTTCAAGAACACAAGGAATTCATTGTTATTACAATATAACAATTAAGGTATATATTCTAACCCAAATTATATGTTTTTCAAAAATAGCATATACCTCCTAAGGTTTTCCATTTGACGCTCAATAGTTATATGTTCAATTAGAGAAAAAATAGATCCAAAAATTAGGATTGCATGCTGATGCGACCTCGCTATTACTCCTCTCCAAGTTCTTTTGGTGGATTCCGATTTGTTTCTGCAAGATCACAAGAAAGAAGGGTCGTCAGTTGTTTCTTGTGAGTAGGCTCCCAGAAAGACGTTCCAACAGTCAAGTTAGATAGGGTTTAGGGTTTGTATGTGTAGCTGGAAGAAGATTGCATACCCTTTTGAACTCATGATCATGCCCTTTTTGTTGGATAAGCTGTCTAAGTCCATAACTTATTTGGTATATACTTGACCCGACCCGGCATGGTCCATTTGGGTTACATCTCATCCAAACTATTTATGGATAATTTTATGAGAGTTATACACATATGTTTATTAATATATTATAAGTTATAATATATTAATATGAAGTCATGTTATTTAATTAGTCTTAGTCTTAAATTAATTATGAATTAATTTAGAGATTAAAAGGAAGACTAATTAGATTGTGGGCTATTGGTTTTATATAGTGTGGGCTAACACTCATTTGTTAATGGGCTGGGCTTGTATGGAAGTCCATGGATGATCCATGGAGCTTTTAACCCATGGATCCTTGGAAAGGAAAAGACATGGGTTATTAGGGTTTCACCCTAACCATGCACACTATATAAGCATGCTTATGGAGCATGAAAGTGAGCCTAGTGTAACTAGTGAACTAGTGTGTGTGAGCTTGTGTGTGGCCGAAATATACAAGTGTATATACTCTCTCAAATTTTTCCAAGAGTTTGTGGTGTTTTGTGATTCCATTTGAGGCATTCACACTATTGGTGCTTGGCCCTCAAACTCCTCAAGAACCAAACTCATAAAAAAGGTATGTAATCTCTTCTAACTCTTTATGTTGAAATGTTCCCCATGCCATGTTAGATAGGTTATAAACCTTGGAAAATTATTATTTTGCATGTATTTAGACAAACATAGATCCAAGGTTTATTAGGGTTGCATGCACACTTAGGAATAGTTAGATTGCTCAAAACCCAACAGTGGTATCAGAGCCTAGGCTTGCTTGTTTGAATACTTGATGCAAATTGCTGAAAAACAAAGATTTTATGCTGTCTGCATAGCTGACTCGCCGAGTCCATGTAGGGACTCGACGAGTCCAAGGCAAAACTCATCCAACTCGGCGAGTTGGTTCATGCACTCGACGAGTTGGACCCCCAGACAGCATATCTTCGAGTTTTGGTGCTGGAATTGGTCTAGAATCATTACCTTAAACTGTTTTGGACTCATAAAACCTGTTTTTGATGTGGTAATGATGATGGTGGACCAATTTCAAAGTTATAATCAAAATTCCATGATTTTATGTGTTCCTATAATTCTTGAAATTTTGATGATCATGTTCATGCTCTTATGAATTTAGAAGATGATAGGAATTATTTGCTGAATTGTTTAAAATTAAGTCTTGATCATTTATGTGTTTTAATGGAATCCATAATTTGTCCTCAAGTTATGGATATCCAAAGGTCACTTTTATTTAACACACACTTAAAACACATAAGTTACATGAAAATGAAGAGTCTTCATTTTTATGAACCTTTAATTCATAAGTTATGAAATGAAAAGTTTTGGATGGTTACAAAAGATGAAGAGTCTTGTCCTTAAGTTATGGAGGTTCAAGAGTTACTTCATTAATAAATATATAAATAAAGTGTAACCTTAATTAATTCCATAAGTTATAAAATAAAGAAAAGTAATTCTTTTATTAGTTTAAAGTCTTCCATAACTTGTCCTCAAGTTATGGAACTTGAAGAGTTTTTGGATTAAAACTACTTTAAACACATAAATCATGGAATTAATTAGTTTTGAATAGTTTCAAAATTTGCCCTCAAGTTTTGAAATTTGGAAAAGTTTCACACACTTTAATAAACTTTAATTCCATACCCTAGAAGTTTTAAAAGTTAAAATTCTACCCTTATACTATTATAAGATTAATGGTTAATTATTGTATATATGTATAAGAACAAGTCGTTTTACCGTTAGTAGGCCTCATTCACGAAGCCGGTCTATAAGGTGGGTATAAGGTTGTTGCCTATAAAATGGCGACTTAATGGGTGTCCACTCTCACCCACCGCTTGCTTGATCGGTGGAGGGTCGTTAACCGAACGGGTAGGACAATGACTTTAAATTCTCATTAAAAGTATAATGATTATTATAAAGTAACTAAATATTTTTTATTTAATTCCAAATCTTAGTTACTTTAGGAAAAATGTGAATTTGGTGCTAGCCCATGGAATTCACACTTTGTACCTTACCAAGTCATTGGTGGAGCATGTGTGGGTAACCGGCACACTAACTTGGACTAGTAAGGATCACGAAGGGTGACTTAATGTTTGTCATAGATCAATGGAGCATGTGTGGGTAACCGGCATATTGATTAGGT
The DNA here is from genome assembly GCF_052625555.1 of Lactuca saligna. Lineage (NCBI taxonomy): Eukaryota > Viridiplantae > Streptophyta > Magnoliopsida > Asterales > Asteraceae > Lactuca > Lactuca saligna. The sequence goes on along the minus strand of NC_136421.1, from coordinate 265,241,550 downwards.
GATAATATTAAGGGTACCAAGTGAATTGGTATGGTTATTCACACCTTGTTTTGTGATCCTCGGCATCCCAGTCACAAAATTTGAGAGGGCACACTCGAGATTGAAACATGTCATTGAAAAGTTCAATGAATCTCAAAAGATCTAGGAATTTCAAATCCAATTAAAACCTAATAAATTATTTCGTTTTTCATGGTGGAAATTGGTGAATCGTCATTCGCCTACCTTCAAATATTTTATAGCTTGGATTACGGCATCCCTCTTCCAAATTATAAAATATTGTGTTGGGTCCTAGCCTTAATATTTCATATTGGGTGTTATATTAAGGACTTTGAATCAACTAACTTGATTTTCTCCCATTGTAGATGTCTGGTTCAGACAACTATGATCTTCCCAAATCTCTTGAAGATGGTGTCCCTCAACATCATGCTTCACTTCCTCCACCTCCTCCAATTATTCACCCTTACCCACAAGTTCTTGAAAAGTTTAAAGTCACTCAATCCCTATTGGCAAGCATAGTCGATGTGTGCTCACATCTTGGAGATTAAGTCACATATTGCCAAGCCGGGAGAGTTGGGTGTCAAAGTCTCGTGAAAGTTGGATGTTCAATCACTTTCTTAGTAACATAGTGAGTCTCTTTGGGACTACTATGAGACAGACTATGACACGAGCCTTAATGATCTTATCTATTTGCTTTGTGTTGCGGAATCAGCAATGATTTGGAACACTAGTAAAGCAAATTTTATTAGAAGATCAACTTCCTAAATCTTAAATGGACAATGACAATGGTAGCATTGGATATCTAGAAAAAGATTTCTCTTCCCAATGGAAAGGGATCGGCCATAGTCAACTCGGTTGACCAAATGGTAAAGAGAAAGGCTAAGTCTAAGATAGTCTCATGTGCCATTACCAAAGGGTCCATGTGTTTTGTTGCCAAAGGAAGGGGCATTGGTTGCGAAGCTGCCCTATTCACCTGAAAGATCATAAGATTGATCAAGTCAAAAAGTTTGACTCTACTTTAGTTAAAGTCCACTATCTAACTCTATTAAGTTCCTATTTGGAGATTCTTATTACATAATGTGAATGGGTCACATGTTGATGTTTTTTAAGAATCAAAGAAAAGATAGGAAGCTTAAAGTAAGTATATGTTGATTCTGAATGCGAAGGTGGGTTTCGATTGCATGGTTCGGTAATCAGAATTTTGAGTTGTTGCTTAAGAGTTATAATATATTGCTTATGAATAGATAACAACAAGGTTTTCATGTGGATTGTAAGGATAAGTTTTTCCGCAAAGTTTTAAAATAAAAGAAAAAAAATGGGGTTTTAATTTTTATTTATTTTAAAAATATCCTTACAATGGCATCTGTGGAAAATTGTTGCTTATATGTTTCCAGTAATAGCAATATTGAAAAGTGGATTTGATTCCTTCATTTGTGGTAGTGTCTGAATTTACCAAATGAAGAAAGTTTTTCATCACCCAAGTTTCAATTGGACAGAAACTTGGAATCATGCAAGTTGTATTGTATGATGAATGAGAATTTTCATCTTTGAAAATTAAGACTAATTCTTTGATCACATGTATATGTGAGTCAATTGAAGGACTAAGGAATTAGGTACACTGGGTGTGCGCTGGTCAAGGTCCACCACAAAGATTGATTTGTCATGATTTACTAAAGATTAGTAAATATGATTATACTTATGAGGTTAAGTATAATTTTGTAACATTGGAAAGGATACAATGTATGACAAAACAAATGAGAAGAATCAAATTAGGCAGAAAGATAAAAGTTTCTCAAATCTGAAAGACTGGGAGAGTACTTTAGTATCATATTTCATGATCATCTTAATGATTATGAAACCATATCGCAAATTCATACTCTAAGGACGTCTTAGTGCATTGTTATAGCTAAGAAGAGAGGTCATGAATTGTTGCATTGGTTAAAATCAAGAAGATGAGTCATACTTCGTTCCAAAACAATTCTTAGAGTCATACTCCAAGATTGTAACATTGAGTGACATAAAGTAAGGTTTAAAACACTTATCAAATGTAGTGTAAAATTTTTCTACCCTTGTACATTTGAGATTGGTAAGTTGTGATGTCTTGCATGAGACAAAAGACCAACTAAAACCAATTGTGTGAAGTGTTAGTCTTGATAAGAATCCGCACTATCCCTTGAATATTTTTTTTGTCAAGGAATGGTTCTTGACTGGGGAAACTTATATGTCAAGGGGACAGTGGGAGCCTTAAAGATCCTGAAAGAGTTTCAAGATTTAATCAAGAGTAAAACCTGTAATTTATCACTAGCACACGACTTAAGGTTTGCAACCTATCGTGTTGACATAATTCTTATTTCTGTACCTACTTCAAATAAGTTGAATTTGCATGTGAATTATCAGAGTTCAACTTGGAAGCATTGGTGGGCCTTATGCTACCAAGGTGACAAGAAACTAAGATTGAACAACTTTAATCCATGTAAGGCTGAATTTGTCACTTACCTTATCTTGTGATTATGGTTTTGACATATTCACATGGATAGGAACTCATACACTATAAAATCTAAGTGTCATAAGGTTTCTCTCCGGTTCATGAAAATGATGGTGAGGAAACACTTTCACTAAGTAGATTTTACGTAGATATCAATTGTGTTATTTGCATTTTCAAAAGTCGTTAGTGGAGCGTGTGTGGTTAACCGGCACACTAACATGGACTTGTGAGAAATGGCAAATGCCTAAGCAATTGAGACTATGATTACGGCATCCCTTTTCATAGTTCTTGAAATTGCTTAGAAACACAGGTGAGCTATCTACGGAAAGGTGTATGAATCTAAATTTCAGAACTCCAGCAGATTTCTGGAAATATGTCAGAGCTAGTGGGAGCATAAGTGTTATGTTGATAATCATCATGTTAGTGAGAGCATGATTATTAAGATTAGTATTGCAAGCTAGCAATGTTAATTACAGAAAACAAAGTTTCAATTCGTGAAGTTGCAGGGGTTGAAAAGTTGTTTTGCTATAATTAAGGGAGAGAAAATTATACTTCATTTCAATTCTAGAAGCTTAGATTGAAATTTTAATCATCTTTAGTCAAGAATATATATGAATTTTGTGTTGGAATGGTTCAACTTGAAGAAATTTTATATATATTGCGTTTTCAAAATTTGATTATGATTACGGCATCCCTCTTCATAGTTAAATTTTAAAAAACATGGCAAATAAAAAAATATATTGTAGCAAAAGAGTGGTCTAGTATCATGTCTTTATGTCAAACATCATGAATCGTGTCCCATATGCTTCGGATATAGGATCGATTGTATGTGCTATAATATTCATCTTTTCTAAATTTTCCAAATGCTTAAGGCATTGAGAAGGGAAAAGTCTAGAACTGGATATGACTAAAGTGATTAAGCAATTTTCGAGGATAATCTGAGGTTTGCCAAAGATTGGTTACTCAGGGAAAGTTGGAAGTATGATGTAAGTTGTCGGAAAGGACCGTATTGACATGTTCTGAAAAGAAGTAACTCTTGTTCGGAAGTGATAGTCAAAATGGGACTATGGAAATGTCTCCATAGGTGGAAGTTATTCAATCTATGTAACATTAGAAAAACTTAATGCAAGAAGGATGTTCAAAGCAATGTACTTTGAATATGAAACTTCGTTTCTATAGAGTTGATCTCCTTTGGAATACTCTGTAATGACTGTTGACAAGTTTTGTGAATTTGTGCATAATCACTACAAGATAGGGATATCAAAAAGTCCCATGGGACCCCGTTCCCGTGGGGGCCCCGTCCCGTTTGGGGAATTTTTTTAAAAAAAATCGGGGGCGGGGACGGGGGCAGGGGCAAGGTTAACCCCCGTTTTAATTTCGGGGGCGGGGGCGGGGGTAGGCAATTCCGTCCCGAAATCCCCATGGGGACCCCGTTAATAAATTACACATATATTTATATATATTAATTATATAAATATAATAAACAATAACATGATTTTAAGCTTCCAAAATTCATCAAAAAACATGTTTTTAATTTGTTAGTATAATTTTTTTAAATGCCATAACTTTTTAATTTTTAACATATAAAATTCTACTATAAATAATTATTTGTTACCTAAAAAATAGCTTATTTTAGCCTAAATAACAACTTCTTTTAGCCCAAAAAAAATTAACACAAAATCAATCGGGGGCGGGGGAATGGGGGCGGGGATGGGGGTAATAAAGGGGATTCGAGGGTTGGGGCGGGGGTAGGAACGTTGAACATTCCGGGGGTGGGGGCGGGGGAGGGGGAATGGGGAAATATAGGGGGCGGGGGCGGGAGATGCACTCCCCGCCCCTTTGCCCCCGTTGACATCCCTACTACAAGAGGAACATTGCATAAAAGTTTAAAATCTAACAGTTTTTTTTGGTAAATGATAGGAATCGGGGATTCTCACATTTACAATAAGGATTTGGGATTGTGAAATGAGCATCATTGGAATCATGTTCAATTGATCTACATCACAATGTAAGGATCATAGACAAACATAGTGAGCATACTTGGAGTATGGCATAACTATTGTTTAGAAAAACAAAGTGTACATGCCAGGAGCATGGGACGACTGTTGTTTTTATTCAAGTCTTAAGTTGATTATTTGAAACATTGAATAATATGTAATCAATATGGTGATAAATAAAAAGTGGTTTTATTTATATTCAAAAGGGTTCTGAGACCATATTGGATTCGATTATTATTGTGTTTCACTTTGCATGTTTTGACTTCCAAAATAGCTAGGTTATTCTTTCCGAATGACTAAGTTATTTAAAACACTCCACAGTCGTTCATATGTTGGAAGTAGGTATGAATCAAGACTGTCATGAATCGGGTTTGTAGATGGCTAAATGGGTTTAGTCATAGCAATGGTTGCTACAACATTCATGAGTGCTCATAAGTTATGAGTATTGGAATAAACCCACGCTCACTTGTATCACTTCATGGAATTTATCTCGAGTGATCGTGAGACGGTAATATCATATAAATCTTTAAACCTAGAGATATGAGTTGTTACCTATGAGTTGGTTGTGCATTGATTGCACGTAAACGCATTAGTAACTTGATGTTATAAAACGTGCCTTTGTGTACAATTCAACAAGTAGTAGAACAAGTATATGAGTCGAAGTTTATCTGTTCCTTCTAGAAATAGAAGCGATATCTGGGCCCCTCGATGATTTTGTTGTGACCTATGTACCGGCCGGTCAGAACTAAATTGATGTGTTCTATTAAGTTCTTTGTCAAACAAATCGAAAATCGGGAAACAAACTGTTGGATAATAAGTACGACGTTGTTCCATGTATTTGTCTGGCTGATATCATGAGAACAGAGGATTATATGATCACTTATCTAAAATGGCGCTTCATAGTTCAACATAGTCTTCATAGTTCAACGGAGTTTTCGAGAGCTATGATTGCTGGTTGGTTCCTGAAGTAACATACGCAAATATAGTTATTATACTTATCCAAGTGGGAGTCTGTTGGATAAGGTGTCTAAGTCCATAACTTATTTGGTATATACTTGACCCGACCCGACATGGTCCATTTGGGTTACATCTCATCCAAACTATTTATGGATAATTTTATGAGAGTTATACACATATGTTTATTAATATATTATAAGTTATAATATATTAATATGAAGTCATGTTATTTAATTAGTCTTAGTCTTAAATTAATTATGAATTAATTTAGAGATTAAAAGGAAGACTAATTAGATTGTGGGCTATTGGTTTTATATGGTATGGGCTAACACTCATTTGTTAATGGGCTGGGCTTGTATGGAAGTCCATGGATGATCCATGGAGCTTTTAACCCATGGATCCTTGGAAAGGAAAAGACATGGGTTATTAGGGTTTCACCCTAACCATGCACACTATATAAGCATGCTTATGGAGCATGAAAGTGAGCCTAATGTAACTAGTGAACTAGTGTGTGTGAGCTTGTGTGTGGCCGAAATATACAAGTGTATATACTCTCTCAAATTTTTCCAAGAGTTTGTGGTGTTTTGTGATTCCATTTGAGGCATTCACACTATTGGTGCTTGGCCCTCAAACTCCTCAAGAACCAAACTCATCAAAAAGGTATGTAATTTCTTCTAACTCTTTATGTTGAAATGTTCCCCATGCTATGTTAGATAGGTTATAAACCTTGGAAAATTATTATTTTGCATGTATTTAGACAAACATAGATCCAAGGTTTATTAGGGTTGCATGCACACTTAGGAAGTGTTAGATTGCTCAAAACCCAACACTTTTATACCTAGCAACACTGTCCCGTCCCTACGAGATAGGATGCGCTTTAAGGGGACAAGGTCAGAGGCGCTGATTGTAGGATCATGCGCCTCTATCTGTTAGAGCGCTATCATTGACTCTGACGGTAATGGTATGATATTGTTCCTTGTCTCCTGACCATATCTTTTGTCTTAGCACTGGGATCATCCTTAGCGAGCACAAGCCTTTCATCGGGGCACCCTGCTCTTAGGGGCGCTGGCGGGCGCTAAGACCGCTGAGCTTGGCTCGGCTAGTGCACCAGACTCCTTGGCCAGACGTGAATCTTCCGTGCTAGCTTAGGAATGTCATCAAGTCCCCCAGTCCGGTAGTCGTAGCATTGTGATAGCTACAACGTTCTGTACTTGACTACTCTACATGTGTCATCTCCCAGTTTTCCCGCCATTCTAGTTTTAATGACGACGTGACTGCTCATGATGGCTAGTGGTTATGTCATCGTGTCAAACATTTTGAATATCCCGCCCTTCCTGTTTTCTTATAAGGGTGTTTATTATGCTTTCTCATTTACACTTCCTTTCCTTTGTTGTTGTTCTTCTTCAAGCCCGTTTTCCTCTCTTCTCTCTTATGGCGAGTCCCCCAAGAATTGAGAGCACCTATGGTCTCTCTCCCTTGGACGGTGTGGAGTTTTCATCACCTGGTTCTTCTATCATGTCCCCCCCCCCCCCCCCCGAAAAAGTCGGGATTTATCAGAAAACCCTAAACGTTGGTCTTCGTCTTCCGACGACCGACTTCCAGGAAGAGGTCCTTCAAAAGGATGGTTGTAGCATTCAAATGCAGACTCCAAACGCTGTAAATAAGTTTATAGCGTTCGAGATGATCTATCGTGCCAACGGTTACCTCCCCGACTTTTTCATGTTCAAGTACTTCTTCCGATTTTGCTGTACCGATGATAAGTACACGTTTTATGTCTGGCGAGAAGATCACACTCTTGTTCCTGATGGGTGAACACCTAAGAATTGGCAAGATAAGTGGTTACGAGTGAACCAGTGTTTGGCCGGTAGCAGTCGCTACCTTGCTAATATCTTCGTCGATACTACTCCCAAGTTTTTTCCCCACAACCAGGGTGTTGCTGATTTCTTGAAGAATGTCCAGGTATCTCCCGAGGATTACTCTGAGGCCTTGTTGTCTGGTGTGGGAATGAGCCCTTCTTGGAGCCATCGTGGCAAGATGGCATTTCTCTTTTGCATTGTTGATGGTGAGTATATGTGTTTGCTTCTTCCTCGTTTGATTGGGTGTGCCTGTTGGCTAGGGCCTTAACCTCTTAGGGTTTTTGTGTTCTGATGCATCTCCTTATTTTTTATGTTTGCAGGTGTCGAATCCCCCTTATCCATGGATGAGGTCCTGTGGAAGCGTTACCGCAGGAAGTTAGAATGTCGGGAAGTGGACCTGGTCGATCGCCTTCCTCCGCCTCATCAGCTAGATCAACTTGCTTTGATCGCCGCTATGTCCACTCCTCCGGCGGCTGGGGAGGGTTCGTCGTCTGCTAAGGTGAACCCTCTGGTTGCGCGTCCTATTTCAGCCATCATGCCGTTTGGTGGTGCTCACCACTCTTCTGCTGAGAGCAACGAGGACAACAAGTATGATATCATTTCTAACATTCGGTGCATGCAAGCAAAGAGGGAAAGCTATATTGTCCATGGGGAAGACAGTCACCAATGTGCCTAATGTCGCCAAGCGGGTTCAGACGAGGCATAGTTTCTCTCGCCTTCTGAATTCCATCTCTTCAACACCGGTAGCCATTGTTGTGATCCCTGATGACGACACTCAATAGTCCGAAGGGGTCGGTGACGCATCTAAACAGCCCGTTGTTCCTATTCCTATTAATTCTTTTGTTCCTGTTATCTCTTCACCTTCAAAGGGTCCTAATGACCCAGGGCAAGCTTCCATTTGTTTGGCAGCGTAGCCCCACAAGTAAAGCTTCATATTCCGTCTCATTGTTCGAGGTGTGGAAGTCGAAAAGAAGAGCGTATGTAACCTTTTATCTCCCCGGGCTAGTCAAGATTAGGCCTACCCCAAATCCCTCTCTGCTGGATGCGCCATCGGTGTATAACGTCCATCTCCGATTGTTTTCTGGGATTTCTTTCACTGCCAGGATTCCTTCTTTGGTTATATCCCCCCGCCGGGGATTTCGAGCAGGAAGTTTGCCAACGCTTGCCCTTTGATGCTCGTCCTCAGGCGATAACTGATGTCATGCTCACCTAACTCAATTGCCCACTTTACAAGTTGTCCTGACATTTCTGGCTTGAGTACTATCTGTTTAATCGGGCAATTCATCAGGACTTTGATTTGGTGCGCTTGAAAATAATGTCTCAACCGTCGTGCAGCGTAAATGAGCACTAGCACTAGCTTCTCCAAAGCGGAGTAGTTGAGTTTCGGATCTTGTAATGCACGACTGACGAAATATACTAGCATCTTTCTCCCTCCCTTTCTACAACCAACACGGAGGATATGGCCTCGTTTAAGGTTAAGAGGTATATGTGACATCCCCATTTTCATGGCTTGAAAAGACCGATTTTGTTTATGATTTATAAAAACCAGAGTACCTCTTTTAATAAAAATGTTGCAGTAAAATGTTGCAGGATTTGTTCCTAGTAAAACATGATAAATACGTTATCAAGGCATTTCCGAAGAAAAGTATTGTTATTCATTTTAAAACCTTTGGGATGTCATCATCAATACATAAAGATAAGCATAAATAGAACTTACATTCATTATCACTAGTGATTTATATCTCCTTAATCTCTCAGTGTAATGTGACTTCATATCAACACCTGTGATATAAATAAACAGAGTTGGTCAATATGGGAAACTTGGTGAGTACATAGGGTTTTCAACCCACAATAATATAATTAATATGTTTAATCATCAAACAGTTGACCCAATTACCCATCCCCATTATCTTATTTACTCTTAAGGATCTACCCTAAGAATAAGTTATTTCTTGTTCATTCATTCCTAAGGATCATCCTAAGGAATCGACACGAAATCCATTGTTGCCAGGGTATTCTCAACGGACACTAAATCCATAGTTACCAAGGTTTGCAAAACAGACGATAACTCCATAGTCGTCAGGGTTTAATCAATAGACACTAACTCCATAGTCGTTGAGGTTTATCTCGTTTATTGACAGTATCGTTTTCGAGATTCAACTCTCAATACATGTAAATGGGTTTTTAGAGTACACCGGTGAACACATCGTTCACAACACCTACAGGTTTCGAGCCTACTAGTGTTCCACTGGACTGTCTAGAATAGTCCATGGTTGTCATCGATACTCTGCTAGATGATGGGGGCATCGCTTGGGTCATCGCTTTTTGGCTTATCGCTTCTCACCATATTTTACCACTTATATATCATCGCTCATCATTCATCTCATCTCTCATCGCTCATCATTTATCTCATCTTTAATCTACCCATGTTCTACCCAACACATTTTGTAGATATAAAATACGTATACATTTTAAATCATTTAAAACATATATAAAATCGTTCATCCAGCATAAACAATAAGTATTCAAGTAATATGCACACATAGAACCTAGTTTATATAAAATACTCCATATCTATGTGTAAGATGAAAGGGACCATGCACTCACTTGAAAAGGTGGTGACTCGACACTCGGACAGCACTTCGTTACTTAACACAATTTCCCTTTGACAAAACCTAGTATCATTACCACTAGAGTTTAGTCTAATATTCAACGAGACTAATTAATAGTCTAGCTATTATTACTATCGTATAAGCGTTAAACAATACTCTTCACCCATAATGTACATACAGGGGCCAGACATAAAACACCGGAGGGCAAGACGATTTTGGCATAAAGCACTTCTGAAATCCAACAACCCTATGCGGCCCTTTAAACCAGATTCCCCGTACCGCAAGTGGTTAAAAAGATATTATAATGACACTTATATAACTCATAATAATAGCCCAAATATTTATTATAAGGTCCTAATAACATGACTAAATTGAATCATAAGATATACTAAAGATAGGTTAGGCGTAGCTCACTTACAATAGGTTTTTCTCAAAACCGGGCTCCGTTGGAGTAGCGTTCCCGAGCAGAAAGACTCTTTTTCTCGGAGCCGTCGGGTACTCCGGGGCTTCCGCCTCATGCTAGGGAAGTTTCCTAGGCTTTTCGGGGGGTTTCAAGACTAGAGAGAAGTTCTAAAGAGAGGGGGAAGTGATAGGAGGTGTGAGGAATGAAGAGGGCTTCACCTCTTATTTATAGGGGCTGGAGGGTCACTCACAACGTGAGCTTTATGATGCTCACGTTGTGAGCCAACTGGAGACACCAGGCATAGCCTGGTGCTGACACATGGCATCGCACATAGGGTGGAAATCAACCAATTTTCAAAAATAAATAAATTTTGCATAAAAAATCATTTTTCGATGTTCTTTATATCAACGCGTAGCTAAAAACAAGATCTACAACTTTTATTTTACTCCATCGGCTAATTCTCAACCGATCTAAATTTAACAGTACGAGGAGATGATACTGTTAAATGTTCGCGTAAAATTCATAACTTCTACATACGAACTCCGTTTTCTTCTGTCTTTTTACCGTTGAGTTCCTGTTAATAAGATCTTCAAATCTTATTTAGGTCGTGTAGGCCAAAAACTGCTCGAACTAAAATTCGAGTTTCGGGTCATGCACTACTATACCAAATCTTAGAAAATTTATAACTTCCTCATACGAAGTCAGATTTGGGCATTTTTTTTTGTATGTTCTTGGTTTAACGTATACTATAAATTTTGTTTAGATTTATAAGTCTAAAAATTCCTCCATCATAAATTCACTATTTACGTTTCCCGGTGCCATGTCGATTTTGCTGAAAAACTTTGACGGGCCATAACTTATTCGTTATAACTTGGATTTTGGCATTCTTTTTATGTACGGAACCCTTGTAACATATAATACCACTTGGAAAAGATTAATACTTCTAAATAATCTTCCATCAAAAACTCATTTTTTGATGCTTATTGTCTCTAAATTGACTAGCTCGGATCTGCGGGCGTTACAGTATACCTGCAGCATTTCTCCCGGAATAGGGCTGGAAAACATAGGCAATTTGTGCAGGGCTTACTTGATCTTCTGTAGTGCTGACTCTACTGCCGCCATCCATTGGAAGTTGCTTTTCTCAATACAACCCTTTAGTGTGTGAAATAGCGGCATGGTCTTGTCTATTGATTTCGAGATGAATCTACTGAGGGCCGTGAGTTTCCCATTTAGACCCTACGCGTCTCTCAACGTGACTGGAGGTGGGGTCTCCATGAGTTCATTTAACTTGACTGGACTGGGCTGAATGCCTTGTCTGGTGACATAATATCCTAAGAATTGTCCTTCTTCCACCCCAAAGGTACATTTTCCTAGGTTCAGTTTCATCTTCACTTTCTCCAATGTTCTGAAAGTTTCTTCAATATCTCGTAACATTTTTGCCTCATCTGGGATTTTAATAACCATATCGTCAATATATACCTCGTTGTTTCTTCCGATTTGGTTGGAGAATATCGAGTCGACCAGGCATTGATATATTCCCCTTGCATTCTTTAATCCAAACAACATTTTGGTGTAACAAAAGGTGCCATGGTCGGTATAAAAAGCCGTTTTTTCCTTGTCTTCCTTGCTCATCATAATTTGGTGATAACCTTTGTACGCATCTAGAAAGCACTTTAGCTTGAAACCTTGTAGCGACTCTACCTTCAGGTCGGTTTTTAGTAGGGATAGCAATCCTTAGGGCACACCTTGTTTAGATCGGAGAAGTCGATGCACATGCGTCATGACCCATCATGCTTTCATACCATGACAGGGTTAGCAATCCAGGTTGGGAAAACCTCCTCTCTCAAGATTCCCGCCTTTGTTAGTTTGGCTACTTCTGCGTTGATTGTCGTGTTACGATCTCCCCCTGGAACTTCTTCTTCTTCTTGACTTCCTTTGTTCCTGGCTTGATCATGAGCTTATGCTCTATGACTTTTCTGTCCATGCCAAACATGTCTGTGGGAGTCCATGCAAACATGTGTCTGCATTGTCTGAGTAGGTCGATGAGTGCATGTTGGATATGCTCTGGGAGGTTACGACCGATGCTGATCGGCTGGTCGGGGTATTCCTCGTTAATCACCTCCTTCTCATTTGTTGATTCGGCCTGCGCCTTCTTGATTTTCCTTGTTATCTCTGCCGGTTTCATGACCGTAAAGTATTGCAATTCTTTTGGTGGTGTGGCTAGAATCGTAGTTGGGCCCTCGGTGGTACTAAATTTCACAATTCCATGCATTGTTGATGGGATTGCTCCTAATTTAAGCAGAGCCATCCTTCCCAAGATGATATTGTGCTCTACAGAGTGCCAAAATACAACGAAGTCGACCAGGACCGTTTTCTTCTGTTGCTTATTGTAGCTGGTTAGCGTGAGAGGTAAGTGGATTATGCCAAGTGGCCATAAGCTGTGTCATGTATATCCTACCAACCTTCCTGTCGTGGGTCTCAGGCTGTTCTTCCACCATTCCGGAAGGAGACCAATGCAATGTTCATAGATTATGTCTGCAGAAGTACCTGTGTCAATGTATACTCTATGTATGACCATGTTTTTATAGAGGCTTGAATTATGAGTGGATTATCGCCTCTCCAGCCTTCTGGTCTGGGGTCTTGCGCTATGAACATGAGTGTTTTTGTTGCTACTACAGGAATTCTTTGATCGATTGGTCCTTCTTGCCTACTCCTCTTACCTCGTATCATGAATATCTCTCTAGGCTGGGCACCTTCCCGTGGTGTACCTTTGGCATTCTCAGCATCGAACTTAGCGTGTAAACTTTGTGCTACCTCTACAAGATCTCCCTTGAGTTGTTTCTCCTCCATTTCCTTCTTGAGAACTGGGTAGTTGATGGTGTCGTGCGTTTCACTCTTGTGATTGTCGCAATACCATCCGTTTGGTGCCTTCGTCTGCTACGACTTGTCTGTGACCACGTACACGTCCGGTCGGCGACCCCATCTATCGTCTTTGGTAAATAGCCTGAAGTGGCCCGGTGGTCTCTTTCCTCGCCCAAAGTGTCTGCTTCCACCCAGCGTCTCCGGATGAGTTGGGCTATGATGCTTGGTTATCATGGGGTTTAGATACGCTTGCTTCGTTGCTTCTCCCTCCTCCTGTCTCAAGTATCGTTCCACCTTTTTCCTTTAGTTCAGCTCTCGTCTGTTCCTTTTTGCCCATGAGCTTTTGTGACAAGGGGCCTGGTAGGAGGCCCTACGTGAAGGCTCAGACTATGAGGCCCTCATCATGTCTAGGTACATCCAACGTGGCATTTGTGAACCTCGTAAAGTATTCCCTTACACTTTCACCCTCTTTCTGCTTACATACAATGATGGAATGGAAATCGCTCTTATATTTATGCAGTTGCATGAAATTTGTGAGGAACAGGTACTTGAGTTGTCCGAAATTGTAAGTGCTACCTGGGTGGAGTGTTTTGAACCATGTGCCTGCATTTCCATCGAGGGTTGTTGTGAAGTATGATCACCAGAACCGTTCATCTAATTTAAGCGACGTCATTGTCCATTCGTACGTGTCAATGTGACCTTGCTATTACTCCTCTCTAATTTTTTCTAGTGGATTCTGAGTGGTTTCTACAAGATCACAAGCAAGAAGGGTCGTTAGCCGTTTTACGGGAGGAGGCTCCCAAAAAGACGCTCTGACGGTCAAGTTAGATAGGGTTTAGGGTTTGTATGTGTAGCTGGAAGAAGATTACTTACCCTTTTGAACTCCTGATCATGCCCTTTTATACCTAGCAACCCTTTCTTGTCCGTACGAGATAAGATCGCTTTAAGGGGACAAGGTCAGAGGCAATGATTGGAGGATCATGCGCCTCTATCCATTAGAGCGCTATCATTGGCTCCGGCGGTAATGGTCTGATCCTGTTCCTTGTCTCTTGACCATATCTTTTGTCTTGGCATCGGGAGTGTCCCTGGCGGGCATGATCCTTGCACCGGGGTGCCCTGCTCTTAGGGGTGCCGGTGGGCGCTGAGCCCGCTGAGCTTGGCTCGGCCAGTGCGCCAGGTTCCTTGGTCGGGCGCGACTCTTTCGTGCTAACTTAGGCACGTCATCACATGCACACCTAGGTTTTTGTTTGTTATGCTCAAAACCCATCAACGTCATGGTTGGTGATCACCACGTCGTTGGCTTGAGTCTTCAAGCCTTTTTTGTCTTCTTTTTGACTTAGCTCATATGTTCCTGCTTCCAGCTCCTCGTTTGCTTCCAATTCATCCCTAGCATATCTTTGCTACTTCAAAATAGATTTCAAACATAATAAGTACAATATGTCCCATAATAAGCATAATTGTAGCTAAAAGTATTAGAAGTATGCATGACATATATGACTAAATATGCACATATCAAAATACCCAACACTTGGCATAAGACAATCCATTTTGAGCCTCTCCATTACATCACATCACATCAAAACCCTACCAACATCGCATAAGACAATTCGTTTTGATCCTCTCCATTACATCAAGACCGCAATACATGCATTTGTGTCTATATCCAAATTACCTCACAGTCCTAAGTACTTACGATCCTCATAAACGTTTCCCAGTTATTTTGAACAACACTCATTTTATGCATCCCTCTGAATCTATCCCCAAAAAATTTCTTAACCTCAAGGTATTTTTAGTTAAAATCATACATATGAAAAAAATAACCAAGAAAGAAAAATTACAATAAATAATAACTTGACAAATTGCCTGAGTTTTTAATCTTCAACTTTCTACTTTGTAGTCTTTTATTCACTCAAAATTTGCAGCTTTGTTTTTTTTTTTTTTTAATTTTTCACAACTTTTTCACTTTTTTTTTTTTTCCTTTTCTCACTTTTTTCACTGAAAACTAAAAATCCTAAAAATAAAAACATATGCTTAAGCAAGAGAACTTAACTTCAACATTTATTGGTTTGAGATATTAGTTTAAAGTGCAATGACTACATAAGCACTCTTGGATACATTTCTGATACACAATGTTAAACATATTATATCCCTCAAACTAAGAAAGTCTGCGTTTTTGTCCTACGATTTCACTAAGACTGGAAAACCACAAATACACTATAACATATATTTTCACAATTAAGCATCAAAGCTCGCATCAGATCGTTCCACACAACACTAGCAACCTAGGTCTCAACACAAAAATATAACTTTTAAACTAGATTCAATTTAAGACCATTGTTTCAAGTCTCCATAAAAAATTTAAAATCCAAGTCATTTTTAATCAATTTTTTATCAGTATGCTTGTATTCCTAAATTTGACCCCCCTAACCCACTCTTAATTGATGCAATGTCGTCATTGCATACTTAAATAATCAAAGATCATAAAAATAAAAGGGAAAATATAACAGACTCCCTTGGGTAGTAGTGGTGAGCTCGAATGCTGAAACTTGTGTGGTGGACATCTCATAAAATTTGCTGGAAACAGTACTTATGGGCTCTTTCATGAGTGTAAATGTGTCAGATTAAAATAAATCAAAGAACAATCTTCAAAAAGTGTGTAGAATGTGGGCCACAACATAGAAAAGCAATGCTACGTTGTGGTGTCGAGTAAGAATTTGTCATGATCGTGAAAAAATAAGAACATCATGGAATGGTCTAGTGATGCCACCTTGTGGGATATCCCTTTCTCCTTTTTCTATTTCCATATTCTCTTGCATGCTTTGACCTTTCTGATGTACACCTTCTTTGAGTTTTCCTTCTTCTTTGGATCGTCTCTTTATTCATGCTTGTGTTTCAATCCCTTGTTTTTCCCTTTCATCTTTGAATTCTTCTTCTCATACTTTGTATGATCTTCTTTGTCTACCTCCAACTTAGAAACTATTTTCTGTTCTAATTCTTCACCCATCTCCCCAATATCACCCACACCAACTTATTTTTTCATATCCAATACCATAAAATCAACTAGAAAAATAAATTTTCCAACCTTCACCAATAAATCTTTGACAATCCCACGTGGATGAGTGATTGAGTGATCCACTATTCGAAGTGTCATTCTTATGTTTTATAACTTTGGTAGACCGAGATTCTCGTAAAAAGAATATGAAATTAGATTAATGTTAGCCCCCGAATCGGCTAAAACATTTATTGAAGTGGAATTTCCAAATTTACAAAGCAATGTTAGCCGACCCAGATCTCTTATCGTAATTGGCAATCCAGCAATGATTGCAGTTGAACATAACTTATTGATCATGATTGTAGATGATTTTTCCAACTCTTTTTGATTAGTTATCACATCCTTAACGAAGTTGTGAATTTTAGCCAAGGACTTTAAAAATGGACCATTTATTGAGAGAAATAATCCTTGTTCCGTGAACTTCTTCTGTTCTGGATCTGAAATATGCTTAAGGTATCAAGATGGGAACGGCAAAGGAGGCTGGTACGATTTCAAAAACAAATGATTTTTTTCTCCTGTGACCAAAGCATGGTAAGAGGCACCACGACATAGGGACTGAACATAACTCGATTCTGATTTTTTTTTTTTTTTTTGCTTCGGGATTCTCTTCTTCCAAATGTGGATTGGGCTATCTAATAGCTGCATCATGGATCATTAATGGCTCAGAATGAACCTCTTTTTTAGTGTATATAGCAATAACATGAGGTTGAAATTTTGGGTTGGGATTTTTAAGAGGTAACCTCTCGTGTACAAATGTAGTCAATTACCTAAGTTGAGTCTCAATGTTCTTAATGGAAGCTTGATGATTTCTCATGGTAACATCAATAGTATCATGTCTTTTTTAGAGGCTTTCATAAACCTATTAAGCATTGAATCTAAGTCCATCTTTTTCTCAGTTTCTTCATTCTCTCTTCACTAATATGGACAAATCTTTCATGGCATAGATTAGATGTCCCAACTCCTTCAACAATGTAAACCTCCACCATATATAATATACCTTGTTTCTGATGCTTAGCAACAATAAAGTTTCCTCTCTATATTTTCCACTTTTGATCACCAAATATAACATGCTTACCCTCATTTTCAAGTTGCCCTACCGATATCAACATCCTCTTTAGTTATGGAATGAACTTGACATTCTTTAAAGTACAATTTGTACCCAAATTTGTCTTGAGAACCACATCTTCGACACCCATGATATCCAGACAATTTTTATCTGCTAGTCTAGCCTTCCCTTAGTAATGCTTGAAGTTATGTATTACATATTTGGAATGACTATTGTGAAATGATACACCAAAATCCAAGATCCATGATTCTATTGAGTTTCCAACTAAACAAATAAGCGTGCCACCTTCAAATGCCATATTCCTCTCCTTTTGGCTTTTATCTTCCATGAGCTTTGGGCACTGACTTTTGATATGACCAATCTCTTTGCAGTTCCAATAGGTAACGTCCTTCCCGTTGTTCTGTCGACATATCCTTCTCAACTTCGATCTTCCACTGCCCCTATCTCCTCTTTTGGAATCCCTTCCCTTGTCTTCATTTCTCAGAATACTACTAGAAGCTTCTCTGACACATCGTTTACGCACATCTTCACCAAGGCTTAAATCATGAATGCCTTCGAATGTCAGCTTAGCACTCCAGCTGAGCTGTTAGCCGTTGTCACTGTATCAGACCAACTATCAGCTAAAGATGATAATAGTAACAATGCCATGACTTCATTTTCAAATTCATCTAAATAGACATAAGCCTTGATATGAGAAGATTTAAATTCATGAACATGATCAGTCGCCAAGCCACCCACCTTAATCTTCAAATTTACCAATTATCGAATCAAATGAGCCTTATTTACTACTAAGTATTTTTAACATGTTAGATAATGCCTTGATCTACCCATGAGTAGTCTTCACATTGATAATGTTATAAGCTACATTATTTTCCAAGGATAATCTCACCACACTAAATGTATGCAGATCTAACAAATCCCAATCCTCCTGCTTCATTTCTTTAGGTTTACATTCAAAAAAATATTCAAGTAAGTTATTCTGGCAGAGGTAGTCTTTGATTTGCATTTTCCAGAAACCGAAATCTTAACCATTGAAATTGTCGATCTTAATTCTACCATCTTCAACCATAACATTGATACCATTTGTTGGGAAATCAGATTTCACTTGCTAAGAATCAAAAGTGCTCTCATACGACTTGTCAAGCTCAGATATCAGTTTGTTGAAAATACAACAAACAAAAGTTAATCACTTTAGATAATTATTAAATAAACTTTGATGAAACTTCCGAAATAAAACATCTAAAAAACTATAAAAATCGAAACACAATATTTAACATGATTCCATTATAGTGACCTACGTTCACGGGAGAATGAGAGAAACATGATTTTATTAAACTTCTAAGAAGAATTACAATCACTCAAAAAGGTGGCACCTCACTTGAGCTCTCAAAACCATAAAACTCTCTTGCTTACAAAACGCTCTAAAGGATGTGCACTCAACCTCACAATAATTTTCTCTCTTGAAATTTCTACAAATAGAATATTGATGGAAATGTGTGCCTATTTATTGGAAAACATGGGAAACCCTAAATATGATGGGTCAGGACCATCGATAATAAGCCCATGAAGAGGATTACCTAATTTTCAGCCAATAACATAATGCCATGCATCAACTACTTCCTGATTGACAGAGCTTTCAGCCAACAAACAGAGCTTTCTGTCACAATAGACTTTTCACCTACCAAACAAAGCTTTTGTAACATCCCAAAAATCAAGGTAAAATTTCCATTTTAAAAACCTATCGAAAAACCATAAGTGTTTACAAACATAGTTTCCAAAAGTCATAAACATGAATCTTAGTATCCCAAAATCAAATCTCATAAAAATTCAAGACAATGTGCACAATCAAGCCTTCGCCTTGCCCTTGTCTTTTGAAGTACCTAAAATCATAACAATTAAACTGTAAGCCAAAACTTAGTGAGTTTTCCCCAAAGTATCACACACAACCAAATAGATAACAACATGCATATACAAGCCTTCAGCCTGAATGGACCGCCTCGTAGGGCCTACAACCTATATGAACCACTATCTTGGCCTTCATCCAGGCTGGACCTCCTCGCAGGCCTTCAGTCTATCTGGATTGCCTCGGGTATCTTGGCCTTCAACAAAAAGTAGGACCGCCTCAACCCAAAAAACCATAACATGTTGAAATATACAATAACAATCAATAACTAACAAATACAAGTAATCATACAGATCTACTTGTTTATCGTATAACTAGCATAACATCATCCAATTTACCAGGATACATAATTCGGTGGGCCGACATTGGTACCTTCAACCTACTAGTACAGACGACTCTTAACCCAGTCACCACACCGTGGGCACTGGGTTCCTAACAACTTAATGGGTTAAGCCATCTATTTCGATTCTAAGGGCTCCAAAGCTCAGATCTAGTCCATGCTATGGTCTAAGTGGTTAAAGTTTCCAACTTTATCCCTTTAGACTCTCTAAGAGGTAAGCGTTTTACTCCTAGGTCCAAAAAGGGCAAAACATAACTTGGCTTAACTCGTTAAGGACTTAATCTTGAAGACTTCTAGTTCAACATTTCCAAAAATGTTTCTAGCATCATAAAACAACATAAAACCCATTACTTTCCAGACGTGCATGTCCAATGTATGTCTTGGGCTCTTATTAGGTCAAAAGGAGGGTTTTTGACTAAAAATCCATGCATGATACCAAAACTCACTACCAATCCAGATCCCAAGCACTAAACACCCTAAGTGGCTTGGAGATTCATAAAGTTGCAAACTTTATGAGATCTCACCACTACACAACCAATAAAATGAATATTTAGGGAAAAACTCAAGATCTAGAAACCTATCATGATAAAAATCGAATCTTGGACACTTACAAAGGTCCAAAAGATTGCTACCACAAAGGAGGAGGTCTTGCTTGCTGGATCTTAACTTACTTCATCTTCGTTCTTCCTTCAATGGCTTCAAAGAACACCAAAAGAAGGCTTAATCAAAGGAGGAGGGGATTAGGATTTTCTCAGATCTCAAAGAGGTTGATAGAGGCTGAGGGTGAGCAAACCCTGGCCTCCTAATTCCTTTGAATAGGGAGCGACACCCGGAAATAAGGGTTTGTCATTTGCCAGCTGCCATGTTGTGGCCATATACAAGTACGTTGTGGCGACTTAAATGATACCGCAATGGTTCTTGATTTTCCATGTAGTGGTGCCTCTCCCCATGCCGTGACAAACCTTAAAATGTCAAAAATTAGAATTTGAATTACCTCGGGATCCAGGTGTTACAAATTTTTTCACCAGTAGAGCTGTGACATCCCCAATTTCACGTCCAAAAAAAACCGATTTGTTTATGCTTTGTTTTTTTTAAATCAGAGTAATCTTTTAAAGAAAATGGTTGCGTAATTTTTTCCCAAAACAAGATATGATAATAACTTATCAAAACATTTCTCAAAGAGAATGTATTTTCATTTAATAATAAAACATCGGGATGCCATGTTCCGATACAGACATATAAGCATAAACAGAACTTACATTCAATTACACTAATGATTTATATCTCCTTTAAATCTCTCTGTGAAATATGTCTTCGTATCGATACCTGTGATATAAAGAAAACTGAGTGGGTCAGGCTTGGAAGCCTGGTGAGCATATAGGGTTTTCAACCCACAATGTTATATATATATATATATATATATATATATATATATATATATATATATATATACACACACACACATATAGAACTCACAACTTATATAATTTCACCATATAAAAACAACTCTTATCCTACCCCATCGATCCCCACAACAACACGATCTAACTCTCGTATCTAAAATTTTACTTTTTACCTGATCCCTACTCACGGATATAAAACTAATCTCTTCACCTGATCCATATTCCCGGATCTAAAACTAACCTCTTGGTCTGATCCATACTCCCGGATCTAAAACTGTGCCCAAGCCATACTCCCGGACTAGGGATAATTTAATATACCTGAATCCGGATCTGATCCATACTCCCGGATCTAATAACAAGTTTATCTTGTTTATTGATAGTATCATTCTCGAGATCTCCTAGCAATACATGTCAATGAGTTTTTAGAGTACATCGCTGAACACAACGTTCACAAACACCTACAAGTTGCGAGCCTGGTAGTGTTCCACTGACTGTCTAGAATAGTCTGTGGTTTCCATCCCTACTCTGCTGAATGACGGGGGCCATCGTTTGGGTAAAGGTTTCACTCATTTTCCACTTTTCACCCTCATCTCAAGATCTATATCACCTATTATCTCATTATCCAACTCATCCTTTTATCACACACCAACCATCTCATCTACCCATGTTCTACCCAACATATTTGTAGATATAAAATACATATACAGTTTAACTCATTTAAAAACTATATAAAACATTCATTCCACACTCATCTCAAATAAAAAACAATATATAAACACATAGCACATATTTCATAACAAATACTTCATATTTATGTGTTAGAAAAAACTAACCACACACTCACTTGATTAGACGATGCTTGGACAACACTACGGCTTGTAAAAGTAGTGTTCTTCGGTAGATCTGGAAGATCTTCACAAAAATCAAGCTTCTCGCGGGCAGAGCTTTGACTCGGGAATTTCACTTCTTGGGATCTTTGGGGCTTCGGGACTTGCTTCGGGTCTCGGGAATGATATCGAGGCTTCGGGGAATTTCTTGCACGTAAAACGATGCAAAAATGAGAGAGAGAGAGAGAGAGAGAGAGAAATGAAGAAATGAGCAATAGAACTCGGTTGCACTCGACATCTATTTATAGGGGCTGAAACCCCGAATTACATTGGGCGTAATTAAAGTTTACGCTAGACGTAACCTGGATAAGGTCGCTGACTCCCCCCCCCCCCCCCCCCTTTGGATAATATCGAAATTTAATATTTTAATTATTTAATAAACTTCAAAAGTTCATATCTTCTTCATACGAACTCCATTTTCGATGTTCTTTATATCCACGCGTAGGTGAGACTACGCTCTACAACTTTCGTTTAGACTCTGTCGGTTAATTTTGAATTTATTTTTATTATTTATTTTTAGTAGGCCGGAACAAGAAAACTCCGTTATAAATTCATAAATTCTTCATCCAACGTATGTTTTCGTCTGTATTTTTACCGTTGGACTACTATCGACACGATCTTCTATTCTCATTTAGATTGTTTCGGCTAAAAACCGTTCGATCTCAAATCGAGTATTCGGGCTGCATACCGCTAAGTCGAAAGTAAGAAAAATGATAATTTCCTCATACGAAGTCAGATTTGGACGTTCTTTTTATACACGATCACGGTTTAACGAAATATACGACTCATTTTTAGATCGATAAGGCTAAATATAGCTCTAACGTAAATTCACTTTTTACGTCATTCAGCATCGTGCCGGTTCTTTCGCAAAACTTCGACATGTCATAACTTCTTCGTTATAACTCGGATTTTGGCGTTCTTTATATGTACGGAATCCTTGTAACATATACTATAACTTAGTTAAGATTATTAATTCTAAATAATCTTCCATAAAAAATTCATTTTTGACGCTTATCGTCTCTAAATTGACTAGTCCTAATCTACGGGCGTTACAAGAGCTTTCAACCGCCAAATAGAGCTTTCTCTTATTAGTAGAGCTTTCAACAGCCAAACAGATCTTTCACCCTCCATCAGAGCTTTTTGACGCCAAACAGAACTTTCACACACCAATAGAGCTTTCAGCCGCCAAATGGAGCTTTCACCCACTAACAGAACTTTCAGCCGCCAAACAGAACATACTCCTACCAATAGAGCTTTCTGCCATAAAACTTAGTTTTTTACTCACCAATAATGTTTTTTTCCACCAACAGAGCTTTCACTCACCATTAGAGCTTTCAGCCAACAAATAGTGATTTCTCTCACTATCAGATCTTTCAGCCGCCAAAAAGAGTTTATTGTCAATAATTCACACCCCAACATCAACTTCCCATGTTGTACATCATTTCATCTCCATCGACGGAGAACACAAAGTCTTCACCTCCGGAAAGGATAAATGCTTAAAGTCCATCATTTTTAAGGGTTTTCTGGAGTGGCGTTCTTCCCCTGCCCCATCTTGTTCCAGTTGATCTGGCCTTCCCCTTCATTTTATAGATCGATGCATCCTACACCCAAAGCAGCCGCGAGTGAACACAAAAACTTTGTTTGTTGTGTATCTCTTCACTTCTTAACCACCATCAAATGTCATTGTTTTGATCAATGGTTCTTCCAAATTTGATTTAATCCACTCTCGTTTTTTAATCAAGATAATTTAATTTTGGTTTCCAACGCATTGTCATTTTCTTTGTTTGATCGATTTGAAGTTGTGATATGAGTTTAATGTGTAAAATTAGTCAATTGATAACGATAAATCAATGTTAAAAAATGGTTTGTTGATGATGATTGTTGCTTAATTTCAAAAATGTTGAATTATTAAAGACACGATGGTGTTTTTGATATGGAAAATAGTTTTGAGGGTATTGATTTGGTGTTATGAACTAATTTGGATTTTAATGGATAACATGATTTGGAATGGTTTTGAATAAATTGGATTACTAGTAAGAAGAAAAGAAATTAGAAGAAGAAAAGAAAGGGAGTGGAGATAGGTTTGAGAGTGTTATTTTTGGCTGCGTCTATGTTTTAATTACAAATCAGATGGTGATGTCGGTGTTCTGTGATGGTGGCATTGGTGGTATGTGGTAGACGAGTATGTGAAAGTTGATACTGGCGATGGTGGTGGACAATGGTGGTGGTGGTATTGGAGGACGTCAAATAGAAAGGGAAATACAAGAGATAGGGTTAGATGGGGTAGGTGGGGTTAGTGTTTTTTTTAAATGTGTTAGTATGAAGAAAATGTAAAATAAATTAAAAAGAGTATAACTCCTTTTATATGGGTGAGGACCAACCATGATAAAAATTGAAAACCATAATGACATTCCATAAAGTTTTTTTAAAGTTAAGGATGAAAACCCTAATTTTAAAAGACCACTGGGCCGTTTATGAAGTTTTGACATTAAAACTTTATTTGCTCTTTAAGTCGCTAAACTTTTAATTGCATCCAATTGATTAGAAAACGTTTCATTTTGGTTATATTATACCACTGATACCGATAATAGTCTATTACCAACCGACGTGGACTCCACGTCACTAATTGTGTACACGTAATTGATGATAGAATAGTACAAAAAAAGTCTATTGGTAAGTTTGATGTCTTTATAAGTTTAGTGACTCAAAAAACAAATAAAATATTATTAGTTGCCCTTTTAAACCATTTTCCTAGAAAATATTAAAAAAAAAACTTTTAAACACTAATTATATATATAAAATCTTCAATTTTGCTCATACTTACTTGTCTTAAAAATATTCACACCAACCATAAAACAAGTAAGATCTTTTTTCAATAAGAAATTTTCATTTTCTTATAATTATTTGTTAAACCCGTATAACTATCTATAAGACTTAACAATTATATGTAGTGTTGTTTGAAAAAAGAAGTGATATAATAAACAAAGTAATTTTTAATATCTCTGAATGTATAATGTTTAAATTGTTAAGTCATAGAAATCGTTATGTGGGTTTACAATGAAGTTAGAAGAAAATGGAAAATTCACATTGAAAAATATTTTACTTGTCTTATGCCATGTTATTAAGACAAGTAGGTTGAAGCAACATTAAAGATTTTGGATATATAATTGGTGTTTTTTAATATCTCGTCTTAAAATGGTAACCAATAACATTTTATTTGCTTTTATAAGTCTCTAAACTTATAAATGTATCCAATTGACCAACATTTTTTGTTCTATTATACCATCAATTACGTGGATACATCCGGTGACATGGAGTTCACTTGGGTTGGTAACATATTATTACCGGTTTGAATGGTATAATAGAACCAAATGAAAAGTATGATAGTCAGTTTGATACAATTAAAAGCTTACTAACTTAAAGAGAAATTATTGGTTGATATTTCAAAATATTTTCGCGTAAAATAAGAAGTGACTCAAAGAAAAGAATAAACTCTAAATATGGATTATTGTTTTATAAAAATATAAAACAATCTAAAATGTTTTCTTACCCCCAATAAAAAGATAAAATCTAAATCATTTTATATGATTTTTTTTTAATTTTTTATGATATATTATATTATTAACGATCTCGATCATATGTCAATCTTATCCTAAATCGACATGGTTGAAATCAAGACCGTTTTTGAATTGTAGGATCCTAAGATCCTATATTCTTAAAATCAATATCAATATTTTAACAACATTTATATGAATAATATTAGGGGTAGAACCAAGATTTTAAGATAAGAAGGGTTATATATGTTATAATTAAATCTTTACCACTAGTACTAGAAGTATAGTTTGATTTTTGAAGTTTGTTGATCCAAATTTAATATATAATAGTCTAATATCATTACATTGGTGATTTATATAGTACTAGATTGAAGGCACTTCTCAAGATCACAAATCAAAAAACTAAGTTTAACACTCTTAAATTTGAAATATCAATTTTTTTTTCTAGATTCAACATTAATTGGTTCTTCCATATATTGCTATTGCTTTCACGTTGTAGGCATATGTTATGAACATCTAACCTACTAACAACATATGATTGTAAGTCGTGAACATTTTTTTTTCGTTTGAAAAAAAGTTTCATGGTTCTTTTCTTGCTCATGTTTACCTTATTATTATAAAAATCATAAGAATTAAAAAACCAATCATATTATTATTATTAATTATTGTTCAACAAAAATATTAACCATAAATTGCACAAAAAATTAATGTTATTATTAATTACAAGTAATACTGTTCAACAAAAATATTAATCACTAATTACATAAAACTTAAATATATATTAACAAATAAGAATTGTAAATTACCTTTTCTTTAAAATTGAAGTTGGTAAAAGCGAGTGCCGATGAATATGATTGCAT
This sequence comes from Lactuca saligna, assembly GCF_052625555.1. Lineage (NCBI taxonomy): Eukaryota > Viridiplantae > Streptophyta > Magnoliopsida > Asterales > Asteraceae > Lactuca > Lactuca saligna. Next base: position 265,215,316 of record NC_136421.1, on the reverse strand, counting down.
TAGCCTCTTCGCCGCAGATGATTTGTAATTGCCGATTTGTAGTAGCCGACGTAGGGGTTAGGATGAAATTTCATTTTGGGCTTAAAACAAATAAATGAGATTTATTACTACCATAAGTAAAATAAAAGAATATTAGGGGGGAAGTGCTAGTCCCCTTATTCCCACTACAATAATAGATACAAGATGATTTTTTAAGGCAACGTTGTAATGTTTTTTATAACAGATAAGAACTTTCCTTGAATGTTATCTGAAATAAATTTTGAATTAAAAACGCTGTGTTCTAAAATAAAAATAGTTTTTGAAATCGTATTTTCAAACTAGACTTTTTTTAATCAAAATTTCTTTTTAAAAGAAGTTTAAATGTTCTGAAAAGATCGTTTTCAAACGCACTAATACCTTTTAAGAAGATATTTTAATTTGGTTTCTATGAAATTCTCTCGTCTCTTTCATAACATATCATTAAATGAAGAAAATAGCATCAATTGCATATCTGATCTTTACGGAGAGCCAAAGGATGTTTGTAAAGTATCAATCACATCTTACCCTATTTCCAATTCCCTTAAGGCATTGATGTCTCGTTTTATGATTGAAAATGACAAAAATAAAGAACATGGTTGATGAAGGTGTCGTCAAAATCACTATCGATTTCAACGAGAGAAAAATGTGTATTTATCACTCTGAAAATGAAAACGGGGGAGTATAGTTTATATACACCTAGCTAATACAAAAGTAACAATGGTTCCTAAACAATGTATAAATACGAAACTAATTATATGTATGTTAAGGATATCTACAATACACTGAACATATTACAGTGTAATGGATTGATACATCGTTATTTTATTTTTTATAAATCTCTATATTAATTTTTGTACAATGTATTGAATTATATAAAGTTCAGTGAAATATATTTTTTAATAATTAAAAAGTTTCATTTTTCCTATTGAAAAGGTCAACGACCATAAGATTTCATATTTCTTGAATGTCAATATAACATCTCACAATGATATAGTTTAATCCATTTCAATGTAAATTATTCATGTCACCTTTTTCCATTCTCCTATTGAATCATGCATTATGGATGCTCTAACCCCATAGTAAATATAGATGGTATATTAATAGATTTGTTGAAATTTTAAGCTATAAAATTAATTGTTTAAGACCACTCGGTGTGGGCAACATGTTATTACATGTTACCACACAAAAATTGTTCACCTCATCATCCTAATCATAATTTGATATTATAGCAATCAATGTGGAAATGAGCAACACCAAATAATATGGGATAGCACCTATTATTTTCTTTTTTTTTTTTGATGTTTTTAATTTCTATTATTCTAATATGTTTTATTTTTTATTTACTTCATATATTTTTAATTTGTTTTATTTTTCATTTATGTCATATATCTATAAAAAAAACATACAAATTAATAAAACATAATTTCATTAAAATAATATATTAAAAATATCATACAAATTAAAAAAAAAAAAAAAAAAAACATTGACCAAAAAACACACGATAATTTAACAAAAAAGCACCGATAAAATATTCATCGTCCAAGTATTTGCTCTCGATCTTTACGTTCATCCTTTGTATAACTTCAGCTCGTGTCGGTGACATATTTTCATCGCTTGTCGTAAGAATTGTCAAATCCTTCGATATGCGATCTTGTTTGGTTTCTTGACAAAGGAACTCCAAATGTTGCCGTTGCAATTTATATATTTTATTTTCGACTTCCGTGTGGGCGTCAGATTGTTGTTTCATTTTCGCGTGCTCTTGAAGCCAACTTTCATTCTCCTCTGCATGTCATTGAGCGCACTTCGCTTTGTTGTGCCCCATCGGTCTTCGTGGCGGAGAGATTTCCTCTATGTCGTTAAACTCGTCCGGGAGCTCATCGGTGTCCGTATTGATGTCGATGTTCATCCGTCCGTTGGAAATGCCAACCGAACCCGAACCACGAGACCTCTTTGATTGTTGTTCCGATGATGTTGGCGTTTTTATCCATTTTGGATCTTTCCTCACGATCTACCAAACTTTTTCGTGCTCAAATACGTGACCCATTTACATGTGATATTCCTCTCTCGCAGCTCTAAACACATCGAACTCATTCGCACCACTTTGCCGTTGCGAATAAAGTTTGTTATAGATGAAATTAAATTTGGTGCACTTTCGGCTAATTTGAGTCCATTTACCACTAAGCATATCATGATTGATATATGTGTCATTCTTATTCAAAATTGTGCGGAATTTGACAATTACGGCTTCCCAAAAAGCAACTCTCCTCATATCGTTCCCCGAAGTTGGTTGTTTTGAAGTCTCACACCATGCCACTGTCAACGCATGCTCTTCCTCCGGTTTCCACCATGTTGGAGGCGCTTCTGTTTGCTCCGCCTCGACCATGACTTCTTTCCCTTTCTTTTTTGATCTCTCTTTTTTTCCCGATGCTTTCTGACTACCCCCGGCTTGTGTCTCGATAATTGTTTCTTGCGTGGGTGGGGGTTGTGTGATTGTTTTGTAAATGGGACCGAATGTTTTAAAAAGATTTTGTTGAATGTTAGCATTTTGTTGCATAAAAGGTGAGGTAGATAATTGTAGTGTGGGTGAGGCAGGATTGAAAAAATTATCGGAATATGAAAATTGTGGTGAGTTTTGCGAGTTGAGAAGGTTCATGTAGCCCTTGTATCCCTCAAAACCTATTAAAATGGATGTGTTTGTGTTTGGAGGAAAAGTATTCGACTTTTGATCCATAATTGGTTTTTGTATTTGGTTGATTTTTGTGTTTGTATTTTGAATGATAAAAGAAATAGAGATAGATATAGATAAATAGAAGTGTATGTAAAAAGAATGAGGTATATAAGTATTTATATAGTTTAAAAAAATTAATTGATATTTTTTTTTTTGAATTTACCGTTTTTAAGGTAATATTACCGTTTTTAAACGGGTGAAATCCGCTTAACGTTGTATGATATTGCCCATACCCATAGGCCATCGGTCTAATATATTTAATGTTTTCATCAAACAAATAGTTATGATCAATTCTTGATAGTATTTTGCTTAATATCAACATTCAACAACAACACGATACATCGTGAGAAAACTAAGAGAGATGGGTATGAGCAACGCCACAAGGGGCGTTATTTGGTGTTATTGCGTGTTATAACACATGAACACCTCTCCCTTCCCCGTTATCAGACGTTATTAGCCTGCACGTTACTCCTCGTTACCACCATACCATGTTATAACACGTTTTTTTTGTCTTTTTCCTAATAACGCTTTGTCCACACCCACCAATCTAAGGAGCATTTATATGGGAATGAAGCCATCAACGTGAGAGTAGTTCTTGAGATATTCAATTTACTTTTAATTTAGTAAAAAATTATAAACCGACAAATTAATTTTTTTTCTCGACAATTAAATATAAGGTAACTATATAAAAACTAGTATAACTTCGGAATTTTTGGTCTGACTACCTGAATATATTTTTTTTTTCTAATTTACCATAAAAAATTTTTTTTTTGGTATCTTTCGTCTTTTTGGTTAACCACCTACATGTTTTTTATTTTAATTGCATTTTTTTGGGGGGCGGGGTCGTTTTTTTTTTTTTTTTTTTTTTTTTTTTTTTATTTGTAAAAATTTTGTTTTTCTTGTCTTTCCATTTTTTTTTTCGTTTTTTTGTTGGATTTTGATTTTTTTAATCACGCCTTGCAAATAAAGGTGTATTATGTAGCTGTTGAGTGTTTATCTAAATATATTTTAATGATTTTGACTTTGGATTTTCTCTTTCAGCATATATAATCGATATAATGCACCAAATAATGTCTTAGGTGCTGTTTGATTTTCTGAAGCAAAAATTCATGAAATCTGCGGACCACCTCTGCAACCCTCTGCAGTAAAAGAGGTGGACCAAACGGCTGCAGACTATAATAAGAAGCGTGTTTGTTTTTTTAACATCTGCATACTGCTGCAGATATTAAAAAATTAAAATAAACTAATTTTATAAACCAAAAATAGCTTTTTAATACGTAAAATTTAATAATGTATAACATTTCGGTAAAAATTAATGATATTTCAGTAAAAAAGAATGATATTTCAACAAAAAATAAAGATATTTTCAGTAAAAAATAATGATATTTCATCAACAAATTATCATTATTGAATATAAAAAAATGAAAAATAAATTCAATAAGAATAAACGAAAAAAAAGGGGAAAAATGTGAAATAAAATTTTAATAACATATAATCAAAATTTCAGCAATAAAGAAAAAAAAAAGAAGGTTGGAAGATGTTGGAAGAGGCAGTACAAGTGCTGCGCTAAACAGAGTACGCGCAGATGTTTTTGACTCAGAAGACTTCTAAAAAACAAACAGCTGCGAGATGAAAAGTGTTGCGCGTGTGCTGCGCCGCACAGCAGTAAGAGGTTTGAAGAGATTTTTTTCCAAAAAACAAACTGCACCTTAGTGATGATGGATAATAGAAGTTTTATATGATATTATTGCTTTTATAACATTTGTTTGCATGATTACCTAATTGTGATGTTGCTTGTGAATAAAATTTAGATTAAATTGATAAATCGAGTAAGTCCAAGTATTTCTTAAAAGCTAATATACATCAATTAACTGCTCAAATGTAAAACAAAAATGAGTTGATCCAGAATGAATTCAATAGTTAGAAAAAACTGCATGTTCATAGACATGGATGCACAAATGTGAGGCTTACATTGAAGAACATGCATCCATGACCTAATTTCTATGTCAAATTGTCAATCTGTAAAAACACCCAATGCGATTACGCAAAAATTCAAAGCAATTACCACACGAACAACTCAATTTGATGTTTAAATTCCCATTCTCAAGTCGTCTGAATCTCACAAACTCCCCTCTCACTTCCTCTTCCTCTTGCTCCACGATTGCCTAAACACATTTACACATCAAAATGTTTATAAATTAATTGATTGATTAAGAAACAAAATCACGATTAAAAATGGAGTTTAATTACTTCAGAAGGATTGCCATCTTCAACGTCTTCTTCTGATACTCCAATTTTACCTCTAACTTCCCAACACCTGTTTTCGATCTCGGACAACAGTTCTTCCGTTTTCTTCAGTCTCTGTTTAAAGAAAGATTAGGCGTCTTCTGTGAAAGAAAATAAAGAAAGATTGTTGTTCAAGAACACAACGACGACGAACCTTGAATTGGGGACTCTCACTTCGATTTGAAGACGCTGGCGCCGGTGTGATGGGTTTTCGAACAGTTGAAATGGTATCAGACAATGTCCGGCGAAGTGGGTTTCTTCTTGGTGGCTCACGGGCCTTCTGAGGCGTTGAGGTGGTGGTGGTGGTGGTTATTGTATGTTCTTGACCGGGAGATGTAACGATATCTGATACAGTTGGGATAATTGCGTTGTGGGTATCGACGGCGAGAGTGGCCGCTACTGCATCACGGAAAGAAGTTGCCGGAATGGTGAAAATTGCACGGCCATTAGCGGCGGCGAGGAGTGGGTCTGGAGTGGTTGTGTCAGTGGGTGGGATGTTTAGTTTGGTGAAGCCAGGGAGACGATGAGGGGTGTTTCTGGTGAGGGTTGTGGTGGATGAGGATGGTTGGTGGCGGAGTTCATCGGTGAAACCGGTGTTGGTGGGTGGCAAGAAGCCACTAGTTTCTTGATCGCTGTTCATTTCTATCAATTTAACCAAATACTATTAACTCTCAATTCATTATTATGGAATAATTCAACCCTATTTATATTTATACTGTTATTAAACGACGTTTTACTTTTTTTTTTTTTTTTTTTTTTTTTTTTTTTCTTTCTCTTAATTTATGCAGAAAAATTATTTTCCAAATGAAGTATTCAACCAAGTTTGAATTTCACATGTTTAAAAATTACCTACGTAATTTACACTATAAAATTTGACATATTACATGTTTTTATTGCATTCGACATATATTATTTTTTAGGATTTTTTATTTTTTTGATTTTTTTATTTTTTTATTTTATTAAATTTTATATAATATTTAAATATAATAAATACATATCCATTTTATTAATACATCATTCTCTTAATATCTAGATGTCTAAATTGAATCTAATTATTTTATTTGTTTATTTATTTACATTATTTGTTTAAATTTAAAAGAGAAATAAACAATTCAATTTTAATAATTCAATATTTTTTTTTTCATTTTCATTATAAATTCAAACTCCTAAATATTAGTATATCTTTATATTTAGTTTTTTATAATAAACACATGTAATACATGTATCTTACAACTACTAAACTAATAAAAAAATAAATATACACAACAATAATATGGTATTTAATTATTATTAGACCCCTAAACCTCATTTATGAATGCTTACGTTATTCATGGACTATCGTAATTGAACATTACAATAAAAAATGTCTTTTTATTTAACTTGTAATTACTATAAATAAAATGTACAAATTATAATTGTTCCGAGTCATAAACCTAAAGCAGGAATATTTGAGAATTTCTTCATAGATATGGTTATTCGACAAGGTTTCAATGTGCTTGATTTCTTTTGGTAATGATGGTGTTCGAACTATTTAACGAAAACATCTTTATTAAGATCAGATATCAATACTAAACATATTGTATTGTGTTTAACATATATTGAACTACAAGGGGGCACAACCCCTTTGTACGGTCTATGGGCACGTAACATCCCAAGAACTCAGAGTAAAATTTTTATTTTTTTGAAAACCAGTCCAAAGACCATAATTATTTACAAAACAGTGTTCCAAAAGTGATAATCATAATTAGAGTATCCCAAAATCCAGTAAAACCAAAAGGATGTGCATGATTGTGCTTTTGCCAAATCGCATTAAACCCCTTAGCAATCCAAGGTAACTTGGTGATGAAATTCATGGTGATTTACTCCCATTTCCACATGGGAGCCTCCAAAGGTTGAAGCTTGCAATGTGGCCTCTGGTGCTCAACATTGACCATCCGACAGGTCAAACACCTCTCAACATAACAAGCTATCTCCTTCTTCATGCGTGGCCACCGGTAACTGAGTCGCAAATCCTGATACATCTTGGTAGCTACAGGGTGTATTGAAAATCTGGACTTCTATGCCTCCTCCAACATGGTATGCCCGATCCTTCCAAAATTTGGTACCCAAACCCGACCACACCGGGTTAACAATCCATGACTGTCAGTAGAAAACTTGTCAATCTCACCTTTGAGTCTTTCCTGCTTCCGGTTCTCCTCCTTGACCCTGTCGGCATGAACCTTCTTAATCAAATCATGAAGCAGAGAGTCGATCGAAATCCTCATACATAGGCTCCCAATAGAAGAACTAGCCGACTTACGACTCAAAGCATCAACGACTACATTCGCTTTTCTGAGGTGGTAAAAAATCTTGCATTCATAATCCTTGACCACGTCAAGTCATATACAACATCTCATGTTCAAATTCAGTTGATCCATGGGACATCTCAAATTCTTGTGATCTGTGTAGATGATACATTACAGATAATGCAACCAAATCTTGAGAGAAACCACTGCTGCTCTCAACTCCAAATCGTGTGTCGGATACCGAACCTCATACGACTTCAGCTTCCTAAAAGCATACACAATAACCTTCCCTCGTTGCATAAGAACTGCCCCCATACCGGTGATGGAGGCATCACAATAAAAAACAAAATCCTCAACACCCTTAAGAAGGGTTAACACTAGGGCTTCACATAACTTTTGCCTTAGTGTCTCGAATGCAAAATGCTGCTCAGACCCCTAATGGAAATTCATGCCCTTCCTCGTCATACGAGTGACGGGTATAACAACCTTGGAAAAGTCTTGAATAAATCTCTGATAATACCCGGCTAATACTAGAAAACTCTTGACTTCCGATGGAGACTTCGGGACCTCCACTGCATAAAAACCTCAATCTTGGTCGGGTCAACCAGAATCCCATTATGGTTAACGAGGTGTCTTAAGAACTTGACTTCCTATGACAAACCATTAAGTTTGGTCAAACAAAGTCAACAAAAGTCAACCAGGTCAACTCAATTCATATTAGGATTTTAGGAGAAATGTGATATTCCCTAATGTTACTAATGTACTTTTGACAAATTATAATGCAAAGTACCTATATTGTTGCCAATTATTGAATATAAACCCTAATTAGGGTTAGTAACTTAAAAATTCGATAATTCAGTTATATATTATTTAGGTATAAATAATATTCATAAAACAATGTAGTTGAGTTCATAAACTTTATGCTACATGGCAAATTCATAACAAGGGTTACGTATTCAGATTTTTGGTGAATTTGTCACAAAATGCGACAAATTCTTTACCTGACTTAAACACTTAAACTTTAACGAACAAAATTAGGAATCATCATAACTTTCGTGTAATGTGTTATTATTTTTTATGATAATGATTTTTATAATAATTTGAATTTAAATGATTCAAATTATGTAAAAATATACATCGTTTTTACCATACTTTTTATAAAAATCACCAACTTTTATAAAAATTATCCATTCTTTTATAAAAATAAAAGAAACAACTTTTATTTTATATAATTATTACACATTTTAAAAAGAACTATTATTTTAATAAAAAAAAAGTCAACTTGAATTTTTTATTCAAAAAGTTACGCCCTACCTTCTCTCTCTCCCCTACCTACCCCCTCACCCTCCCTCCCCCTCCTTTATTTTTGGCCAACCCCCCCCCCCCCCCCCTCCACTCCATCTTCTTTATCTCCTCTTAAGAACAAGCTTTTCCTCTCAAGATTAATCTCCATAGGTTGGTTCTTGATCTTTTGATAAGTTTTTCCTTACTGATCTAGTGATTCTATACACACACAAAAACACACACACACACACACACACACACATATATATATATATATATATATATACTAGTTTTGTTACAATTACACACATTAGTATGTGTTAATATCCATAGGATATTTCGACCTTCAAGTGTTCTTAGCTTGAAATCCTTCATCTTCACCTTTTTATCCACCTAGAAACACACTCAAGGTAAGTTTATACCCCTTATTTTCGTTTTTATCCAAGTTTAGGAGGGTTGGGGGGATACAAGTAAACTTGTATAATAATACAAGTTGTTGTACATGATTTATCTTCATGTTGTGTAAAAGTGTTATCTACATGAAATAATGTTATTACGTAGTATTATGAACATTTATGGGTGGTATGTTGTATAAAATTCAACTATAATAAAAATGGATATAAACATGATATGTTCTTGAGAAAAAGTCATAAAAACAAAACTATAAAAACTATGGTTTTTATGAACATAATATGACTTTTCTAGAAAAAAATGGTTATAACAAAGTTATTACACTATTTGTGGGATATAAACCAAAATATGTTATTTTGGACATATGTATGAAACTAGTTATAAATACCAAGGATTTGGTTTTACAAAAAGAAAACCTAAAAATCTATCATTTTATGCAAAAATTAGGGTTTTCTAATAAAAATGGTCATAATCAGGTTATGGTACCATCTTTGTGAAATTTGACCTAAAATATGTTGCTTTAAACATATAAGTTAGCTTGACTTAAACTTCACTAAAAGGTAAAAAAAAAAATGAATTTTACAAAGTTTATAATTCAATATTTACAATTTGGCAACGTAAAAACACCAAAAACTAGAAAACTGACTTTATCATACTAATAGTTCATATACTTGTGCTAGATGTATAATATATGTTATTTCTGAACATCTAAACATTTTATCTTACATATAAGTGTATATATAGGTACAACGAAACATTTACAATAAACTATAATAGGTATAGTGTAACGTCCTGGATTTTTTTAAGGTACTATTCTTATCCATATAAGGTTAATGGCTAGGCTTGGACTTTTGGGCCGTTATAATTAGGTTGAGGAAGCACCGCATGCAGAGCGAACCTTGCCATGTACACTCAGCGTACTCAAGAGATTAGAACGTGGAAGCTATGCACGTATGCCCATCATACCAAGAGTATGCACAACGTACGCATGCAGGTTCTAAAACCCTAGATTGTAGGGTTTGATCCCTATATAAAGGACCTTATGCCTTTGGTCTAGCCTTCCTCTCACTTTTAGTCAGCCACCACGAAAACCTTAACCCATATTTGTGTGTCTTGTGATTTGGAAGCCATTTGAGAGCATCTTAGTGTTGTTTTGGTGTTTTGGAAGAGAAAGAAGTTTGAGGAAGGAGCAAGGATTCAAAGGGAGTTTGTAGATCGAGGAGAATAGCACCATTTCTGACTCATTTGAGGTATCAATCTTCAAACTTGATCATTGCAAACTTAGATTTGATTTGGGGGCGTTTTATGTCACTTTTGGACTCTAATGTTGAGGTTTCTTGTATCTTGATAGTTTCAAACCATAAGAGCTTTCCTTTTAGGCTCTTAGAAGCACTTAGAGTCATAAAAATCGTACCTTGATGGTTAAGCCACAATCATGCAAGTGTTTGAAACTCAAAACCACATCTAATTTCACAAACTAAAAACACAAAATTGACAAGTAATAATGTCAGTAGATTCATTTTCATCTTGAAAATTGATATGTCATGAACAAATACACCCAAAATCTGAAATCTTGAAATGCTTGTTTTGGGGAACAAAATTTGAAATCTGGTTTTGCATCTATTCATGACACTAGAAGCTACTCATTTTCGCTTGAGGATTCCAATGACCTTTTGTTTGAAAGTCCGAAATGGATATGGATAAGAGACAAAAAGATGACAGTGATGAGTTTGCAACCAAAATAGAGCTCAATAAATAGGGGTGCAGACGCATAATCGGTGATCCTGAACTGAAATGGAGATATGTGATTCTTGTTGGGCTAAGGTTCTAGTGGTGAGCGATTCAAACCAGGGTTGAGGCTCCAGAGAAAAAAAAGTTTCCTTAAAGAAGCCAATGAAGGCTATTGTCATTGATAAGAAGGAGAATTTGTCGGAGACTATCTCCTTGCCTTGCTTCGAAAGATGAATTGTGGTTTACCGGAGACAATCGCCTTGGACCTGCACCATATTCCGAATATTTTCCAGCCATCTACTTTGTGTGTCTTCTTCTCGGAGAGATGGTTCCAATGATAGATGGGAGGGGCGGCAGAAGGTGTACCGAAGAAGAAAGGAACAAATTTGGTGATGAAGGAATTGACATGTAGAAGACGGAGTGTAATGACCTAAAAATAAAGGATAAAAATTACATTTTTTGTTATAGTCAAAACACATATATCTTTTAAATCCAAGCTTTCCAAAAACATTGCTAATTAAAAAAAATTATCATAGGTCATCCCAAAATTAAATATTGCGGAAAACAAGGGTGTATGCGTTGCGATCAAGCCAGACCCTTCCTTTCCAAACCAATGATACTTGAAACCATAAACAAAACTATAAGCATGAAGCTTAGTGAGTTCCCCATAGCATACCCCACACAATCCACATAATCATATAATCCATATCAAATGCATAAGTCGGTAATATAAACATATAGGGATGCCCTGGAAACCATCCGGGGTCTTACACCGGGTACCATGAGAACCCCCACAAGGTCTTAGTCCACTGCCAAATAAATAATACATACAAACATATAAGGTTGCCCTAGAAACCCTCCAGGGTCTTACTCTGGGTGCCATGGGAACCCCCACATGGTCTTAGCGCAATGCCATGGGAACCCCCACATGGTCTTAACTAAGGATTCCATGGAAACCCTCCAAGGTATTTCACCCTAGTGCCTTGGGAACCCCCAAAGGCCTTTACTTAGGATGTCATGGAAACCCTCTAATATCTTACACCTAAGTGCCTCAGGAACCCCCGAGGTCTTTCATGCAAGAATCACAAAACAACTAACATACCACATATCATATAACCAACTAGTGTACTACATATCACTACATCAACTAGTGTACCACATATCACAAAATGGGACGACCTTGGTGTCTTTGACCCATTGGTATGGTGAGGAGACCCACCTCACACTGCTAAAGTCCCGCAGATAAAACTATAGCTGTTGGATGACATATTCCTAAACTGTCAACTTCAAAACAACACCCAATTAACCATTTGGGTTTCATTGCATAACCATAACTCCACACTTGGGGTAAAAGGACCATTTTATCCCTAACCTAGCTTGGTCCAAGACTAAGACTCAAAACTCACACTCTGAAGGCCCAAAAGCCAAATAATCAACCAAGGCCCAACATATGGCCCAATTTTCTAAATTGGGCCCAAACCTCTACATGATCTTACCTTTAGGCCCAACCATTTATTCTAGTCCAAACACTTGGCATTCCGATGGTCCAATATCTCATAATCACCAAGGCCTAATTATGGCCCACCTTATGACCCAGTTTTCCAAATTGGGCCCAAGCCTTTCCAATGGGCCTTATCCTAAAGCCTAATAAATTCCTTAATCCATAAACTTGTTCCTAATTGGCCCACGAAGGCCCACATCAACTTAGTCCAAGAAATGGCCCAACAATAACCCAAACCTAATTAGGGTTTTTCACATAAAATATTGATTACGGTTAAGTCCAACACCCCACTAGGTCAAGCATACAATGTAATCGGGCATAAGTCACATAATCAATCCAATGGTCCAAACGCGGGTCCCGATAATCCCAAACTAACATATCCAAAATTAGGGTTTTCTAAACCCTAATTAGGGTTTCCAACCCAATCACGTGCCTACTAGTCCATTGGTTAAGTTTTTAGGTTAATTTGTGTTAAATAAGTTGGGAACCACCCATTACCACCTCGGGTAGTGGTGGTCAACGGCGGATCATGGCGAAAGCCACCACCTCGTGGTGGTGGTGGTTATGATTCTAGTCCAAAACATGTCCAAGCAACTCAATTAACAATCCAATCACACATAAATGCACATTGCCACCCAACACGACGGCTGGTGGCGACAGCCACCACCTCACGGTGGTGGTGGTGGTGGCGATTTCGATGATTATTCGGGCCGAAAATACGATTATACAACATAATATCCAAAATAAACACACACACACACACAATATAACACATATACACACACACACTCAACCACCCTTGTAGCTGCAGACGGTGGTCGGAGGAGCTAGCCACCACCTCACAATGGTGGTGGTGGTTCTCTTTTGATTCCCAATCACGTAACACACACACACACACATTCATCTAGCGAAAGTAACACACACCTTCATAGGGCCACTGTAACATGCACCCAACACAACCACCCTCGAGACAACAGGTGGCGGTCGGAGGATATCAACAAAACGAACCAGCCGCATGGTGGCAACGGCGACACCGAGACACATCGGTAGCAGCAAGGTGGTAGAACTGGGGGTTGCGCCATCGACGGTGGGAGAAATGGTGGCTACAGAATACGTTCAACTGGTCTCCCCACGACCACAACGTCGGTCCCGGTGTTTTTTTTCCGGCTACACATGACGTCCGATGACAGGAGCTATTGAGGAGACCCGACATCAAGATAGCAGGTGGAGGAATGGCAGTCAAACTCGACATTGCGGCGGTGGCTTGGATGGCTTCTCATGGTGGCGGCTGAAGAAGAGATTAGGTTTAGGGTTTGGTTTGGAGAAGGTGACGAGTTTATACCCGTCCAATTGTAAGCTTATTTCATAATTACAGTTCTAGCCCATCTCTCTTAATTCCTTTCAACATAAATCCTTAACTTACCATTCAACCCTCAGCATTCCAAAATCCTTTCAATTTAAGTCCAATAGTTACCAAACACCCCCTGACTTCTGAAAATCTTTACAAAAAACACCCTGGAAATTACACTTTAACCCGTAAATTCAAAAATTATGATGTTTAACTCCTTGAAACCAACACCTTGCTAAATTATTATTGATTTTGGATAAAATAATATAAAATAAAATATAATTTACATCTCAGGGATTCAGAATTTATTATTTATTTACTTATTTTATTTAATTTCAAATGGAATGTTACAACCCTCCCCCACTTAAATTAGATTTCGTCCTTGAAATCATTCCTTACCGCTCTTGACACGCCAAACAACTTGATTAACATGACCACAACCACAAGCATACCCTAGCCTTTCCACGGAAACCAAAACCATCCCTCGTAGGGTTCTAAAACCCAAAGATGAACAAATTTCTGGCAACATGATCATATTTGCTTAATCTGAAATTTGTAGTCTCAAGATGGTTTGTCTCCCTGACAGACCGCCCACACTGACTCATCGCTGAATTCATTGCACTTATCTCCCAGATGGATACTTAGCTTCTAATAACTTGAGGTTCCCACTAGAAAACAGTGTCACAGACCAAATTTCCCTATAGTAAACTTATACTTGACAGGAAGCTCAAATAATTCTTCCAGTAGAAGCCTCGTCCCTACAACGGTTAGACTCATACGAGAGTTTCACAACAGGGTCAAATCAACCACTCTGAGATTATTTAATCCAACTGCAAACAACTTAGCGTATGCCCCAAATACAAGCAACTCCACACACGAATCCCAAGTCACTGAACCCACTGCGAATCTTTTTACTACCACTTGCTGCTTTTCAGAAGCAGCCGAGACCTCTCTGGTCCGACCTTATTTGTTAACTACTTGAAACACCGGACACCTAACCTATTGATGGGCCAAAAACACACATAGCAGTCTTACGCGACCTCTGAAGGATACATCATCTAACAATAACTGACCTATCTATACTGCCACTCATGACTCCTTCAATCCTTTTGATCCATCCGATCATGATAGGATGACAACCTGTCATCATTGAATCCAACACAAAAAGTTGAATGCTACTAAAATATCTATAGTCTTACATCATACCCGGTCTCCAATGACCTGCCGTTTCCTGATTCCAATCATGTTGTGGTCTACCCACAATCTTGCGAACTGGCCCACCCTAACCTAATCATCTGAAAGAATCCGTGAACGCAACGGGTCATCGCGCAATCTCACAACACTTCGCACACTATCTGGCCAGCTAGAGAATGCTACGGCTACCACGCAGTCTTACAACACTTCCCACACTATATGGACACTAGTGAATCGTATGGCTACCCCGCAGTCTTACAACACTTTCACCCCAACTGACTACTAGTGAATGCTATGGCTCCCCCGTAGTCTTACAACAATTTCACCTTACCACAATCGTAGCCCTATGCCTTACCCAAAATCTATTTATTCAAATACACTATGAGTCGAGCACACACTCGACCGAACACCCGAACTGAACTCGATTCATGACTGGAACCCCAACCTGATTCCTTAAATTCTGCTATCAAGCACCAAGAAGATGCGATTCGGATGTTGGGGAGTTTTACCGAACTCCCAACTCACACAATCCTCAATCCCAACAGCCACTTGGGCCATCTTTCTTCCTGATGAGGATTCAAAACTCATCCAAGTTTCGAAAACAATCCTTCATCTGAATCCCGGGATGACTCTCCCCCACTTTTAATCGACTAAATTCGCAAGGCACAGGAGAATTGAAGGATTCCCAATCCTTCTTACCTTACAACGATCGACCTGATGACAACTAGCGCTTATCAACTAGTGCTCCATCATTAGCCAATCCCCAAAGACCACACAACTTCTAAAGACAAGATGAACACCTCTTGAATCCCAGTGAAACCAACATTCCCTAATGCTTGAAATGATACCATACTCAAATCTTGAAGGCCAAAAGACAGATGCTCCAACCAATACCTCAGTAATGAGCCACTTCCCTTGGCGCTTTCATCCGCTAATCAATAATAGATATTAAAACCACCGAATCCTAACAATATTGAATAATCATCCTGCGGGAACCCTGTACGCTGACCTCCCACATAATACCCCTGAACCGATCTCGACCGTAAATCAAGATAATGTCGAACACTCCCAACACACAATTAGGGAAATGACCTTTCATTAACCACTAATAATTCACGGCATGCAAATGAAATATGTCATCACTTGAAGATATAACCCAAACACATGCAGGGAAACAAACCCAGATACACACTTACCCAAACCCTTGGAACGAAAAAAATTCCATCATGTAGTTTCCCGCAAGTGTTATACTAAATCCGACCCTACTGGCCTCTCAAAAGTTGATCCAAAATCTTGGATCTCTTCTCGGGACCCTCTAATATATGCACCTGATCTGGTCCCCTCTTCCCAATGTGATCGAAATCAATCTCCAACTCTTGGGCTCTGGAAATGATATCATCTAGGGTCTCGCACCCTGGCACACTCACCAGCTCAATCGTCAATGGCTGAACTACAATAATTGGACCAACCTGTGCCCTAACCGGGATAAAAACTGCTCCCAATACATAGTCCCCAATACCGAAAGCGCAATAGATAGCATAATCAATCCTTACCACCCGATACAAGAGATCAAAGGTGAACCGAACCTTAGCTCCTAAAAGGTAGGAATTAGTGTGGAAGGGACTTTCCATCCCTTAGTCCAACACGAACTTAAATCCCTGGTAGTCCTTCCAGTAACTGGCTCACCACCGGAGTCGGGATCAAATCCTGGTCCTTCCCCATGCATGCTTATCCTCATCCTGCAAAGCAATTATTCCCATGGTCCAAGCATAACCAATAATTCTCCTTCCCCTAAGCTTCTTAGATTCTCCAAGACTCTCACCGATTTGAGTATGGATCCTATGCTTTCAGTAGTACGTGCCCAATACTACCTTCCACACTTATACATACTTTCCTCAACCATCCTACCGAATCCTCTAAGTCGCATAATCGATTGATGCACCAAATATTTGCTAAATGACAACATGATACCCACCAAAACAACTCCTAGGCTCCCAACCTCACCAAACCGCACCACTAACTCACTGGAGCATATCCTAGGCTTTCCTAGGTTCCCAACCTCACCCTACCATCAGCCGCTGAAGAACTCCCCATGATGCCAACCATCTACCTCCTGAGCATCGTCATATTCACTTAGTAGGTGACTCCCATCATTCAAGAGTTCCACAAAGCACAAAGTAAGAAACATTTGTGTAGTAACTCTCCAACCCATGAAATTATCATAGAACATTCAGCCCGTATACCACAACTCGTGCTATCCATATCCACCTTCACCGTCGGCTGCCTTATGTATGTAAATTATACACATAATAAGATCTAATAGACTGTAGAATAATAGACTCTACCCTAGGACCACAACCAGACAAGGAACAAGAAATAAGGCCAAATCAGTTATTCTAAGGTTATAAGATCCTAACTGTATACAATTTTCTAAGCATACACTTAGCAGTTACCAATATCAATTGTCAGTCTCTGATAGCTTCATTTTATTTACTTATTTTTATAGTTTATTTTAGTACATTTCATTCGCATTTTAGTTAACTTTCATGCATATTTTCCCTTTTGTTATTTTTATGACCATTTCGGGGTACTTTCTAGTTTCTTGAGCATTATTGCAGATTTTCTTGGAAACTAGCGGGGCGCCACTCTTGCGAGGTGATTGGGCTTGAAGGGAATTGGAGATTTCATGCTTGATGGCTATGAAGGTGATTCATGGGGTGGACTTGTCAATTGCTTGAAGGCTTGGAAGAATTGAGCTTTAAATTTGAAAGATGCGGGGGAACATTCAAGCGTATGAAAATTATTAATCGGGCGAGTTCACAACCCTTGGAGGATTTAGAGAGGTCAAATTGGGCTTTAAATGAAGAAAAACTTGAAGAAAATGGGCTAGGAGGTGATTGGATTCGATCTGGGCTAGTGGGATATGCTTTAGAGGCCCAAAATCTCAAAGGAGCCCATGTCAGGTACCACCCGCGCAACCCACCCGCGCAGCAGCACGCGGGTCGCGCAAGGCCCTGCAGGGGCAATTTCGAAAATCCTTCTTTTGAGCTATTTGAGGAAGGTTGGTGCCCATCTTTTGCATACTCTTGAACCCCCGATTTTTGAAGATTCTCTCTGGAGTCTTGGGGACTTTTGAAGGCCAAGAACCCTTGAAGAACATCATATTTTTACCTCTTGATTCTTGCTTAATGTTTGGTATAAATTTCTCTAACCTTGTTTCTTTGTGTTTAGCCATGCTTGGCTAAACTAATCTTGGTTGACTTTTGTTTAATCCTTTGAACTTTTGTTGAATGTTGAAGAATCCATGAACATGTTCTTGAATCTTTATGGAAATGTTTGTGTTTTAACATCTTATCATTACTTGTATGTTTTAGTTCATGAGTTTAAATGTGTTTGTGGTGATTAGTTGGCTAATTTCTTGATTAAGTAAAGGATCCTCAAATTAGCAAGCAACAAATGATTTTTGTGTTGTTTTTACTTCACACAATCATAAAAACATTTCCTCCAACATGGTGGTGAAAGCATTTGACCCCTCTTGGATTTGGTGACTTTTTGGTTCTTAATGCTAGTTGACTTTCACTAATTACATGCTATTTGGAATTAGTGACTTTGACTAAGGAAATTGTTATGAGCTTCTCTAGCCATTTCAACAATTAAGAAAAGTCTAGGTAATCTCAAGCTCCTTGGATTACTATAGCCAAATTGAGGATTTAAAACAAGTATTGCACCATTGAATTCTAATGATATGTTCATCAAAAGTCAAAGTGAGAAAACTTTAAGTCAACCATCTTTCCCTTATTGATTTTACATCAAATTCTTATTTTTGTTGCAATTGTCTATTTAAATCATAGTTAATTCTAGTTTGTTTCAAGTATTTCAAAACATCAAAACCCCCATTTTCAATTTATTGTCATATTCCAAGTATTTTACAAAGAGATTTTTCATAGAGTTATCAAATTGAACCAGTCTCCGTGGATTCGATCCCTTTACCACTATACACTATTTTAGTGTGTAATAATTAGGGTTATTATTTGTGTTGGCCTCGACAACCACCAGTCTCATTCCAGCAAAGCATGTAGTATCTCCAAGGCTACAAGGATCACATATCAGGCCAATCTATCACTGACTAATCTGCACTAGCATGCAATTCTACCAGCTCACACAACATACATACAAAGGCATCTCTCCTAGCCCTAACTAGCATGCGATTCACGAATTTATAAATCAAGTCATAACATATAACGTATGTGGGTATTCTAGGGTAAACTTACTTGAGCTTGGTCGATTGCATGCACCACACCCTTTCTTCTCTTAGAAAACTCTTTCCTTAAAAACATTTTTCTTTTGAAAATTTTACAGATCCTCGGATTGAGTTCATACATACCCGAAAACATGTCTGACTCCCTCAAACCCAAGACTCTGATACCAACTTGTAACGACCCAAAAATCAAGGGTACAAATTTCATTTTTCTTTATAGTCAAAACACAGATATCTTTTAAATCCAAGCCTTCTAAAAACATTGCTAATTAAAAACATTTATCATAATTCATCCTAAAATCAAATATTGTAGAAAACACGGGTGTGTGCGCTACGACCAAGTCGTGCCCCTCCTTTCCAAACCAATGATACCAGAAACCATAAACAAAACTGTAAGCACGAAGCTTAGTGAGTTCCCCAGAGCGTACCCCACATAATCCACATAATCATATAAACCATATCAAACGCTTAAGCCATGCATATAAACATATGAGGATGCCCTGGAAACCCTCCAGGGTCTACACCGGGTGCCATGGGAACCCCCACATAATCTTAGCCCACTGCCATATAAATCATACATACAAACATATATAGATTCCCTAAAAACCCTCCAGGGTCTTACTCAAAGTGCCATGGGAACCCCCATATGGTCTTAGCCTAATGTCATGGGAACCCCAACATGGTCTTAACTAAGGATGCCATGGAAACCCTCCAAGGTCTTACACCCTAGTGCCTCGGGAACCCCCCCTGAGTTCTTTACTTAGGATGTCATGGAAACCCTCCTAGGTCTTACACCCAAGTGCCTCGGGAACCCCCCGAGGTCTTTCATGCAAGTATCACAAAACAACTAACATAACACATAACATATAACCAACTAGTGTACCACATATCACATAATGGACCGACCTTGTACCTTCGACCCATTGGTATGGTGAGAAGACTCACCTCACACTGTTGAAGTCTCGTGAATAAAACTCTAGCGGATGGACGATAGATTCTCGAACTATCAGCATCTAAACAACACCAAATTAACCATTTGGGTTTCGATGCATAACCATAAATCCACACTTAGGGTAAAAGGACCATTTTACCCTTAACCTAGATTGGTCCAAGACCAAGGCCCAAACTCACACTCTGAAGGCCCAAAAGCTAAATAATCAACCAAGGCCCAACATATGGCCTAATTTTCCAAATTGGGCCCAAACCTCTACATGGTCTTACCTTAAGTCCCAATCATTTATTCTAGTCCAAACACTTGTCATTCCGATGGTCCAATATCTCATAATCATCAAGGCCTAACTATGACCTACCTTATGGCCCAATTTTCCAAATTAGGCCCAAGCCTTCCCAGTGAGCCTTCTCCTAAAGCCCAATAATTTCTTTAATCCATAAAGAACTAGGGGTTGCCCCATCGACGGTGGAAGAAATGAAGGCTACACACGACGCCCGACGGCAGGAGCTATTGAGGAGGCATCGACGGCAAGATAGCAGGTGGAGGAATGGCAGTCGGACTCGACATTGCCGTGGCGGCTGGGATGACTTCTCATGGTGGCGCCCTAAGAAGAGATTAGGTTTAGGGTTTGGTTTGGAGAAGGTGACGGGCTTATACCCGTCCAATTGTAAACTTATTTTATAATTACAATTCTAGCCCCTCTCTCTTAATTCCTTTCATTATAAATCCTTAGCTTACCATTCAGCCCTCATGTAACGCCGTAAAAATTTGAACAATTTTTCACTTTTGTAACCCATAAAATATCATTTGAAATCATAAATAAAACATTGTATCAACATTGTATTAGTACAAAACCCAAGATCAAAGTATATATAAAAAACTCCGACGTGCGTGTGTACGAATCATGCCGGTGCCTTCCCACGATCATCACTGGTACCTGAAACACATAACACATAACACTGTAAGCATAATGCTTAGTGAGTTTCCCCAAAATACCACTCTAACACATAATAGCCACTCGAGGCTGTAACTCTGTTGAACCTCAGGTCTATGTGTCTCAGTGGGGCCCTCCAACCCCAACTCTCTATGGGCCCGCTGGCCCTAACTTTGTGGACCCGAAAGTCCTAACTATTTAGACCTGAAGGTCGTAACTCTGTAACTCTGAATCATACATAACACATAACACAGTAAATCATAGCACATAAATAACATGCACTTACACTAGCATATAACTCTAAAATACTCTATCACATAACTCTATTACCACACTAGGTAAAGTATAGTGAGAAGACTCACCTCGGGTATCTCGGTAATCTATGACTCGGTAATGCTAGTCTAACCTCCGCCTAATCAAAATAAATACCCTAATTATTATAACTCTCAAAGGCTACACTATGTCCTCTTATGATACTCTCAGAAGGGTAAAAGACCATTTTACCCCTCTCATATCTCAAAGGCCCCACAATAGACCATACCCTAAAAGTCAACTCAAAAGTCAACTTTCTGAGTTACGTTGCGCGTACCAGATGTGTACGTTGGGCATACCCGGCTGCCTCTCAGAATCGGGGGATGCTACCCAGTACGCGACGCGTACTGGGATTACGCCCGGCGTACTCCCAGTTTCAGCACCTTCACTCTTTTAGGTCTTAAATGGTTAAGACCCACGTCCAACTTTTAGATCTGACCATTTCTAATCCTCTTAAACCATAAAGTCGATGACTTTAAGCCTTTGCATGACTGAATAAGTCACTAGCACCCAAAACATTTCATTCTCTAACCCTAGAAAGCATAGAACTCAAGCATGACCTCCTATCAACGACCAAGATGGGAACTTTATGGATCTAGACCTCAAATACCACTGAAAAGGGACATATCTCGGACCATGGAGCACCTTACACTCATAAAGTCTCCACCTTTAGGGTTTTTAACCCTAGAAATGGCACATGCAACATCAAACCAAAATGAGGAGGAAAGTTTTGAACTTTATACCTCTAAATGTAGCTCCTTTCTCTGTAGATCTCAGATCCAAACTTGCACTTCAAGCTTTTAGTCTCCACAAGCTCCTTTCTTCCTTCTTCACTAACACACCAAGGCACTATTAGCTCCAAGAACACACACTCACTAAGGACGATGGAAGGCTCTCTCTTAGGGTTTTACTCACTGATATGGAGGCTGAGAAATGAGCCTTAGCATCCCTTAAATAGTGCACAACACAAAATTAGGGTTTTGCACCTGGGCCGGGTACGCGCGGCGTAACCCTTGGTACGCCCCACGTACCTTGGCGAAGACGCGTTATTTTTAAGCGCTTGAGTACGCGCAGCGTACCCCTATGGTACGCCCAGTGTACTCACTTGCTCAACAAAAATCCACTCAAGGACCAAACATTGCCAAACACAATGAAAAAGGATGAAAGAATAATACCTGAATCTCGGGGTGTTACAATTCTCCCCCACTCGAACCAGACTTCGCCCCCGAAGTCTCATTCCTCGAACAACTCTGGATGTTGCCCCCGCATCGCCGACTCTGACTGCCAAGTCATCTCGGACCCCTTCCAATGCTGCCACTGAACCAAAACCAGAGACACTTCCTTGTTCCTCAAAACCTTGAACTTCCGATCCCTGATCGCCACCGGTCTCTCAGCATAATTAAGGCTCGCATCTACCTGAACATCCTCCAAGGGCACCACTGCCGACTCATCTGCTATACACTTTAGGAACTGCGACACGTGGAAAGTGTCATGAATCTGACCCAACTCTGCAGGTAGCTCCAAGCGATACGCTACCCTGTCCACCCTCGCGATCACTAGTACCCAATTCCTCATGGAATTTCTTTCCAGAATCTAGAGGTGAAACGCACATCTCGGTCTGAGACAATCGAGATCGGTACTCCATGCCGTGCTACCACTTCCCTCACATACATCTCTGCCAACCTCTCTGCGGAAGAGCTCTCGCTAATAGGGAGGAAATGACTGCTCTTCGTCAACCGGTCTATAATCACCCAAATTGCATCGACGTCCCTTGCAGTCCTTGGCAATTTGGTGATAAAGTCCATGGCAATATGTTCCCACTTCCACTCGGGAATCTCTAACGGCTGCAACTTGTCGTGCGGTCTCTAATGCTCGGCCTTAACCTTGCGACATGTTAGGTACCTCTCCACGAACCACGCAACGTCCCTCTTCATACAGGGCCACCAATACTCCCTTTTCAGGTCCAAAGACATCTTAGTGGCCCCGGGATGGATCGAGAACTTCGATCGATGAGCCTCTTCCATCAAAATGGTACGTGTTTCGCCCACATGTGGCACCCAGATCCGACCCTAAAACGTCATAAGCCCCCGACCATGGGTAATGAACTTTGATACTTGCCCGAAAACCCGCTCTCTCTTCTGGTTTTCTGGCCTAACGACCTTGGTCTGAGCTCCTCGAATGGTGTCCAACACCGGAGTCATCATCTTCAACCTCATCCAAATGTCACGCATCGGAACACTCTCCGCCCTACGACTTAAGGCATCGGCCACCATGTTGGCTTTTCCCGGGTCGTACAGGATCTCCCAATCATAATCCTTTACCACATCCAGCCATCTCCTCTGTCGCATATTCAGGTTGGGCTGATCCATCAAGTACTTCAGGCTCTTGTGATCCGTGTATATGGTACACCGGACCCCATATAAATAGTGATGCCAAATCTTGAGGGCGAACACTACTGCCCCCAACTCTAAATCATGGGTAGGATACCTCGCCTCATGAGGCTTCAGCTGCCTCAATGCATACGCTATCACATGACCCCTCTGCATAAGTACTGCTCCCAACCCTGATATCGACGCGTCACAATATACCACAGAATCCTCCATTCCCTCCGGAAGGGCTAGCACCGGGGCTTCGCATAATCTCTGGCGAAGTGTCTCGAAGGAGGCCTGCTGCTTTGGGCCCCAAGCAAAAACTACACCCATCCGGGTCAACTTAGTGAGTGACACAACGATCTTGGTGAAATCCCTGATGAATCTCCGATAATAGCCTGCCATACCTAGAAAACTCCTGATCTCTGTGGGTGACCTCGGCACCTCCCAACTCATCATTACCTCAATTTTGGCCGGGTCGACCAATATCCCTTTCTGGTTAACGAGATGTCCCTGGAACTGGACCTCTCGTAACCAGAAATCACACTTGGAGAACTTGGCATAAAGCCTCTCTGATCTCAAAACCCCTAGGATCTCCCTCAGATGCTCCTCATGCTGCTCTCTAGATATCGAATACACCAAAATGTCGTTGATGAATACGATCACCGAGCGATCCAACATCAGTCTGCACACCCTGTTCATGAGGTCCATGAACACCGTTGGTGCATTGGTGA
Organism: Lactuca saligna; assembly: GCF_052625555.1. Taxonomy (NCBI): domain Eukaryota; kingdom Viridiplantae; phylum Streptophyta; class Magnoliopsida; order Asterales; family Asteraceae; genus Lactuca; species Lactuca saligna. The sequence goes on along the minus strand of NC_136421.1, from coordinate 265,190,971 downwards.
GCCCGAATGGCATCACCAAGAACTTGTAATGCCTGTAACGAGTCCTAAATGTTGTCTTCTAAATATCCTCATCTCACACCCTCACCTGATGATATCCAGACCTCAAGTCGATCTTGGAAAACCAAGATGCTCCCTGCAACTGATCGAACAAATCGTCAATCCTCGGCAACGGGTAATGGTTCTTGACCGTTAATTTGTTCAACTCCCGGTAGTCAATGCACATCCGGTGTGAACCATCCTTTTTCTTGACAAAAAGGATAGGAGCTCCCCACGGTGAACTACTCGGCAGAATAAATCCCTTTCCCAGTAGCTCCTGCAGCTGCGAGGATAACTCCTGCATCTCTGGAGGCGCAAGGCGATAGGGCGCCTTGGCGATAGGCGCGGCCCCCAGAATCGAATCGATACTGAACTCCACCTGCCTCACAGGAGGTACACCCGACAACTCCTCCGGAAATACATCCGGGAACTCACGCACTATCGGAACCTCTCCCACAGACCTCGGTCTCTCCGACTCAACCCTCGCGTCTATAACATATGCTATGAATCCCTTACATCCCTACTGAAGGCTTTGCCTCGCCCTGGTGGCTGAGCAAAATGCTGAACCGGCACGTGTACCCTCACCGTACACCGTAAGAACTCCCCCACTAGGGTCTCGCATGGTCACCAGCTGTCGCTCGCAGTCGATGATCGCTCCAAATCTGCTCAACCAGTCGATGTCCACGATGACACAGACATCCCCCATCGCAATAGGGACATAATCTATCGGAAACTCAACACCGAAAATCTCGAGTACACAACCACGAATCACCTCGGTGGCATACACCACTCTCTCATCCGCTATGGAAACTCTCAGAGGTCGACTCATCGCCTTTCTACTAATACTGATGTGTCGGCTAAAGGCCAACGATACAAAAGATCGACTCGCACCCGAGTCAAATAACACTAGATCAGGTACATAATTCACAAGGAAGGTACCTACGCATAACAATATATAAGTACAATCATCACAAAATATAAAAGAATACATGAAAGAGTACATATCGGCCACGACATCGGGTGCTGCGCGGACCTCCTCCGCAGTCAACTGGAAGGCTCTCCCGCGTGCCTTCGGTGCCTCAACCTTTGCAGGCTGGACATTCGCAGCTCTCACCGCAGCAGGGGCTGATCCCAGAAATGCTCCCTGCGCTGACCCTCACAACTGTGGACACTCTGCCTTCCGGTGTCCAGTCTGGTTGCAATGAAAACAGACTGAAAAACCCTTGGGGAAATCCTTGGCCATGTGCCCCTCCTTGCCACACTTGTAGCAAGACCCTGCTCTGCATATCCCATCGTGACTCTTGCCGCACTTGCCACAAGTGCGGGCCTTCTGGTTCCCAGATCTCGAATCAGCGGGTTTGGCCCGCTTGGCTGCCGGCTGAGACTGAGCCGATCGTCGATCCCTTCCCTGAGACTCAGCCTCCTCCTTGGCTTGGGTCTCCAGCTCTATCTCCCTCTTCCGGGCATTTGCCTGAAGCTTGGCAAATGTCCGGTACGTCAAGTTCGCCACAAACTCACGTATATCCCTCCTCAGAATACTCAAATATCGGCTCATACGTGACTTCTCGGAGGACACGTGCTCTGGGCAGAACATCGCCTGCTCATGGAACATCCTCATAATCACCGTAACAGACTCAGTACCCTGCTTGATGGTCAGAAAATCCTGAGCCAAACACTCCCTCTCCACCTAGGGAACGTACTCATCTCGGAACATAGTGGTGAACCTCTCCCAGGTCACCGCAGCAAGCTCGACAGATGTAAAATGCGCAGTCACAAACTTCCACTAGTCCTTCGCTCCCAAGCGAAGCTGGTTCAGTGCGAACCGGACTCTCAGATGCTCTGGAGATGAGCAAGTAAAGAAACACCCCTCTATGTCTGAAATCCATCTCATCGCCACGATCGAGTCCTGGGTCCCATCAAACTCCGGTGGTTTTGTGTTGCTGAACTCTCGGAACAACAACGCATCACCACCCTGCGGCCTAGTCGCAGCTATAGCTGCAGTGGCCGCAACAATAGCAGCCTCAGAAAGAGCAGCGTATCTCTCATCAAATGTCTCCATCAGAGTGGTCTTGATAGACCCGAACATCTCTGGTATCTCTGCCCTGATGGCCGCAGCCACCTCCTCCTGGATGATCCTACGGATCTCCTCATCACCCGAACTGCCGATCACTGGTGTGTGGCGCGTCCCAACCATGGTCTCCCTCTGAAATACAACATAAGAATATTAGAGACCCTTTTCAAGTATAATCACACTCGATAACTCCACCCTACTTGTTCCTTGGTGCCCAAAGGATTCTTACTTGGACTGCGTACCAACCCGGTATCTTCAGTAGTACAGGTCCAATACTACCGTCCATACCGCATTGGCATTCATCCTAAGTCCTCCTCCTTGAGCCTCAAATCCCAAGTACTCTACTCTCTCTATCATGTGCTACTCACTAACAAAGCTCTCATAAGCACCTTGCTGCTATCTAAATCACTCTTAAGCATCTCTAGCAGCAAAACCCCTAGACTAAGGTATCATATATCAGGTCACTCTGGTCCTAATAAGAATACCTAGTCTACTCTAGCATGCATATCTCAACTCATCATATAGCATACATAACATATCTGATAATCACTTATTATGAGGGTATTTTAGGAAATCACCGTTCGGGCGCTGGCTGATCGTACACACGACTCTGCTTTGTTTATCTCAAAACTCTTTTTACTCTTTTTCAAAAATATTATTTTTATTATTAAAAATTTCCTCAAATCCCCAGTTTGAGTTCAGATACGCCCAAAGATATATCTGAATACCTCAAACCAAGGCTCTGATACCAACTTGTAACGCCGTAAAAATTTGAACAATTTTTCACTTTTGTAACCCATAAAATATCATTTGAAATCATAAATAAAACATTGTATCAACATTGTATTAGTACAAAACCCAAGATCAAAGTATATATAAAAAAACTCCGACGTGCGTGTGTACGAATCATGCCGACACCTTCCCACGATCATCACTGGTACCTGAAACACATAACACATAACACTGTAAGCATAATGCTTAGTGAGTTTCTGCAAAATACCACTCTAACACATAATAGCCACTCGAGGCTGTAACTCTGTTGACCCTCAGGTCTATGTGTCTCAGTGGGGCCCTCCAGCCCCAGCTCTCTATAGGCCCTCTGGCCCTAACTCTGTAGACCCGAAAGTCCTAACTCTATGGACCCGAAGTTCCTAACTCTGTAACTCTGAATCATACATAACACATAACACAGTAAATCATAGCACATAAATAACATGCACTTACACTGGCATATAACTCTAAAATACTCTATCACATAACTCTGTTACCACACTAGGTAAAGTATAGTGAGAAGACTCACCTCGGGTATCTCGGTAATCTCTGACTCGGTAACGCTGGTCTAACCTCCGCCTAATCAAAATAAATACCCTAATTATTATAACTCTCAAAGGCTACACTATGTCCTCTTATGATACTCTCAGAAGGGTAAAAGACCATTTTACCCCTCTTATATCTCAAAGGCCCCACAATAGACCATACCCTAAAAGTCAACTCAAAAGTCAACTTTCCAGGTTACGCTACGCGTACCAGATGTGTACGCTGGGCGTACCCGGCTGCCTCTCATAATCGGGGGACGCTACCCAGTACACAGCGCGTATTGGGATTACGTTCGACGTACTCCCAACTTCAGCACCTTCACTCTTTTAGGTCTTAAACAGTTAAGACCCACGTCCAAATTTTAGATCTGACCATTACTAATCCTCTTAAACCATAAAGTCGATGACTTTAAGCCTTTGCATGGCTGAATAAGTCACTAGCACCCAAAACATTTCATTCTCTAACCCTAGAAAGCATAGAACTCAAGCATGACCTCCTATCAACGACCAAGATGGGAACTTTATGGATCTAGACCTCAAATACCACTGAAAAGGGATAGATCTCGGACCATGGAGCACCTTACACTAATAAAGTCTCCACATTTAGGGTTTTTAACCCTAGAAATGGCACATGCAACATCAAACCAAAATGAGGAGGAAAGTTTTGAACTTTATACCTCTAAATGCAGCTCCTTTCTCTGTAGATCTCAGATCCAAACTTGCACTTCAAGCTTTTAGTCTCCACAAGCTCCTTTCTTCATTCTTCACTAACACACCAAGGCACTATTAGCTCCAAGAACACACACACACTCACTAAGGACGATGGAAGGCTCTCTCTTAGGGTTTTACTCACTGATATGGAGGCTGAGAAATGAGCCTTAGCATCCCTTAAATAGTGCACAACACAAAATTAGGGTTTTGCACCTGGGCCGGGTACGCCCGACGTAACCCTTGGTACGCCCATCGTACCTTGGTGAAGACGCGTTATTTTTAAGCGCTTGAATACGCGTAGCGTATCCCTATGGTACGCCCAACGTACTCACTTGCTCAACAAAAATCCACTCAAGGGCCAAACATGGCCAAACACAAAGAACAATGATGAAAGAATAATACCTGAATCTCGGGGTGTTACACCTCAGCATTCCAAAATCCTTTCAATTTAAGTCCAAAAGTTATCAAACACCCTCTGACTTCTGAAAATCTTTACAAAAACCATCCTGGAAATTACACTTTAACCCCGAATTCCAAAATTATGACGTTTAATTCCCCGAAGCCAACACCTTACTAAATTATTATTGATTTTAGCTACAATAATATAAAATAATATATAATTTACATCTCGGGGTTTTATAATTTATTATTTGTTTACTTATTTTATTTATTTTCAAACAGAATGTTACACGGAGAGGCAACAATTAGGTTTTGGATTCCTTTTTTACTTATTTGAGATTTAATTAATTTACTCTAATTAATATAATAACAAATAACTTAACCAATTAAAATTTTCTATAAGGGCAAAAACATCATTCTAAGTCAGCTAAGGACCAAAACGAAACAAAAACAAACTATAGAGATGGTTCGAGTGCAAAAATATAAGTTAAGGACGAAACACGTAATTTTGACCAAACAATAGTGACGATTTTAGTAATTTACTCTTTATATAGATATGCACATCTTTCATTACAGGCAAAACTTATGATTTCCATGTATTTATTTGTTGATACTTATATAAGAACATACAATTTACCATGAAAAAAATTCTATTATCATGTGCATATGGTCACCTGTGTAAGAAAGTGGCATGTGCATATGCCCATTTTCTCTTATACACTACTAAATATATATGTAACATTATTGTAATATTTTAATAATCAGATTTATTAATGCATCATGTGATGTATCATTATCATGAAAAAACCTATATAAAAGTTCAAATAAAAGTTCTAAATATTTTCACTCTTTGTTTTCTTTATGCTCTTGTCTTAGTGGGCAGTTTCTACGATCATGCTTTATATTCAACGGTATCTTCTTGTTGCAATAAGTACAATGCCTGTGACATTTGTTGATGACAATCATCTCTCTTATACTTTTAAGTATTTTATTCGATCCCGATCCTTTTGTCCTTGTTTTTTCAGGGTTATGTATCAACAGATTAATCCAACTTTGGAACACCAATTAAAGCATCAAATTGTTCACATCTTGTACGTTCATCATCCTTTGGTGGGTTTTCCTTTATTATTTTTGTCCTTTTCTCTTTTAGAAACTCCAAGAGCTTATCCAATGCATCATCATCATGTGCAACACTATGAATACAATAAGAAACAACTGAATGTATATCTTGCACCTTCGTCTCACAACCACGTGTCACCTATCAAGCAATTCTTTTTTTACGTCCTTATACAACATTCAATCCATCAATCCTAGTAGAGCTCAGAATTAATTATCAAGGCTAGAGAGGTCCGGAACCACGTGACTGTTAGAGCCTCGACCTTGCTTTCCTCCACTGTTGTTTCCATAGTTGTGATTGTTTCTTGAGTTGATGTTGCTATTACTGCGACCTCGGCTATGAAGAGCCTCGACCATGACTGTTATGAAAACAGGAGTTTTGCAAAAGCCATATGAAACCGTCGAGCCAGAAGTGTCGACTTTGTCCCGTTGTATTCATCATGAAGACCAGATATTACAAGTATGGCCAAGTCTTTTTCCCTAACAAGTTCACCTATATTTGAAAGAGCATCAACATACTCTTGTGCCCTTGTGAGATAGGCATAAGATGTTTCATCAGCAAACATTTGTAATTTTAGTAACCGGATCTTTAGGGCGTACTTCTTAGAAGACGTGTGAGAGACATAAGCTCATTCCAAAGACAACCACATGGCACGAGAGGCGAACATGTTTGAAGGAGGCTTCTGAAATAATGGAGAGCATTAATAACATGCGGATATAGGCATTGTGAGCCATATTGAGAAATTAGGATTTGGCTATGATCCAGATGGAGCATCCTTGTTAGAGGGGGTCGTTGATGATGGGTAAGGAGTAGACTCATCAGTGTAACCAAACAGGTTGTTAGTAATGAGAAAGGGTTGTATCATTATCTTCTTCTAGTACCCATAATTAGTTGGAAACAGGGTAAAACCAAACTTGTTTGAGTTATGGTTTGTCTTCTCAATTGTGGAGAAGGCAACGATCAAAGCCATTAAAGAAATGCTTGAAAGGAGAAGAGAGAAGAAGCAAAGGAAGAGCAGCAATCCCAAATTGGCGGTGCTAGGTTGTAACCTAGGTGATGGCGGCAGTATAATAAGTTGAACGTGATGATTGCACTTGGTAATCCCTGTCCCTGTATACTAATAAAACAATAGTAGTTTTAATTTTTTTTTTTTTTTTTTTTTTTTTTTTTTTTTTTTTTTTGTCACGAATCACTTTAATATAACTTTACATTAATATTATATTATGTGTCAGTAATTCTAATACGATTTTATATTAATATTATGTCATGTGTAAATGAAATATATTAGGCAAATCAATATCACAATTAATGAGGTTAAAGTTTTAAATAATAAGTTTTAAACTTTTTATAGAAGCATTTAATTTTTAATTATATGTTAAATTTTAAGTTATAACTAATTTTAAAATTTTAGTATACATTTTAATTAATAATTTATTTAAAACAATTAATTAATAATTATAATTTTTTGCTATAAAAATTAAATTAATTTTATAACCGTAATATAAGTTAGTTGCAGCATATAAATAACCGATAAATACATTGGATATAAATATGGTACATATTTACACATTAGTCTATCTAGAACACTTCTATTCATTATTTATTCTATCATCTAATCTATGATGGTTTTTCGATTCCAACCAATGATAACTCTATACCTTCAATCCGATTAATTTTTAACAAATTAATTAGTATTTGCAATCTGTGAAGGTACAAGAAATCTATGATTAATAATAAGATAAATAACTTATTTCATTTCGAAACCTTCATAGATTTATCGAATCCGTTAAACGAATACAACCTTAAAAATTGTTTTTTTTTCAAAAAATAAAAATCATTCATAAAATCTCACTTTAGTCAAAGCAATCTTATTATAAAGAGTTCTAATCGTAAGAACAAATAAGTCATTCCTAAAAAATATATAAAATAACAAAAAAATTCAAATACTTTTAATAATTTTAATGAATAGTTTTAAAATATGATATTTTTATTTCTACAAATCATTCTAGCCAATTAAATGATAATATGCTTCATTTTAGTATACTAAAATATCTTTAAATGAACATTAATTCGACACATATTATCATTTAATTGGTATGAAAATTTATAAAACAATATATATATATATATATATATATATATATATATATATATATATATTTAATTTCTCTTAAAATATATACCCTGTTTGTTAATGTAAACAAGGAAATTATAAAAGCTTAAAAACCATGAAAAAGTCGATAGACGGAATAAGGAAATAAAAAATGTTACCGTTAGCCACATAAACCGCCTCAGAAACATACACATACCACCGATCATCACATCAGTCTGCTTCCTTCTTCTCCAAACACCAAGCATTGAAACGTATCTTCAACCTATGTATGTCTGTGTTTTGAATATTTTGTTTATGGTTGTCTTGTTCTTGATTTTTCTTTGATAGATTTTTCCGAAGGGTTTTCATTTTTGAAAGGCAACGGTTCCTTATACCAAATTTTCCTACTTGAAAATTAGGGTTTTCGAGTTTCTTGGTTACGGTTTCTTGTTTTTCATACTATTGTTTCATTTAGAACAGAGATAATCTTAGAATCTCTTGGTTTTATCAAATTGCAATTATTTTGGCTAGTCGATTGATCACGTTCTGGGAAAAGTGTAAGAAAGCTGAAGATGGAGACTTCATCTTAGGGTTTGTTTAATTGGTATTTTATTGAATCAACCGTTTTTTCTGGTATCCGTAGAAAGGTCTCTTGATTTTTTTTTTTTTGACCTTTTAATCTTAGGGTTTATCTCCTCATCTGTATGTGCAATTTAACTTCTATATCCTGATTAATTGGACCTATTTTCTTTATACTCAATTCAAAATTAAGTTTAAATACTGGAACGCTATTGTCACCCATCATCACTCCCTCGCAATGAACCCTAAACCCAAGTTCGATGAAGAAATATATAAGGTTTGTGTTTGCTTTTTCTTTTCCTCTCTTGCGATGTATAAAAAAACCCAGTTGGTGTTGTTTTTGGGAAGAACTTGGTGAATTATGATGTGAAAGTTGATTATGAGATGTGAATGGATTTGTGTGTGTTTTATAACTTACGTACATATTCTGTATCCAAATCAGATGTTTGTTTTGGTTTTGTTTATAATGTCAGTAGTTCCTGATGAAACAATTTGGATTATCTGTTATTTTTGTTACATCATTGTAGCTTTACTTTTGATTATTTTTTTTTCTTATCAAGGTATTTTACTTTAAAAAATATACCTAATATTGCAGTGTACTTTCAATTGTCTCCCATTCAAAAATCAACCTCTTTATAGCATTACACTTTTAAGGTTTATTTATGTAACAATATCTACTTTGAAAATTTTTCTTATTAAGGCATTTTACTTTGAAAAGTCTATCAATTTTTTTCTTGTTAGAGCATTTTACTTTGAACAGTTTTTCAATTATAGCATTGTATATACTTTTAGATTTCTTATTATATACATTACCTTTTTTAAGATCAACCAAATTATAGCATTGCATTTTAAGTTTTCTTTTTGTTACATTATTGTAAGTTTCAAATTTCTGTATTATTAAGGCATGTTATGTTGATTAGTGAGCTAAATGTGTTAAGGGGTTCTTTTTTTCATTTGTTTAAAAACCTTTTGGATTTATTCATTAGGAAGCAAGCTTAAAAAATGTCTATGTTTGGTATTTTCATATTTTATTTTTTCATCTGTCAATTGTCTTGCTCTTGATTCTTCTTTGGTGGATTTTTTTCCAAGGGTTTTGATTTTTAAATGACATAGGTAGGTAGGTTCTTTATATAATGCTTTCCTATTTGAAAATTGAAAATTAGGGTCTTAATTTGAGTTTCTTGTTTTTCATTATATATTATGGTCTTCATTTTGTACACACGGAAGAACTAAGTTGCTTTGTTTATAAGTAAATGATGGTTCTTGATTTAGGTTCATGTTCATCATATTTTGTTTTTTTTTTTTTCTTTTTGCTCCCCTCAAGTTAAAAATTGATAAATACTGATACAATGTTTGTTGAATATGTATTATTTTATTTGGAAATTATGGGTAAAATGGTCATTTTAGTCTCAGTCTCATTTAGACGGTTATTCAGTCCAAAAAAACATCCATAAAAGATTTTATCCATAAAATAATGTTGTACCCATTCAGCCGCTTTAGAAATTCCATGAGTCGGATGTTTCTTTGTTTCTATACAGTCTTTGAACAATGCATAAAATAGTCTTTGAACAATGCGATCTTTCTTTTGATGGAATTCACTAACATGTGACTTCACTTCCATAATTAACCTTTCTATTATGAATCTTCGTTTCTATTAATAAATTTTGGATTATTCACTATTTCATTAGGAAAATTTGAGAACACAAACATGCGACTCCTCTTCCATTTTCATGAGATGTTTGCTCTCATTATTTATTGTTCCCTCTTTTTGGGTTTCTCATTGTGTCAATTCTCTCTTTTGCACTTAATGGTGGGAATTCTTCATGTTTGCTCATAAATGTTTGTTGACTATCTCTATTCTTTGATTATATGAGCTTTTGAAGCTAATGTTGTCTAAAATGACTCGATTATTGGTCTGATTTCTCTCATAGACTAGACTAATTCATTAAGAAATTGCTATGCTGCAACATTTAGATATTACTTTTCTTTTTATTTTGGTTTCATGTATTTTCTTCTAGGGTAACAAATAAACAATATTGTTGTCACTTATATAAGCTTCGGGTTGTCTCTTTTTGACTTAATGAGCTTAATGGGTTAAACACTTAATCTAGACATCTATATATGATCTTTTTGTTTTTAACTTAATCTGGATATCTATATATTACTTCCTTTTTCAATTTCAAAGTGATCATCTTTATAGAATAAACATGACTCTTATATAGAGAGATCTTATAGAAGAAAATAAATCAACAGTAATCCCAACTCACTCCTAAAGATAAGCCAAAGATTTGGTCAATCAAGGATCGATTTATTCTAGCCATTTATTCAACTGGTCAAGACTATTTAAGTAGGATTTGCCACTTTTTTAAATGAGATATATCCAAAAAATATGAAAGAGTATAAAATATATGAAAGAGTATAAACAGAGATCATATAAACATTTTGTATGTAAATGAAAAAGAAAAGAAAAAAGGAGTGAGAACATTTGATATACTAGAAGGGTTTGTCTTTTTTGTTTTTGTTCTTTTTTTGTTTTTTTAATAACAGAGATATCTTAAATTTTAAAAACTTTATATTTGTGGATTATTCAATAATTTAAGAAAATGCTTAAGTACAAAAACACAAATAATAATGTGTAGTTTTTTATGAGTTATCTAGTTTTATTATATCATTTCAATGATCAAATAACATGAATGTACTATACATTCATGTTTTTAGTAAAATTTAAACAAAGAGAAAAATGTTTGATTGTTTTGCCAAATCATTTGGGTGGTGTAGTTACATAATAATATTGATATGTATTTTAAGACGCAAAACTATATATATATATATATATATATATATATATATATATATATATATATATATATATATATATATATATATATATATATATATATATATATATATATATATATATATAGGGAAAGGATCAAATGAGAACATGCGAGAACACTTTTAGACCAATCATTTTACAAGGGTATATTAGTAATTGCGTATTTAATTCAAAATATAACAAATCTTAATCTCCTAAATTTTAGCAATATTAATTACAGTTACTTAAAATTAGAGATTAACCGATTTTCATTTTGTTTTTTATTAATATATGATAAAAATAATTTTAATTGATTTTTGTTAAAAAAATTCATTTTTTTATAATTTATCTTTCATCAAATATTATTATTTATAAATGAGTAAAACACATTTGTAATTATAACTATAAAGTAGTAATCGTAAATGAATAAAACACAATTTAAACGATGTTATATTCAAAAATAAAATTTTCAAAGATTGGGTTTATATATTTATATACTTATATTCATAAATGAATATGTCAATACTAGTTTCATACATTTATACATGATTATATTCAACAATGATTACACCACTCCAAATGGAAAAAAAATTTGAAAAATTCATCCATATGTCGGTCATTTTCTTGAATCGGTTGCAACCTCATTCTTCTATTTGGATCAATTGATTGCTTGTGTAACGAGAACCAGTGATATCTAAAAAGTGATAGCATTCCTTTCTCTTTGATAATTACCTACAAAATGCCAAAAACATGTAAATACACTAAAAATATCAACAAAGTATTAAAATGAATGATTAGTAGCAAAATCATGTAGTGTTATAATCATAAATGACATGAGTATAATTGATTTTCTAATCATTTATATTGTTGATAGTTATAATTAAAAATGATTGCTACCAGTATCTTCTAATCAGATGTACAACCATGTTTATAATCATAAAAGATTATAACTTTATAATTGTAATGAAATCATTCAAACATTCTTTTTAACAAAGAAATGGGTCACAAATTACAAATACCTTGATTATGTATGATATCCTTGCTTGCTTCTGCTTTCAGACTTCGAACCCACACAAAACCACAAGAAGTTTCCACTTTAACTCTCCTTCTCCCTCTGCTTGAACTTGGTTGCACATACAGATGATCAAAAGAAACCAAAACAAATTTATTTTTGATCTTTGTTTTGATGATAATCAAAAAAATATCAGAAAATCAAAACACAGACAAACAGAAAAAGAACAGTACATATTAGTATAATAATCACAACTTTCAGCAACTAGGGTCACCCAATACCATGCGACATCAACATGATACTAACAATAGTGTAAACATAAGAACCATGATACTAACAATATATAGTTTAAACATACAATTGATATGTGATGAAACATTATACATTCATAGATGATTACCATGATTATGTGTCATATGTCCCTTTTCTAATAGATCACATATATACTCTACCCCAATAATCATTCGTTGTTTATTCAATCGAAGCTGCAGTAACTCTAACCCATTAAAACAATGACCTAAATCTTGCGGAACAAATGAATATCTTTGGTCCTATTACAACATAAAATCCAATAATCAGCTAGTCGCTTTGCTGGTTTCCCAACCCAAAAGACAAATAAAAACCTTCTTCAAACACATGGCATTTAATGAAGTTATGAGGTTCAAAAAAAAATGAATAAAGAAATAACTACTATACCTGTAGGTTGATGGTGGATCCGAAATCGATTGAAGATCAGAAGGCGGCAATTGGCGGTGGTGACAGAAGATCGGTTGGCGGTGTTTTAGTGTCGTTTGAAGATCCGTCGGCAGCGAGTGGCGGTGACTATTGTAGACTAGGTAGATTGAAGATGTCGATTGAAATGGATGCCGACTGAAGTTGATGAGAAGAAGGGCTAAGAAACAAATCGACTGAAGAGGATGTCAACTTAAGTTAATGAGAAAGAAGGGCAAAGACACGAACGAGGATTGAAGATAATGATGGTGGCTGCAACATGAGATGCGATGATGAATAGAATCGGGTGGTGTATGGACGATGGAGGCGGAACTATTGTTGAAGCCCTAGGCATCCAAGGGAGAAAGAAAGAGATGAGAATATGAAAGGAAATAGACGAGAGTTGAGGAATTTTAGGAGTTATCTAAAGTGCTAATTACTGTTATACCCTTATCTCAATTTTAAAGTTACACTTTAATTCTTTTAATTTTAAAAATTTACATAAATGGCCCATTCAATAATAGCCTTAGATTTAGTTTTTTAAATGGTCTAGAAGTGTTCTCGCGTTCTCAACCTTTTAGGTGTTCTCATTTGATCTTACTCCTATATATATATATATATATATATATATATATATATATATATATATATATATATATATATATATATATATATATACACTAGCCGTTTACCCGCGCCAAGCGACGGGTGAAAATAATTTTTTGAGATAATAATTTCTAGAAAAATTTGGGTTTTCTGCGCAAATCGTTAGGTGCTTTACATTGTTGATAGTAGGGCCACAAATATGTAATAAAAATAGGTGAACTTAGTATCACTATCTGTTAGTGGGATTAGAAAAAACCAAACAACCTCACATTAATTAGTGTCAATTAAAAATAAATGTACATTGTCGTTTTTATATAAATGTACATTTTATATTGAAACCCGATTAAATATTCATTTTCCAATATAATTATGATTTATGTTATTTTGTCACAACAAACGCGTAACTAAAAAATCGACGTCAAGATGATGTTCATTCAGCAGAAACCTTTTGCTGGATTGGTTCCGGTCCGGTTCCAATGCCCATCTTTTAAAAAAAATAGTTTCACTTATAGTTTAGTATTTTAGGTTTAGAGTTTATGTCTAAACGGTTTGGTGTCTAGAGTTTCACTTGCAGATAATAATTTATTTTTACAATTAATTTCTCTTTGGTGGACGTTAGAAAATATATTGCTAATATACATTTAAGAAATGATATATATATATATATATATATATATATATATATATATATATATATGTAAAAAAATCAGTTACACATTATTTATGTTTTTTTTGTCAAACTATAATTTTTAAGAAATAATTTTTAGAAGGGATCCCTTTAGGCTTGTGATATTTCACAATTAAGTATATTTTTAGTTATTAAAGCAATATCAACAAATTGTAATATTTGGTTTTTAATACATAAAAATCAAAGAGTAAAGTTTTCATACATTATACAACGTTGTTAAATGATGTACATTGGTGATAAGCAGGGGAGTAATGGTATTTAACATACATTAGACTAATGTTGAACAAATGTAATTAAACAAAAATAAACAAAATACATAGGGTATTACTGGTAAGTGGTAACACCTTATGTACACAAATAGTAACATCATATAAATGAATCAACAAATCCTACTTGTAATTCCATTACCCAATAAACTAACAATGACTTTCTTATTTAGTTCCATAAAAAATCAGATATATAACCAATATGGGGAAAATATTTGATTTTTTTTTTACGGAGATCAAATAGAAATAAATCAAAATAATTTAACAGGGAGCTAGCATAATATAAAGTGAGTACAAAATAACGGAAAAGACCTGCATGCAAAAGAAACATACAAAAAGAGTAAACCAAACCTAACAAGGCAATGTACTTATGCAACAATCACCTGAGAGAAAACAAACTATTCTAGATGCACCAATGAAAAGCAGCCAAACCAAATATAACAAAAAAGCAAAACCATCATAAAAGATTTATGTAAGATTTATATAACAGGAGAGCAAACCACCATAGAAACAAAGAGAAGTATGGGTAAAAATGACCAAACCAACAAAAAGGAGAAGAGACCACCATAGGATGAAAATAGTAGCAACCATTAGGGGCAAAAATGTCCATTCCAGTAATAAAAAACAAACAAACCAACTTTTGATGCAACAACTTTGCCAAAAAAAAGAAGAAGCTCCAGCCGTGTAAACTTTGAACCATAGAACTGCACCGCGAGCACTTGAAAGAGTAGACCAATCAAGAAATAGCATCATCAACAATCAGGCGAAACCAAAACATAAGAAACCAAAGCAGGGGATAAATGGACTATCTTCGAATAGACCCTAATGCTTAGAGCAACAAAAGCACCTAAAATCCTCAAAATCAATTGATGTTTACAAAGTTAAAAGAATTCTACAAAAATCTACTACTATCTTTAAAATATTTACAAGAAATACATATAAGAACATGCACCATTATCCATAAATTATATAAAAATTTTGAGCCTAAGAATGCATTCGTTCAAAACAGAGATAGTAGAAGCCTTGAATACATGAGCGTTTTGAAACATCAAGTTATGCATTCAACAGCAACATAGAAAAAATGAGAAATATCCAATTGAAAACTTAATAAAGTTAAAAACGGATCTCACCTTACCAAGGGAATGGACATCAAAATGTAACAGGTATGCACAAATTCTTATAATCGTTTGAAAGTACTAAAATATAATAATGGTAAATTACCACACTGGGAAATGATAAAAAGACATGTATAACCTCTTGTAACAATCAATAGCCGACTCCATCTCCATGATTTTTATAGATGACCCCTATGTTACAATATGCTTCAACAAACATTGACCTCTAAAGTAGACTTTTGATAACATCATTTCAAAATACACAGTCTTCACACATATAAACATGCCTACACACATACATGCAAAGATACACATATACACGCATAATTTTAGCTATATACTTGAATCTTTTAACTGAATCACAGATACAGACACAAACAAACAAATAACCACTCAGATCACACATACACATCAACCTACCAAAAACACATGCACATATCCAATTGTGACATGCCACAAACACATACATACATACATACACATATACACACACAAAGAGAGAGAGAGAGAGAGAGAGAGAGATGAACCAAGACCTGTAAGATTGTTTTATTCAATTAATTTCTTGAAAGACTCCATTGATTAGCAGGTAGCATGTATCAAAAACAAAATTTGGATAACAGGCTATATTAGAACGAAAATGAAACTCAAATCAGTTAATATGAATAAAAAATAAGAAGCCAGATGCCTTCATTTTTATATCTTCGTTTCTGGTAAGCATCGTTGATGCAGAGAGGGAGAAAGAGATACATAGTAATCTTATCAGAGAGTTCGAGAGAAGAGATGGCGAAGGGTTCTTATCAGACTCAGAAAATAAACACAGGTAGGCAAAACTTCCATCACATATTTTATCATCATCACCACAATTCACAGAGTAGAGTTAGAGTCTAGTCCAAACTCTAAAACATATGAGGACATGTGGCATAACTCTAGTCTATTTGGCAGAGTATCAGCTCTGGGAAAATTTAGCATCAACTAATAGCTCAACTTTAAGAATGTTCTTCCCATCAAAAGGCTTTGACATGCAATCCACCACTATCTTCTTCAGAATGTCTGCCGACTATGTTAGCCCTTCCAATATCACTTCATCATGAACCTGTGTATGTGTGTTCCAAATCTGATTTATCTGTTTATTTTAGATCTTTCTTTAAATATAAAAAACAAAAGCGAACTTGTAGAAGCATCTTCCACCCAAGTTCTCTCAAATGAGTGTTCTTAGATATTTCCAACATGGCACACATAGCAACATCAGCAGCACTTCCCTGTTCATAATATATATTTTCTTATATCAGAGATACTTTAGGCTGTTATGTTAGAAAATAAACCTGGATCGGGGGGGGGGGGGGGGGGGGGCATTTTGGTAGATGGAAAAGTGCGTGCACGTCTTCTCTACCTCCATACCATTGCGCAACCGTTTATCTTGCTTCATTAACCGAAACCTTCCAATCATGTGATAGCCCAACAATAGTTTTCCCATACCTAATGGAAAAATTAAGCATCTTTTCTTTTCTCCTTTCAGAAGCAAACATATCCTAATCATAAACAAAACACTATTAATACAGAAAAATACCTAGTGATAATGACAAAATATAACTCTTAGCATACCTTTAGAAGAGGATGAGGAACAGGTGGAGTTTCTTGACCAGGTTGAGGATGCCATTCTAGAAGAACTTGTTTACTTTCAATGGCTTCACGAATGTAAGGATAAATATTCATTGCAGTTCTTGAATGAAAATCTCCACCAACTTCAAACACATCCAACATTGAAATAGAAGGATATGGATTAAGGTTCTTATCAGAGAGTTTGAGAGAAGAGATGGCGATGGGTTCTTCCACAAGCAATGCATATTAATCGACTGAGATAAGAGATCATATATAAAAAGATAGAAGAGAGTAATTAGAGAAAGAAAAGATCGAAGTGAGCAATTAGAGAGACAGAGAGATTTAGGAGAAACGATGACAGATGGTATGCAAATGAAATTAGGGTTTTCCACATTTAGGTTTAGATATAGGGAGAAGGTACCGTCAGTTACGATCAAAGGAGTATGTGGACACGCTTTCGTTATGCTTAATAGGATTGTACGTGATGTTATAAAAGGTATACCTCTTAATTTTCAAGAAATAGGCAATATGCTTAATAATATAGTAAAGATAAAGATAAAGATATATATATATATATATATATATATATATATATATATATATATATATATATATATATATATAGGGAAAAGTGAATATACCCTTAAGGGTATATAAGCTTACGTACCCAAACTCATTATAATATGTCATTTTGTTTGATATATTCATTATAATGTTTTTAAACTTCAACCCTTGACTTGATTTACTTTCAAAATTTTCGAAATTTCATTATTATCTTCCTCTTACATCACATCTTTTTGTCGAACACCAACTAGGCTATGTATATTATAGTTGAAAATGAAAATTATGTAAAAGGAATATAAATGTGAAATTGATAAAAATCTTGGAAGTAAATCAAGTTAGAAGTTGAATCATAAGAACATTGGACAATTACAATGTATATATATGATACAAAACGATGTAATATAGTGAGTTTGGGTACCTAAGCTTATATACCCTTAAGGGTATATTCACTTTTCCCATATATATATATATATATATATATATATATATATATATATATATCCTCCTTAATAAATGAAGGTTTTTTGCCACATGTCAACCTCTCATTAATTTTGACACTTGTCATTTTGTGGTATTTTTGAAATAAATATTATCCACTTGTCAATTTTTGGTTTATTTCAATTTTTAAAATTAAAGTCATATACTTATATATGTAAAGTATTAAATATGATATATATGATATTAAATTGCAATAAATATATATCTTCTTTATTTTAAAGTTATACATTAAAAATTATTTTATGTTTACATTTTAATATTTAATCTTTTTTTTTTAAATTAACCCGTGTAATACACGGGTTTCACACCTAATATATATATATATATATATATATATATATATATATATATATATATATATATATAATTAAGTTATCACTTATCGTAATTCATTGATATAAAATTAGAAAAAACTAGCCTATATGATAGCAAATAAGCTTTTTTTGGCATATTTTCTGGGTTTTTGATTTGTACAATTGATGTTCCTCGTGGTAAAAATCTTGTTGGAAAGGAAAAGCTACCCTTTTCATTGGGTGTGGATACAAGTAATATTTATTGATTGTTCCATAGGAGACATGACATGAAAAGGAGGACATGAGTATAATACAAAAAAATCTCTCACGGAAAATATCGGAGGAAAGTTTAGGGGAGGTATTATAATAAGACAGTAACACCAAAGTTGCAATTCCTGTCTCTTTAGGCCTTTCATTCATGAACAATGAAAGGTCCAGTTTACATCTATTATCCTTTGTTTGTTTCCTTTAGCCTATCATCAAGTAATGCTTTTTGTCCTATTTTATGTATTTTTATTAATGAAATGTATGAAAAGTTCATGTTTTGTGATGTTATATAGATATGTTTGAATCTGATTCATTTAGATTAATTAAGACCAACAAGGTAGAAACACCAGCTGACAGGTAGCTACATGACTTGATGCACCTTTCATTAGAAAATCTTGAAAGACTACATTACTGTTGTTGTATATTTGCATTAGGTGGACAGAAAAGTGTCAACATGTATGACATTAGGTGGCATTTTGGTAGATGGAAAAGTGCGTGCACGTCTTCTCTACCTCCATACCATTGCGCAACCGTTTATCTTGCTTCTTTAACCGAAACCTTCCAATCATGTGATAGCCCAACAACAGTTTTCCCATACCTAATGGAAAAATTAAGCATCTTTTCTTTTCTCCTTTCAGAAGCAAACATATCCTAATCATAAACAAAACACTATTAATACAGAAAAATACCCACTAATACTGACAAAATATAACTCTTAGCATACCTTTAGAAGAGGATGAGGAACAGGTGGAGTTTCTTGACCAGGTTGAGGATGCCATTCTAGAAGAACTTGTTTACTTTCAATGGCTTCACGAATGTAAGGATAAATATTCATTGCAGTTCTTGAATGAAAATCTCCACCAACTTCAAACACATCCAACATTGAAATAGAAGGATATGGATTAGGGTTCTTATCAGAGAGATTGAGAGAAGAGATGGCGATGGGTTCTTCCACAAGCAATGCATATTAATCGACTGAGATAAGAGATCATATATAAAGAGATAAAAGAGAGTAATTAGAGAAAGAAAAGATCGAAGTGAGCAATTAGAGAGACAGAGAGATTTAGGAGAAACGATGACAGATGGTATGCAAATGAAATTAGGGTTTTCCACATTTAGGTTTAGATATAGGGAGAAGGTACCGTCAGCTACGATCAAAGGAGTATGTGGACACGCTTTCATTATGCTTAATAGGATTGTACATGATGTTATAAAAGGTATACCTCTTAATTTTCAAGAAATAGGCAATATGCTTAATAATATAGTAAAGATAAAGATAAAGATATATATATATATATATATATATATATATATATATATATATATATATATATATATATATATATATATATAGGGAAAAGTAAATATACCCTTAAGGGTATATAAGCTTACGTACCCAAACCCATTATAATACATCATTTTGTTTGATATATTCATTATAATGTTTTTAAACTTCAACCCTTGACTTGATTTACTTTCAAAATTTTCGAAATTTCATTATTATCTTCCTCTTACATCACATTTTTTTGTCGAACACCAACTAGGCTATATATATTATAGTTGAAA
Organism: Lactuca saligna; assembly: GCF_052625555.1. NCBI lineage: Eukaryota > Viridiplantae > Streptophyta > Magnoliopsida > Asterales > Asteraceae > Lactuca > Lactuca saligna. Next base: position 265,170,650 of record NC_136421.1, on the reverse strand, counting down.
ATGAAAATTATGTAAAAGGAATATAAATGTGAAATTGATAAAAATCTTGGAAGTAAATCAAGTTAGAAGTTGAATTATAAGAACATTGGACAATTACAATGTATATATATGATACAAAACGATGTAATATAGTGAGTTTGGGTACTTAAGCTTATATACCCTTAAGGGTATATTCACTTTTCCCATATATATATATATATATATATATATATATATATATATATATATATATATATATATATATATATATATATATATATATCCTCCTTAATAAATGAAGGTTTTTTGCCACATGTCAACCTCTCATTAATTTTGACACTTGCCATTTTGTGGTATTTTTGAAATAAATATTATCCACTTGTCAATTTTTGGTTTATTTCAATTTTTAAAATTAAAGTCATATACTTATATATGTAAAGTATTAAATATGATATATATGATATTAAATTGCAATAAATATATATCTTCTTTATTTTAAAGTTATACATTAAAAATTATTTTATGTTTACATTTTAATATTTAATCTTTTTTTTTTTTAAATTAACCCGTGTAATACACGGGTTTCACACCTAGTATATATATATATATATATATATATATATATATATATATATATATATATATATATATATATATAATTAAGTTATCACTTATCGTAATTCATTGATATAAAATTAGAAAAAACTAGCCTATATGATAGCAAATAAGCTTTTTTTGGCATATTTTTTGGGTTTTTGATTTGTACAATTGATGTTCCTCGTGGTAAAAATCTTGTTGGAAAGGAAAAGCTACCCTTTTCATTGGGTGTGGATACAAGTAATATTTATTGATTGTTCCATAGGAGACATGACATGCAAAGGAGGACATGAGTATAATACAAAAAAATCTCTCAAGGAAAATATCGGAGGAAAGTTTAGGGGAGGTATTATAATAAGACAGTAACACCAAAGTTGTAATTCCTGTCTCTTTAGGCCTTTCATTCATGAACAATGAAAGGTCCAGTTTACATCTATTATCATTTGTTTGTTTCCTTTAGCCTATCATCAAGTAATGCTTTTTGTCCTATTTTATGTATTTTTATTAATGAAATGTATGAAAAGTTCATGTTTTGTGATGTTATATAGATATGTTTGAATCTAATTCATTTAGATTAATTAAGACCAACAAGGTAGAAACACCGGCTGACAGGTAGCTACATGACTTGATGCACCTTTCATTAGAAAATCTTAAAAGACTACATTACTGTTGTTGTATATTTGCATTAGGTGGACAGAAAAGTGTCAACATGTATGACATGTTCATGAAAGGGTGTCATACAAGATGAATTAGATGAAATCTCAATTCCAACAGGTATTTATTTGTGTTCCTCATTCACACTCTCCTATTTTTCTTCAACCAAGTTTTACTTACTTTATTATGGGAAAATTGTTCTTACTGCAGCAAAGCTACAACGGTTGGTCTATCTCTTCTTTTCGAATTATATTACATTGTTGATTTTTTTGTATGTGTATTTGTAACACATTGTGTATGTTCTTCTGTGTTACATGTTCATTAAATCCATTCTAATTGTGATTTCACGAATCATTAATTTTTTACTTTTATGTTATTATTCAGTTGTGGTAGGTTCTCTGAATCTCCGTTTATATTAAATGGTTAATATTAAATGATAGTACAAAACTTATATCTTATTAATTTAATAAAATTTTATAAAAATTTTGCACGTGGTTTTCACGGGTTGTAACTATTCTACTTATATATTATATATTTCATGAAATATATAATAGTCATATGTCATGTCCATGTCCATGTGTGTACTCTTTATAATACTTAAAACTATAGCTTTAGATCATAACTGACAAGGCATAAAAATTTTTGACCCTTAAAATTATTTTTCTAAACAATATCAATAATCCCCATAAATTTCTAATGAATGATTGATCATTTATAATTAACCATCACCTTGGTGGCTTCCATGGTAAAGTGTGGGTACCCGAGAGGGAGGTCTCAAATTCAAAATATGGGGGTTTAGTCGACGAATGGCCATGAGAAAGGTGTGTGTCACAGTTCTCTGCCTCAAACCTCACATTATATTCACAATATCTGAGAGCCATAGTGAGCAAATGGGGAACCTATTTATAGATTCTTTATAATTCAAATGTTCAATTAGATCATGACTCAATGTTATTTAAAGAACATATAATAAGTAAAAAATGGTATTAGAGAAAGTTCCATCTAGTGGTAGGTTCCTGTAGTATTTTAATTTCCTATAAGTTCCCCTCTGTTGTTTTTACTACTTGAGGACAAGGTTGTTATGATCTATGGAGAGTTTATTGTAGAAAAACAAGACCAATCATCAATACTAAAAGATGATTACTATAACTAAATTAAACATTCTTTATAACATCTACTATTTTTTATATTGAAATGAATAACAAGATTGGAATTACATGGTACAATACAAAGGGTTATTAGCCCATAAACAAGAATCTACTAATTTCTGTATGGCTTGGAAAGCATGACAAAATCTCCTAATCGTTAGCTTTATAAATTTATTGATCTCTTTTAAAATCGAGACTTTTTTATTCCTTTAGATAGGTTAACCCTATATTGTTTCCTTATTTATAGTTGCCTCTTCCCTTCGTTGTAATATATTTTTTCTCAATAATGAAACCCTAGCAATAGTTTCCTTTACCATTTTATTAGTTCACAACTCAACATGGTATTCGCTCTATTCAATCTTTCTATTAGAATTTTTTAGCACTTTTTGGTATGATTTTTTTTTATCTCCTTAGTTTGTTGATTTGAGCTGTATGTATCGTTCTTTTGTTTGTTGATGAATTTTTTTTCTTTGTATATTTTGTTAGTATTGGGTTGTTTATTTGGCTGTTATTGGCAATATGCATGCAGGAGATGTTTCCCTTAGTCCATTAGTACTCACTCGATGTCAAAAATTTTGTTTATTAGAGTTATGTGATGAAGAATTTTTTGCATGAAAAAAATGTATATGATATTTTTATTTATTATGTGAAACGCAAACCAACTGATGAAAAGGTTGAGAAATATTCAACTTTATAGGATTTATGGGCAACTGTTAATTCTAAGATTATCAATAAGATAAACAATTATGTTATTAAATAAAATGAGACTTAATTGGAGTATGAAACAACAAAAGAAGTTTAGGATCATTTGGATAGATTGTACAATCAAACTCATTTTGCAAAACATGATCAGCTGGAACTGACATTCAATCTTTTCAAATGGGTGAGTTTCAAAATAGCATCTTAATTTAATTAAAGCACAGAAGAGAGATACGATTAGCTTTTCAAGATGTGAGTACCTGGTCTCAAAATCTCAGAAACTTTTACTTACATAGTACATTGGATGTTGAACGCCATCTTGTTCTTTTACCAAGACTACACTTGCTGCATTCTTAGACATTGCCAGGTATAAGAACAATGGTTCTCCCTCATATTAGCATGATGAAATTTTACCACTCTACAAAATATAAAACGAATCTTAAGAAAATCTTAGGGCCTGTTTGATTTCAACTTACCGGGTCCAGTCAGTGTTGACTGCTGACCCGGTCAGGAGTCAGATGTTTGATAATATCATATATTAGCTGATTCGGTCAGCCCATTCCAATCAATTCTACTTAGAGGTCGTTTGATAGTTGCTGACTGGGTTAGAAATGCTGATTGAATCCATATCTAACTGATTTTATGTTGTTTGATTATTTATCTGAATGGTTGTGCTGAATGAAAAATGACCATATTACCCTTGTGTTGTCTCTTGTGCTGAATAAAAAAAATTATAAAAACACAAATTATCATATAAAATCCAAATTATACATACATCAATTAAAATCCAAATACAAAATGTAATACAAAATCCAAATACAATTTGTCACACATAATAAAAAAAAAGTACACAATTTAACGTGAGCCATTTGAAAGTATCTGATTAACAATCTGGTCACGCAAAATAGTCATATAGTTAACGGCTTCTGAACCCCATTCTATGTCTTCTATGTTTTGACCCTCATTTCCTCCACCACCCACATTAGGAGTAACCATAGTGTTTTGTTCAAAGTTCGTAAATAATTCATCTTTAATATCGTATTTCCTTATAAAATTATGGACTGCAACACAAGCAATGACTATGTCTCTTTGCACTGGAAAAGGATAAGGATCCATTTGTTTTAAAATTGGAAATCTCGCCTTCAATACACCATAAGCACGTTCAATGTAATTTTTAAGTTGTGCATGAACATGATTGAACCTTTCTTCCTTAGTTAAAGCTCTATTTCTTCGAAAATCGGCTAACCAATACCTAGTATTGCGGTAGGAAGCCATAAATCCACGGGTGTTGGTGTATACGACATCACAAAGGTAATAGTTATCTGTAGATGTATGACAAATTTATCATATAAATAAAAAAAGATAAAAAACGTATAGTAAAGTTACAAACCTGGTGGAGGGAATGGAAATCCGGAAGTCAGGTTAAATGCAACTTCTTTCAAAACTTTAGAATCATGTGCTATGCCCTCCCATCCAGCCTATACAAAGGTGAATATCATATCAAAATTACAAATTCCAATTACATTTTGATAACATTCACCTTTTCCTCTTCCCCTATAACGAGTTTGTTGATCAAGAGGCACAACTGCATGTACAAGTGTTCCATCGAGTGCACCTATTGCTCCGGGAAATATCTGCATTAGCCGTCTATGTCGTTCTGATGTATTTCTTGTTGCATTAGACGAGGTTGGTACTATAATTTCTCGTGCAAAACACATCATTGCATGTAAAACCTCATGAAAACATTGATGAATTGTTTATGTGGAGTGATGAAATCTTTCTTTAACAGCTCGAAAACGTTCATTATGTCCTATAACATGTAAAAACATAGCCATATTCTCTTCAACGCTTATCTTCCTACTAGATTGCAACCAATTTCTCTCTGTAAAGTGATTGCATAATAGCAAAAATGCATCTTGTGAAAGACGTATCATATCGAAACATTGTATAATACATTCGTGTATCAAATCCTGCGTATACACATACCCTTTTGCTACCTGTTCACTAGCTCTTATTCTTTTAATTATTCTTTGCCTTTGCCGGACCAACATCAACCAATACCACGAGAATATAAGAAAATATAAAAAGTCACCTTCTTTATCCATGTGTCCCGTTAGATGTCAAATACAAATTACATTTTAATCAATAACATAGCAAACCGTAACATGTAAATACTAAAAGCATAACATTCCATAACAAACAAATTCATATAACATAATTGCATCTAAGAAAACAATCCATAACATAAGTAAACTATAACATACTAAAGTCAAACAACAAACCATAACATACTAATGTCAAACAATGAACCAGAACATACTAAAGTCAAACAATAAACCATGACATACTAAAGTCAACCAACTAATCCAAACTTTCTTCCCGCATTTGTTACCCACGACTCATAAGTTGACAAGTTAAGGTTCAACCAAATTTTCCTATTGCAAACACTTTCAGCAAATAACATAAGAGCAGTGGTGTATTTCGGATCATATTCTCCCCACTCCGAGCTTGTCAACCTTGCCATACAAGCATCCATCTCCTTGTCAAGATTATTTGCTTCCGTGAATGCTTGTGCAGCCTTGATAATTTATTTCCCAACTTCTTTCAACTCATCATCAAGTGTGGTTTCTTTAGGACCATTTCGCTTGCCCCCCTTGTTTTTTGTCCGCCCAGATGATTCCTCATTAGTAGGTTGAGGTACGGTTGAGCTTGTGGTATCTGATGAGGTGCTGGCTCTTCCATCTCTATATCCTCAAAATCATGTGTACTGAAGGTTTCATTGGGATGAGGTAGTGTCGAAGATGACCCCCAACTGTGAACATCGGTCGAGGTCGCCCCATCAAATAGTTGGGTACAAAGATTAGGGCAAGGGAGGGTGCATTTCTCAACTTATCTACATACTTGTTCAGTTGTTTGAAAATTTAATAAATATTGTTAAAGTACTAAAAAAAATAATCTAATTTAAAAAATATGTATATATATACCTTTGCTTCCGCTTCCCATTTTTCATTAGTCATGTTAAAAGAATTTGTTACGGGATTGTAAATATTTCCTGTTTTGTTTTTAAGTTTTAACCACATTTCATACTTTGCTTTTAAATAGTCGTATCGGTTTTTCATTTGTTTTTTGTCGACAACAAAATTATGATCTGTTTTCAATTTCTCCGCGACCAGAGCCCATGAGCTTGCTTTTAGGACACGACCCTCCCGGCCATTACTTGTTAATTCTTGTATACACGCTTCCAAAAAAGTTTTGTCCACCAATTCCGACTTCCAACTAACCCTAGTTCTTTTATCTGTCATGTCTATTGTAAAAAAGAAAAAAAAAAAGTAACTAAAAATCATTCACATAACACACATTCACAAATAAATCATCCACATAACACATGTTTACAAATAAATCAAGCAAAATTGTGATTTCATCATATTTTCAACAACATAAAACAATCTTTTATAAACAAAAAAAACATAAATGTGATTTCCTCATACAAAATAAATTTTGTTCTCATAAGCATATAACAATCTTTTATAAACAAAAACACATTATGAATTGATTTTATAAGCATACAACAATCTTTAACAATCTTTTATAAACAAAAACACATAAATGTGATTTCATCATATTTTCAACAACATAAAACACTCTTTTATAAACAAGAACACATAAATGTGATTTCATCGTACAAAATAAATTTTGATCTCATAAGTATATAACAAGCTTTAATTTATGATTTCACACAAGAATGTACAAGCATATTCAAACATTAGTTCATCTCATGAGTTCATGTCAATTTATTTTATGATAATCCTTCAATCTAACTGAATCCAAGAATAATGAAATAAGTAATTTCAAACTTTGATTTCAGAATGTAATCAGTAATTTGACAACAAACATCAAAGGATTTTTGATTTCAAGAACCAAAAGCCAAAACAGGAAAAAAAAACGCAGAAACTTACCTGTCCTCATTGGCGCTGTGTGCTTGTCGTCGGTGTTGTGTGGTCTTTGCCGGAGAAGGTGGCGCCAAAGGGTTGTAGTCGACGTACGATGGAAGGCGAAGATTTGTTGGGTATCGATTTTTGTCTTCAATTTTGGCGAGAGAAGGGTGAGGCGAGAAAGGGCACAAATCGATGGAAGCGATGATCTAGTCAGGAGGGTATTTTGGATGGACCGAATAAGTAGAATGGAATGGAATGGGTTGACCGAATCAGCTAATATATGATATTATCAAAGATCTGACTGCTGACCGGGTCAGCAGTCAGCAGTCAGTAGGGTATTTAGTTACTTTTTTTGTTCTTTTTTACAATAGACATGATGGATAAAAGAACTAGGGTTAGTTGGAAGTCGGAATTGGTGGACAAAACTTTTTTGGTAGCGTGTATACAAGAATTAACAACTAATGGTCGGGAGGGTAGTGGCCTAAAAGCAAGCTCATGGGCTGTGGTCGCGGAGAAATTGAAAACAGATCATAATTTTGTCGTCGACAAAAAACAAATGAAAAACCGATATGACTATTTAAAACCAAAGTATGCAGTGTGGTTAAAACTTAAAAACAAAACAGGAAATATTTACAATCCCGTAACAAATTCTTTTAACATGACTAATGAAGAATGGGAAGCGAAAGCGAAGGTATATATATACATATTTTTTAAATTAGATTATTTTTTTTACTACTTTAACAATATTTATTAAATTTTCAAACAGCTGAACAAGTATGTAGATATGTTGAGAAATGCACCCCTCCCTTGCCCTAATCTTTGTACCCAACTATTTGATGGGGCGACCTCGACCGATGTTCACAGTTGGGGGTCATCTTCGACACTACCTCATCCCAATGAAACCTTCAGTACACATGATTTTGAGGATACAGAGATGGAAGAGCCAGCACCTCATCCAGATACCACAAGCTCAACCGTACCTCAACCTACTAATGAGGAATCATCTGGGCGGACAAAAAACAAGGGGGGCAAGCGAAATGGTCCTAAAGAAACCACACTTGATGATGAGTTGAAAGAAGTTGGGAAATAAATTATCAAGGTTGCACAAGCATTCACGGAAGCAAATAATCTTGACAAGGAGATGGATACTTGTATGGCAAGGTTGACAAGCTCGGAGTGGGGATAATATGATCCGAAATACACCACTGCTCTTATGTTATTTGCTGAAAGTGCTGGCAATAGGAAAATTTAGTTGCGCCTTAACTTGTCAACTTGTGAGTCGTGGGTAACAAATGCGGGAAGAAAGTTTGGATTAGTTGGTTGACTTTAGTATGTCATGGTTTATTGTTTGACTTTAGTATGTTCTGGTTCATTGTTTGACATTAGTATGTTATGGTTTGTTGTTTGACTTTAGTATGTTACAGTTTAGTTATGTTATGGATTGTTTTCTTAAATGCAATTATGTTATATGAATTTATATGTTATGGAGTGTTATGCTTTTAGTATTTACATGTTACGGTTTGTTATGTTATTGATTAAAATGTAATTTCTATTTGACATCGAACAGGACACATGGATAAAGAAGGTGACTTTTATATTTTCTTATATTCTCGTGGTATTGGTTGATGTTGGTCCGACAAAGGCAAAGAATAATTTGGATTAGTTGGTTGACTTTAGTATGTCGTGGTATACGCAAGATTTGATACATGGATGTCCTATACAATGTTTCGATATGATACGTCTTTCACAAGATGCATTTGTACTATTATGCAATCATTTTACAGAGAGAAATTGGTTGCAATCTAGTAGGAAGATAAGCGTTAAAGAGAATATGGCTATGTTTTTACATGTTATAGGACATAATGAACGTTTTCGAGTCGTTAAAGAAAGATTTCATCACTCCACACAAACAATTCATCAATGTTTTCATGAGGTATTACATGAAATGATGTGTTTTGCACGAGAAATTATCGTACCAACCTCGTCTAATGCAACAAGAAATGCATCAGAACGACATAGACGGCTAATGCAGATATTTCCCCGGAGCAATAGGTGCACTAGATGGAACACTTGTACATGCAGTTGTGCCTCTTGATCAACAAACTCGTTATAGGGGAAGAGGAAAAGGTGAATGTTATCAAAATGTAATTGGAATTTGTAATTTTGATATGATATTCTCCTTTGTATAGGTTGGATGGGAGGGCATAGCACATGATTCTAAAGTTTTGAAAGAAGTTGCATTTAACCTGACTTCCGAATTTCCATTCCCTCCACCAGGTTTGTAACTTTACTATACGTTTTTTTTATCTTTTTTTATTTATATGATAAATTTGTCATACATCTATAGATAAATATTACCTTTGTGATGCCGCATACACCAACACCCGTGGATTTATGGCTCCCTACCGCAATACTAGGTATTGGTTAGCCGATTTTCGAAGAAACAGAGTTTTAACTAAGGAAGAAAGGTTCAATCATGCTCATGCACAACTTAGAAATTACATTGAACGTGCTTATGGTGTATTGAATGCGAGATTTCCAATTTTAAAACAAATGGCTCCTTATCCTTTTCCAGTGCAAAGAGACATAGTCATTGCTTGTGTTGCAGTCCATGATTTTATAAGGAAATGATATTGAAGATGAATTATTTACGAACTTTGAACAAAACACTATGGTTACTCCTAATGTGGGTGGTGGAGGAAATGAAGGTCAAAACATAGAAGGCATAGAATGGAGTTCAGAAGCCGTTGACTATATGACTACTTTGCGTGACTAGATTGCTAATCAGTTATTTTCAAATGGTTCACGTTAAATTGTGTACTTTTTTTTATTATGTATGACAATTTGTATTTGGATTTTGTATTACATTTTGTATTTGGATTTTAATTGATGTATGTTTAATTTGGATTTTATATGATAATTTGTGTTTTTATAATTTTTTTATCCAGCACAAGAGACAACACAAGGGTAATATGGTCATTTTTCATTCAGCACAACCATTCAAATAATTAATCAAACAACATAAACTCAGTCAGATATGGACTCAATCAACATTTCTAACCCAGTAAGCTTCTAACCCAGTCAGCTTTAAGTCAGCTAGCAACTATCAAACGACCCCTAACATAACCGAAATATATCCAAAAAAACATAACCCAACTACATATATAGCGTGTATATAGAGATGCCCAAAATAACATAATAAATACATAGTATTCATAATAAAATAAGCACATTAATAAATATATTATATTATTAATTGTGAGACCCGTATATTATACGAGTTGATTAAAACAAAAATGATATATATAAAGGTCTAAACATGGTTTATGATTTAGTATTACAACTTAACGTTGTAATTGTTTATTTACAAATTGCTTATCTATTGATTTTTATAAAAAAAATTATTATGATGGTTAATTGATATATAAATCATTGTTTATATGTTAATGCAATGTAATTTTTCCTATTAATTAATGAAAAAAAAAAAAAAGACAAAACTTCAAAAATGGTCCCTGTGGTTTTCAAGAATATCAAGTTTAGTCCCTAAGTTCATAAAACCTCACAGATGGTCCCTGTGGTTTCAAAACTTTTAAAAAATGGTCATTTTCGCTAACTCCATTAACTTTTGACCGTTAAGTGAAGGGTATTTCAGTCATTTCACAACCACATGACCATTTATGAAGTTTTACCTTAATTTTTAAAAAAAAAAAGAAAAATAAATATAATTATTTAATATTAAAGGTCCTCTCTCTTCCATTTTCTTCTTCAATTGACTGCAACACACTCGTGTTTGAGAAGCTCCATCCGAACGCCCCTGTTGCTACTACTTTTCTGTTGAGAATTATTGTCGGAGACGAGACAAAAGGATCGAGGAAGGCTCACTGGAAAAAGAATTCATCCCCACCACTTTACCTCCTTAGCTTCGTTGGAGCTCAACCCCAAACACCCCACCTCAATCGTTGTTGCTGCAGCTGCTCCGATTCCCTTCCGAATCATTGCTATCGGTGACAAAGAAGAAACCACAATGAGGCTCGTCGGGGAGTAGCCTCGCCACCTCCTCCGATCGTTCATCGCATCTCCCCCCCCCCCCCCCCCCCCCCCTTCTCATCTTTCCTCACCGGAGTTGCAGGCGCGGCTTACCCGTTTCCTTCCTTCCTTCTCCTTCGCAGGTCAATGCTTAAGCAACCCTTGCTGCTTCGCATCTTATTCCTCCTTCATCAGTCCGATTGAGCACCTGTGACACTCCCTTTGATTGGTGATTGCAACTGCCTCCCTCCCATGTGTGTTTTGATGTCGGATCGAGAAAAGTAACAGTGAAAGAGGGCTCGTCGGAGATCGACGCCACCGCTCCTCACGATTATCAGCCAGTGTCGGAGACTCCAATTGTCCGCCTCACTCGTTTCTTTCCTTCCTGATCACATGAAGGAGAAGACTAAGAATCAAAGATCCTTTTTCCCCCATTTATAGTTATTGATAATCAGCCTCTTGTTTTGCTCTTTGTGATCTATTACCACCACCGAACCACCAATTCCCTGCCATCGAACTATCGTCCGTTCTCTTACCTATCTGATGAAGAAGACGACCCTTGTTTCACTTATCAGAATTGTCAAAATGGTCCTTGTGGTTGTGAAATGATTGAAATACCCTTCACTTAACGGTCAAAAGTTAACGAAGTTAGCGAAAAGGACCATTTCTTAAAAGTTTTGAAACCACAGGGACCATCTGTAAGGTTTTTTGAACTTAGGGACTAAACTTGATATTTTTGAAAACCACAGGGATCATTTTTGAAGTTTTATCGAAAAAAAATTATAATAAAATCAATTTTTTGATATTTTTTATTTAAATTGACTTGTCATTCTATATTTATAAAATTTTAATATTTTTAACTATTTTAAAAAATAGCATTTGAATATATTTTTTATAAGTTAATTTAATAATGTGATTTATGTTTTGAATTTAAAATAACAAATAAGTGTATTATAATAAATATTTTAAAAATCTATCAATATTAAGATAATGTTTTTCATTAATAATATATTTTAAATTAATAGATTAATTATATTAAGATGTAAATTTAATATGAAAATTTTTGAATTTTGAATAAAATAAGTCAATTGTTGTATTCCTAAAATTGAAATCAATGTATAAGATCAAGAAAGGAAAGTTTATTTGACCTATAAATAGTATGTAAAATTACTAAAATAGAAAAAACCAAAAAATTATCAGGTGGAATAAAATTAATTGAATATAATCACAATAGGATATGTGATTAAAATCAATAATAAGAACGTGACATGTTGTAAAAAAAAACTATTTATCAGAATAAATTTAATAAATAAAAAAATATTGCTTATGGTAGTAATGATTAAAGAAAAGAGAAAAAATGATTAAATGAGAAATGACGATGATAGAAAATAGCAAGGGGTTATATTCATTAAACAACATTTTCTGTTTCTCTTAATTTATACAGCAAAACTATATTCCAAATGAAATACTCAACCAAGTTTCAATTTCAGCTTCACATGTTTAAAAACTATTTGCACAATACAATTTATATCAGTTGCATAAATTAATAAATAAATTCAAATGAAGCCCACAAAACAATAAATATAGTATTTATACCTAATTTACTAAACCAGTTGTTCGTGGACTATCCTATTTAATTGAACATTACAATAAAAAAATGTCTTCTCATTCAACTTGTAATTGCTAGACACAAAATGCAAAAATTGACTTGTTTGAAGTCAAAAGCCGAAAGCAGAAATATCACGACTCTCTCCATAGCTGTGGTTATTCAACAAGGTTTCAATGTGATTTATTTCTTTTGGTAATGATCCTGTAAGAACCTGTTTAACAAAAACAATCAGTTGACTAAAAAAACTTGGCTAAATTTTTATATATATATATACATATATTATATATATATACTTATATAATATATACCTCATAACCTGATTCGGTAATTAGCACTTCATCCTCGATCCTGATCCCAATGCCTTGGTATCTGAGTATTGGTAACCGATTGACTAAGTCAGTTGTGCTGACGTGGCAATGACACATCATTATTTTTCTTTTTATGCCACGTGGATTTAAGATTAGTAGTTTAGTTACCTTTGTGCACAGTCGAAGTTTGATGGGATGTATACTCCAGGTTCAATTGTTATCACCTAAAAGAAAAGGAATTATGCAAAGTGGCTAAAACAATTTCGATTAAAAATAAAAATAAAAATAATAACAATATTTTTAGCATTTGAAGATCTAAAAAGATAATGAGATTAGGAAAAGAACTTACAACACCTGGCTTTAATGTACGTTCATACCCGATTTTAGAACAATCATGCACATCCATTCCCAGATAATGACCTGTATTATTTATAAAAAATTTAAGGTTTCTTTTTGAAGTAATAAAAAAAAAAAAAAAAAAAATGACATATCACATATCACCTATACTAGTTGGATTCACTTGGTGATAGCTTTGAAGCCTATCATTTTTCAAAATTCCCATTGCCTTTAATCCTCTACAAAGCTTCTCAACCTACACAACATCAAGTAATTATAAATAAAAAAAACTCAACATATTATAATCATATATATATATTATATTATAATTTAAATATACCGAGTAGTTGTGTATACGCTGGATGCTCATACCAGGTTTGCAAAGTTGAATACATTCTTTATTGGTCTCTACAACCAGATCATACAATTCTCTCTGAAATCATAAGACTTCATGAAATTAATTCCAAAAAATTATATAAATAATAGGATACATGAAATATATAAAATAACTAGAACATACATGAACATCTGAAAATGTGCCACATGGAGGCCAAGTACGTGTGAGGTCACTAACATACCCATGCAACTCACATCCAATATCCATCAAAACAAGCTCCCCATCTTTCACCTAACAATCAATAATATCAATTTTTTAAATAATGTTTTAAACATTAAATAACTCAGCTAAAAAAAGAAGAAGAAGAAGAAGAAGAAGAAGTTCACATTCTGGTCATTTCGTGAATAATGAATAACACTACCATTGGGCCCACCACCAACCACAGGGTTAAACCTGGGAAAACAGTAATTACTATTTGTTAGACAAAAACAATATTACATGTAAAAAAAATGTGTATATGAATAAAAATAAGTTTATATAAAAAAAAATAAAACATACGCCATTCTCTGGGCACCTCTGATTCTACACTCGTATTCAACTTTGGCTGATAAGATATTCTCATAAGGAGATACCTTGGATTGCAGCATAGTTTGTAAAAGAGCCTATTTGAATTTTAAAAGGGGATGAATAAGTTTAGTGGTGAATAAAAAAATAAATAATAATTGTGGGAGTTTTTGAGATACCTGGCAACCTATAGAAGCAGATTGTCTCATGAGATTAAGCTCAGCTGATGATTTGATCCATCTTGCTTCATGGGTGTAAATGGAGAGATCATGGAGTCCACCATTATAAGCAGCTTTCTTGAATGCCTCTAACTCTGTATAAGTTGAGACAGCTGTCTTCACATTATGATATAACTTTGAGCAGTTTTTTATCATGTTTGGAAGGACCTTCAGTGACATAAAACAGAAGTTTATCAATACACAAATCAAATTGTAAAAACTTTGTCAAGTCAACACAATTACTAACCTTATGTAATTTGTTGATAGGATATGATTGATCAGCTTTGAAAAATTCAATAGCAGCATCAACTCCAGCAATCTGTCCTTGCCAAGTAATGTCCTGGAATTCATTGTGGATAAGATTAATCCACTGGAGTTTCATGTTTTTTAATCTTAAATTGTTATTCAGTGTCATATTATCACAAGAATATATGCATACTTGAGGGGTAGGTTCAGGCATAAACATGCACAAACCAAAGTCATGACTCAACACAGCTATTCCACCAGGCTGTTGGCATCCAGTGATGTAAAGATAATCAGAATCTTGGCGAAAAGTGTAAGGTACAACATCTGTCATCATCTTCACAGGAGCAGCTGCAACAACAGCTACACTTTGTTCTGGAAGAAGCTCCAATATTCTCTTCCGCCTTGATATGTATTCATCACAGCTGATTCCTGGTGTAATCTCACCTTCTTTTAGTAGCTATCAGTATCATCATACAGAAATGAAAGTTTTAATATGGAATTAGATGTGAGAGGTAATAAGAAATTAAGAACAACAGATTAGTATAACATTACAGATGATGAAGTATTTAGTCGAGATACCTGAGGATGAGTACTTGGAATTGGTTGCCCAGCATCAAAACACTTGTCTGTAGAGTAAAATTGTCGAAGTAGGATCTACAAGCAAAAGCTATGTATAATATAGAGTTTAAAACCATCGATACAAAAAAGAAGTTATTTAAAACAAGAGGTTTCTGTATATCTATAATAACTCGAATATAATCAGTGTATAGAAATCCTTGAAATGGCGAATATCCTAAAACAGTTCCAACAAGAATTAGAAATTGAATTGAATGCGAAGTGGAAAGCGTTACAGATACTAGAAATTAAGGAAGAGACGTGAATCTCGTTAACAGGTACTGGGGTACAATATCAAAACCCATAAACAGATCATCTATAGATAAAACTAAAAAGCATTAGACAAAAAATCCAAGCAGCAGCAGAGGATGAAATCTATAAACAATCATGAAATACTAGAAGCATTCAAAATTGAGGTTGTTAAACAGTTACGAACCTGATTGACCAATTTGAATGATGGCCTATTACTCGTTAGCTTTCTGTGAAGATGTTGCATTCTGCTACTTACTGGTCTAAACGAATGTAAAAATATAAATAAAGTGTAATAATCCGTAAACAGATGGTCGGCAAATGGAGAAAATAACTCGCCGATCGTCGGCACCTGAGGAATTTTAGATTTCAATTTAGGGTTTTAGGCCATAAACGTGGAAGGGGAAAAACCTCAGTTCATGTTTCATCGGGTAAATTTTACTACAGACCCTCGAAGGTTTCCTTTACTTCAAATATGCCCAAATGATTATTCAAATGGGTTAACGAACTTTAGCTTATTCTTTATATATTATTTTTAAACATATGTGATGACTAATTCTTTTTGTATATTTAGTAATTTATATTTTTTACAGATAACATGTGTACTAAAATCAGTTTAATGGTTATATATATAGAAAAATAAACAAGTTTAATGGTCATGACTAAATATACAAAAAATAATCAACTAAATATATACACATGATAAAGTTTATTACTCTTATAAATCATTAACCTTATTCAAATTGCATATTAGTGATGATATTATATTAAAGCAAAATAAAAAAAATATTACAATTTTAAACTTATTTGGATTACTAATTGAATTTTTTTTTATTAAGCCAATGAGATAATGATTTTTAATATATATATATATATATATATATATATATATATATATATATATATATATATATATATATATAATCATGGGGTATACATGCTGCATTGAATGGTGATGATGTGGCACCGTGGAACCTCAGTAAACAGTAGATGCTTAGCCACGAGGGAGTGGGATGACATTTAGCTCAGCAAGGTGGCATGGCAAAGAAAAAGTAGTCCATATCAAAAGGTTAGAGAGAGAGAGAGAGAAAAAAAAAAAAAAAAAAAAAAAAGTATATGTTTCATAGTGGTGAGCATGAGTCGAGTTGGGTGGGTTTTGGGGTAAAACAGAACCCAACCTGCGTATTTCGATTTTTCGGTTTTAGAACCCAATTGGTTTGGTTTCTGACTGGACTCGGTTTCTCAGTTTCTAAGATCGGTTTTTTTGGTTTATGTGTTCAACCCATGGGTCCACAAGTTTTGAATTTACACCCATTTTTCAGAAAATAGACATAAAGAAAAAAAAATTCAAGTCATTTAAAATAACCAAAAACAACAAACTCAATTATATAGGTCAAAGAAATATTAAGACTACCAGGTTTTTAAGCTCATAACCAAAAAAATTTGATTTTTAAAATTTTAAACCCTAATCTAACGTTTTGGGTTTGATTTTGGTTTTACCGGCTTTTATCAGTTTGGGGTTTCGGTTTCGAATTTGCTCACCCTTAATGTTTCTATTAGTGCTAACCTTATTCAATGTCATTTTTGACCCGATCCTCCATGGTGGCATGTTGAGTTTGTAGTGTGGCAGTTCATGGCTGCTAAAAAGCTAAGGTGACATGGTGGCAAATATGATACCACTCCCTCAAGCATTAGGGTGACCCCGCTGCATGGAGACTCTCCCATGGTGATATCCCCCCCCCCCCCCCCCCCCCGGCGACATGTCCCTTATTTATTTATATTTTCCTCATTTTATATTATTGTTGGCTTTTTTTCAATATATATATATATATATATATATATATATATATATATATATATATATATATATATATATATATATATTACAATTTAACATAATTGAAACAAGATTAACAATACTAAACTAAATTTTTATGAAAAATGAAATAAAGATTTGAAGAGAATTTGATCACTTGTAAAGTGTATTTAAATTGGTGTGTCTCATTCTTTACAATAGATGGGTATTTATAGTGTAAATCTTACTCTTCACATGTCTACGTAACTAGCTATAAGTATTGACTTTTACAAATGCACCAATTATTTGAGTCATTCATCAATGATTTACAACACTCCCCCTCGAATGACACAATTTCAGATTTAGAGTTCCACTTTGAAGTACTGCCTCATTGAAAACCCTGTTAAAGAATACCCAGTGGGAAAAAGCTTTAGCGAAGGGAAAAAAAACTGCAGTGTATAGTTGACTCCCTCTTATTTAGACATCTGTTACATTATATTCTATGCGTATGTCGCATTCCGATGTCATGTACATGTTTCCTGAAGATTACAGTAGGAAGTGCCTTCGTAAAAATGTTTGTTGCATTGTTGCTCGATTGAATATATTTTATTTCAACCTGATGGTTCTTTGTAAGCTCTTGAGTGTACTAAAAAAAAAAACTTGTGAGGTATATGTGTTGTCTTATCGCTCTTGATATAACCTTCTTTCATTTTAGTGAAACATATTGAGTTATTGTAACGCCCGCAGATCCGGGCTAGTCAATTTATAGATAATAGGGATCAAAAACGACTTTTTGACAAAATATTATTTAGAATAAATAATGTTAACCAAGTTGGAGAATATGTCTCAAGGGTTTTGTACATATAACGAAAAGTTATGGCCCGTCGAAGTTTTACGGCAAAACCGGCACGGCACTGGGAGACGTAAATAGTGAATTTTTGATAAAGTACTTTTTAGCCTTAGTGATCTAACCAAAAGTTGTAGTATACGTTAAACCGAGAACATACAAAAAAAAAAAACGCCCAAATCTGACTTCGTATGAGGAAGTTATGAATTTTATAAGATTTGGCATAGCAATGCACAACCCGAAACTCGAATTTCAGTTCGAGCGGTTTTTAGCCTACTTTTAAATTCAAGATCGGTCGAGAATTAGCCGACAGAGCCTAAATGAAAGTTGTAGATCTTGTTTTACCTACGCGTCAATATAAAGAACATTGAAAACGAAGCTCGTATGCGAGAGTTATGATTTTTCTAAGTCGGGAGGGTGATGTGCGAGTTTGGGTGACGTGGCGCGATCACAACCGTTGCTTCCTCCCCAAGACTAGCCACCAGATGGTGACACCTGGCCTGGAACTCGACGAGTTTTGGTGATTTCCAGCCTATAAAAAGGGTGTTGGGACATCCTCATTTCTCACACCTTCCAACTTCACTTTCTCTTTCTACTTTCTCTCTCTAGCCTCCCTTAAGCCCCTTAAAGTCTTGGTAAACCCCCTATCACAAGAAGAAAGCCCCGAGGCTCACGAATCCCCGAGAAAAAAGCCTTTCGGCTCGGGAACGCTGCTCCAGCGAAGCTCGGTTTTCGAGAAAACCCATTGTAAGTGAGCTACGCTAACCTATCTTTAGTATAGCTTATCTTTCAATATGGTAATGTTATTAGGACCTTATAAGGAGTATTTGGGCTATTATTATGGGTTATATAAGTGTTTTTTTTTACGCTTATGTAATAGTAATAATATCTAGACTATTAATTAGTCTCGTCAAACGTTAGACTAAACTCTAGTGGTAATGATACTAGGTTTCATCAATGGATAATTGTTTTAAGAGTAACGAAGTGTTGTCCGAGTGCCGACTCACCACCTTACCAGGTGAGTGCATAGTCCCTTTCATGAACATGATTTTAATACAAATATTGATTGAAGTATTAATTATATGTTTATGTGCGACTTAATTGACGTTGCCTGAAATACGTGTTAAAGAACATACCTGATTATATATGATGATTTAGGATAAAGAGTAAACCTAAATTAATTATGAGGAATGTTGGGTAGTATTTTCTTACGAGTACAAGTGAGTTATACTCATAGAATATAACTTTAGTATATGTTATTGATCCGGGAGTATGGATTAAGACATAGTCAGTTGTCCTTAGTCCAGGAGTATGGATTAAGACATAGTCAGTCGTCCTCAGTCCGGGAGTATGGATAGGACATAGTTATTCGTCGTTAATCCAGGAGTATGGATTTACACATAGACACTTGTCCCTAATCCGAGAGTATGGAATGGGCACAATTATTAATCTGAGAGCATGAATTAGATCCGAGAGTATGGGGTAAAATTTAAGGTATGGGAGTATGAATAGTCTTGTTGTAAGGATTAACGGGGTAGGGTAAGAGTTGCTTATACATATATGGTGAAATTGTATATTTTATGAGTTCTAAATTATATATATGATATAACATTGTGGGATTGAAATCCCTATGTACTCACCAGGTTTTCCAACTTGACCCACTCAGTTTATTTATATCACAGATGTTGATATGAAGTCACATTACACTGAGAGATTAAGGAAATATAGATCGCTAGTGATAATGAATGTAAGTTCTGTTTATGCTTATGTTTCTGTATTGACGATGACATCCCAAATGTTTTAAAATGAATACAAATACTTTTCTTCATAAATGCTTTGATAATGTATATATCATGTTTTACTAGGAACAAATTCCGCAACATTTTTATTAAAAGAGGTACTCTGATTTTTAAAAGCATAAACAAAATCAGTCTTTTCTGACCGTGAAAAATGGAGATGTCACAGTTATCTTCATAGATTATAATTGGACCAATATCCTTTTCAATTCCACATGAAGTTGAAACCAGTTGTGTCATCGATCTTAACCATGTAGATTCTCTACTAGCTTAATTTAATGCAATTATTTCTGCATGATTTGAGGATATGGCAACAAGTGTTTGCTTTTGAGAACGCCAGGAAATTACAATACCTACATCTGCATAACCAATCAAGCCTTGTTTTGAATTGGTAGGATAAAATAACCCTAGTACCTAAATCCCTAGTTCCTCGAAGGTATCGAAAAATATGCTTAATCCCATTCCAATGTCTTTTTGTTGGGGATGAACTGAACCTTGCTAGCAAGTTTACAGTGAAAGAAATGTCAAGTCTAGTACAACTGGTAAGATACATAAGACCTCCAATTGCATTAAGATATGGTACTTCTGGACCAACAACTTCCTCATTTTCTTCGCATTGACTAAATGAATCATTATTAATATTTAATGCTCTAACATCCATTGGAGTGCTTGAAGGGTTGGCATTTTCCATATTGAAATGTCTCAAGTCACTTTTTGTGTAATTTGATTGATGAACAAGTATTCCGTTAGGCATATGCTTAATTTGTAAACGAAGACAATATTTGGTTTTTCCAAGGTCTTTTATTTCAAATTCTTTCTTCAAAAGTTCAATCACTTCAAGGATTTCTTTATTTGTTCCAATAATGTTTAGATCATCAACATAGACAACCATGATCACATATCCAGATGTTGTTTTCTTAATAAATATGCATGGACAAATAGCGTTATTTTTATAACCTTTACTTGTCAAATAATCGCCTAAATGATTGTATCACATGCACATGTATTGCTTTAACTCATACAAAGATCTTTTTAGTTTTATAGAATACATTTCTTTGGGTGTTGCACTTAATGCTTCAGACATTTTAAATCCTTCAGGGATTTTCATATAGATATCACTATCAAGTGATCCATACAAGTAAGTTGTAACAACATCCATAAGACACATCTCTAAAATTTAGAGATTGTCAAGCTTATTAAATATCTAAAAGTGGTTGCATCCATTACCGGTGAATAAGACTCATCGTAATCAACAAACATGGCCTTGTATCTTACAATTTCATCTTTCTTATTTCTCTTTCATACAAATATCCATCTATACCATAATGGTTTCACAATTCCACGTGTGAGGATAATGGTCCCAAAGACCTTTCTCTTGTTAAGAGAATTTAACTCAAATTGCGTAGTCTCCTTCCATTTCATCCAATCGTTTCTTCTTTGACATTTAATGACAGATTGTGGTTCGGGATCATCATTCATAATATCACATGCAACTGAATAAGAAAATATTGCACTTATATTGTCAGTTTCATTTTAGTCGCATATTCTATTCGTTTGACCATAATTTAGTGCATCATCCTCCTTTCCTGGGGGAATTTTGATAATTTGTGTTTCTCTAGTAAATGCATTAGGTAATTGATTTGCCATTTCTTGGATATGCATTGTCTTTTGAACTTCCATTTTACATTGCTATGTGCGAGGGTCAAGATATGATAAAGAAGATTCATGTCATCAAACATCCTTTTCTTTAATCTTCTTTTCTCCCCTAATGATGAGAAATTTGCCTCATCAAATTGGCAATCAGCTAAACGTGCTGTAAAAACATCACGTGTTAATGGTTAAAGATATCTTATAATAGAGACTGACTCATAATCAACATATATTCCCAACCTTCTTTGAGGACTCATTCTTTTCCGTTGTGGTGGTGCAATGGGGACATATACTGCACACCCGAAAATTCTCAAATGGTATATATTTGGCTCTTAACCAAAGCAAGTTTTTTAAGGGAGAATATACATGATATGAACATGGTCTCATGCGTATCAATGATCCAGTATGTAAGATTGCATGGCCCCAAATAGCAACATGAAGTTTGGTCCTCGTTATCAATGATCTAGTTATTAGCTGGAGACGTTTAATCAATGATTCAATTAAACCATTTTGTGTGTGTATATGAGCAAATGGATGCTCAACAATAATTCCTACAGACATAGAATAATCATTAAATGCTTGTGAAGTAAAATCACCAGCATTATCAAGTCTCACTCTTTTGATAGTATGATCATGGAAATGTGTCCTAAATTTAATAATTTGAGCAAAAACATTGCAAATTCCATATTATGAGTTGATAATAGGCAAACATGAGACCATTTGTTGGATGCATCTATTAATACCATAAAGTATCTAAATGGTCTAGATGGTGGATGAACCAGTCCACATATATCACTTTAGGTGACTCTCTTTAAACTTTCATTGGAAAATGTTTTATAATTAACTTTCCAAGGGAACAAGATGTACATTTATAGTGCAGACCAAAATTAAGTGCTGGTAGTTTTTCAAGCACATGGTTTTTGTCTAAAATATACATATATTTCTTATTTTCAATGGTCACAGTTTTTGTGTCATATTCTTTGAAATATATGTCACTGAAACTTAGTAATTTTCTATTAGACTTTGGAGAAAATAAGACATTTTCTATACAAAATCTTGTGCTATTTGGTAATATAAAATGAGCTTTTCCAGTTCCCTCTATCAAGCCTGCAAGACCTGATATTGTATGTATGATTGGTTTTGTTGGTACTAATTTTGAAAAATATTTCTTTGGGTCCAAAAATAGTATGCATACTACAACTATCTACTATGCAAATATCTCTAACCTTTTATTGGTATTGTGCTCCATTTGGACTCATATTAAACATGATTAAGATAGATGTAATGTCCACTTGTTTAATAACCTGGATTAAGTTTTTCATGCTAATAACGTGTTATAAATTTAATGTAATTGAAACAAGATTAACAATACTAAACAAAACTTTAAGAAAGAAGAAAGAAAGATTTGGAGAGAATTTGATCACTTGTAAAGTGTTTTCAAATAGTGTGTCACATTCTTTACAATAGAATGATATTTATAGTGCAAATCTTAATTTTCATATCTCTATGTAACTAGTTATAGGTATTCACTTTTACAAATGAACAAATTATTTGTGTCATTCATTCATATATATATATATATATATATATATATATATATATATATATATATATATATATTTGTGATTAAAAATGAGAATTCGACCGGACCATAGGAACCATTATATATATATATATATATATATATATATATATATATATATATATATATATATATATATATATATATATATATAAATGGTTCCTATGGTCCGGTCGAATTCTCATTTTTAATCACAAAGTTTAAAATTTGATAGGTTACATCCATGTGGTTTGTGAATATTGCAATATATGTCCTTGCTCTATTTAGAAAGACCAAATTACTTTCTTTTTTTTCTTTTGTCTTCTTCTTTTAACAAATTATTATTATTATTATTATTATTATTATATATATATTATTTTATTTGATCTTTATGTTAATAGAATTAATAAAGATTATTTAAATTATTTTACTTTTTTAAATCAATTGTCTAAGTTATATAAAATCAAATTATTATTTATTTTTAGATTTATTTATTTATCTTTCTTTTGTTGATTTAAAAATATTTTAATATTTTTAATGATTTTTTAATATATTATTTGATGTTGTTTTTTTAACGCTTGTTTGTTTACATTACAAAATAAGTTTTTCAGTTTTTGTTCGAATAGACAAATTAAAATAATAACCTTGAAATTCTTGAAATATTATTTGAATATATTATTTAATGTTGTTTTTTAACGTTTTGCTTATTTACATTATATAAAAATATTTTTTTTTACATTTTGTTTAAATAAACAAATTAAAATAATAAACTGATAACTATAAATCGTCTAATATAATTATTTAATTTTGATTTTAGGTATTTTTTTATATCATCCACTTATATGTTGGTGTTTGTTTTTTTATTTAGATTTAAGAGGTTTTATGTATTTTTTTAATGACATCATTCATTTATATGTTAGTGATTATTCATGTATTGCCTAAATAATTTTTTATTATCGTATAAAAATTTATGAAAGAAAAACAAAGTCAAACTATTCAATCTAATATATATATATATATATATATATATATATATATATATATATATATATATATATATATATATATATATATATAAATAAATTGCTAAAAGACAAAGAAAAAAGAAATAAAAGGTAATTTGGTCTTTTTATTTGGAGCAAAGATCTGAAGTGCAATATTCACAAACAATAGATATGTAACCTATCAAATTTGAAACTTAGGGACCAAAACTACGAATTATACCAAACCATAGTGACCATTTATTTAATTTACTCGTGTGTGTGTGTATATATATATATATATATGATCTTAAGAATTTTTTATACAACGACTTCACTTTCTATTTCTAAAAATTTGTTCGTATATGTATAAAGATGTATGAGACAAACTTCAAGGGAAAATATTTATAAGGGAAAATGATTTGATAGGGTAATATATTTTCTGAAATGTACACATTTAGTTCTTATTCTTTTTTTTTTTTCGTAAAATAAACCCTTTTACGAAATTTTTTGTAACAATGCAATCCTTGTGACCGGTTATATCCAGTATACCGGTCTTTTACGAATTTTCTTTTAAGGAAAATGACTTGATAGGGTAAAATAATTTTTGAATTGTACAAATTTAGTCTTTATTCTTTTTTTTTTTTTGTAAAATAAACCCTTATATTTTATTAATATGTACACATTGGGTCCTTTTCACCGGATTTTATAGGTTTTGCTGATGTGGAAGCACAAGTGGCACTAAATATCAATTAATTAGCTTAGTCACCAGATTCTACCTGTTTTGTCATGTACTTCTTCAATCTTTCACAAATCATATTGTACAAAAGATCAAACCAAAAGTCTTCACAAGATCATATATTTGTTGCATTCAGTTATTCTTTCTTCTGTGTTTGATTGCTGCCAAGAACACACCTTAGCTGTGTTGCTTTTTTTAGTGAGCAAAGGGGCAAAACACCCCATGTCTTCTTCTCTAGTCGTGATACACCATCCACAACATCCCTAAAAATCATTGTTGATGCTATCCTCATTCCTTCTCCATTTTCTATCTGGAAGCACCTCCCATCGGAGGTGAGTGATCCTCTAGCAGTAAGAAAAGGGCGGCGACCTTTCTCTTTCTCGTCTCTCTTCCTTCCGGGTCGAATAGCAACAGCCAAACACCCTTTACCTGTTGTGTTTCTTCGATCTATCTCTCTTTGCCTCCATCTTTGAGATATGTTGCTAGAAAAAGAAGAAAGAACCAACGAGGGTGCTACTAGAGCAGCTCCTCGCCGCCAACTACCGTCACTACTTCCTCTTGCCTCCCCCTTCGACCTTGTTGTTTTTGTCATCATTCCTCCTTGCTACCAGTGACGTGTAGGAACATAAAAAGAAGTCACTGGAGATCGAGGTTCTCCTTCTTTTTTTTTCATGATGAATAAAAGTTGGAAAAATCTCGTTGTGGATATGTGGATGCGACCTGGGTATTTCATTTCAACAAAATAAAAGAAAGGGAAAATGACTTGATAGGGTAAGATACTTTTTGAAATGTACACATTTAGTCCTTATTTATTTATTTACTTTTGTAAAATAAATCCTTCCACGTCAGCAAAACTTGTAGAATCCGGTGAAAAGGACCTAATGTGTACATATTAATAAAATATAAGGGTTTATTTTACAAAAAAAAAAGAACAAGGACTAAATGTGTACATTTCAAAAACCATATTGTGTACATTTCAAAAAGTATATTGTTCTATCAAGTCATTTTCGTTATTTATAACTTACCTAAATGTGTCGTTAACCTTTACAACAAACAATATTTGTGTAAACTTACGGGGAATGACATTTAAAAATTGTATGACATACATACATGTAAAAAATTGGAGAGAGGGAGGAGCTGAAGTGAGAGAGGGAAGAAATAAGATCTCGAATCAAGGTTGGATTGGGGGTTATTTGAGGGATGTTGGAGGAGCTGCAAAAACTTTCTTTGTCGCCAACATTCCGGAAAAATGGAATGCAGTGAGATTCTAGAAAGTTTTTTTAGAACTATGGATGTCTTGTGGATGTTTATCTCGCTCAGAAAAGAGATCGTCATGGTCTTTGTTTTGCCTTTGTGAGATTTATCAAAGTGGAGAATGAGGAGAGGTTAGAAAGAGAGATGAACGGGATTCGGTTAGGTGGAAAGAAGTTGATGGCCAATGTTTCAAAGTTCAAAAGAAGAAAGCTTTTGGCAGTTGAGAATAAGCAAGGACTTAGACGAGTTAAACCTGTTTTTTTCAATACAAATTTTGTACCGGTGGTCAGAGGCTCTAGATATTATACTGATGTGCTTTCTGGTATGCATTTAGGTAAATTTGGAAGAGGAAACGAAGATGAATGCATATAATGAGCCCAATATGCACAAGCTTACGATTCTAGATTCTTTGATTCCGCATTCCTATTCTTGGCTCGCAGTTTGCTTGCTGGGTGAAGCAAAGGACATTGAAATGTTGTCTAAGTTCTTCAGTAATTTTAGAGCCTCGGGGGCTTTTGGATTACTCGTTAAAATACTTAGGCTGTTTAAATGTCCTTTTAGATTTTGGAAGGAAGAGTGTAGCTGAAGTGTTTCTAAAAGATCATGATGAAGGTTGAAAGAAGTGGTTTGCATGGATGATTCTTTTTTCAGCTACACAGAATCGTTTGGATAAAAATCAGTGGTATGCCAATTCATCTATGGGATTCTACTTTCTTTGACTGTATCGCTCAGAGATTTGGTAGAATTCTTATTCCGGTTAATTGTTCAAAAGATGTGAAGAATATCTCTTATGGCAGAATGTGTATTCCGTCACGACAAGACTGTATTATTAATTAATGTTTGAATGTTTGTTGGAAGGGATACTCATTCTATGTTAGAATTCAGGAAGATTGTGATGAATGGAGACCTCCTAGAATGTAAGAAAGACTCAGAGGATGACTCAGATTATTATGATGACGAAAAAAATGGTTTAACCGGTGAGAATAAGGATCATAGAGATGATAATGAGAAAGGAGATGGGTTTCAATCGCCGGTGATCAGCGATCAGATGAAGGAGGTGTCTTTAGTGAATAACCTAGGGAATGAGAAAGGGGAATTTAATGCTAGAGACGCTTCGTTACCTGAATTCGCATTTTCCTTGGAGAATAACTTATGTGAAGAAGATGTGGGGTCCATGGAGGTAAATGGTAATATGGACGGTATGTCTAATTTGGGCCATGTGGTAAAAATTGGACTGATTATTGAAAAGGTTTTTTGGGGCCTCTCATATCAATGATCCGTTTGAAAATAGGATGGAGGACTTTAGTGGTTCGCATCATAATTATAACACAATACCTGATCTAGACAAGAGTATGGAGACGTCTGTTTTAGGGATTTTAAAGTCAGGGCATTCCAATTCAATTCAATAGGATACTCTAAAGAGGAGTAAAAGCCATTCCAAAAAAATATTTCCATCAATAAAGTTGAAAGATTTTATTATATCTTCCAACATCAAAAGATGTCGTTTAAGTAGAATGGAAAGTAGAGGACCGAGTAGTAGTAGCAAAAAAGGTTAGTTAAGTCCGGTTAATTCTTTAAATTCAACGCCTTTAGAAGCTGATATGACAAGGAAATTAGGAAATGATGTGGGTTTTGACATGGAAGGAACGAGACAACTCTTATTGTCAATTATTGAAGAAGGAGAGAAAGTTATGTTACAATGAATTGTCTCTCAATTAATCTAAGGGGAGTTGGAGGTCTGCACAAAGCAGACTGGATTAAGGGGTTGAAGACGTTGCATCAGGTTAATTTCCTTAGTACTCAAGAGACACGACTTAAAAACGTGGCAGATATTTCATTTGACTTTTATTGGGATAATTCAGATTTTGAAAGTGCTACAGTTGAATCACAGGGCAGGTCGGGTGTTTTTTTTTGTATATGGAAGCCCAACATTTTCAAGAATTTTAATATTATTAAAGATTCCAATTTAATTCTTGTTTTTGGGAACTGGAATGGAATGAATGGTATTACCAATATTGTAAATGTATACGCCCCTGTAGATGAGAATGAGTGTTCCATTTTGTGGGATAAATTAAAAAACTTGACAGGCTCTTTGAATGGTTGCTAGTTACTGATAGGGGAAAATAATTTAAAACACCAATTAAGTTTCAAAAGTGTCCATATTACACTAATTATCTTTTTTTTTTTTTTTTGTTCAAGAAACACCAATGAATAAATGTTTTTTTTTATTAAAAAGCTAAATAAAGTTAATAGTAAAATTAAGGTTTTTAAAAATTGATCGGCATCTGTGGGTTACGTTCTCTGTTTACCGTTGATCAAAGGGTAAATATGACATGGATTATTAAAAAAAATTAGGTGGAAACATAAATGCCACAAGGGATTTCATTTCACCATCTAGGGTTTTCAGTGAAGGGTGAAATCGATATCTAGGGTTCTTACACAACGGTGAAATCTACAGAAGTGATGGTGAAATTGATTTTTACAGAAGGTGAAGGAGAGTTCGTCAATTGTGCAGCAAGCATGTCTCATTACTCACTCGACATTGATGTCTACCATAAAGGTGTTTTTTATCCTAATCCCTTTGTTTACTTCCATCCTGATAAATTACATGTTATGGGCTAGATGTACGTAATATGGATTTCAAGGAGTTCAAGATCTATCTCCAAAAATTGTTCAAAAATAGATGTTAGGATATGTATTATTGTCTTAAAAATCGGTCCCTTGTAGATGGGTTAAGGGAGCTCAGAGATGAAGATGATTATGGTAGGTTCCTTGATGATGGATTTGATGATGATAATCAAATCATTGTCTACATTGATGACTATCATGAACCCTTACTAGATTGGATTGAAGAAGAGAAAGCTGAAGAATGGGACAGTGGTACTGAAACATATGAAGACGATTGAACTCAATATTGTCGGATGATCTATTGATGGACCATGAAGCTGATGATGAGGACATTCAGTGGCCTGAAGTTGTTGATCCTTTTTTGTCTCGTAAGAATCTTATTCTAAAAAGAGGCATAGAGGACGAAGCTGGTGATAAGGTAAAAAACATCCTATTCACGATCCTAACCAAAAATGGGATAATATGATGCCTGAGTTAGGTATGAGATTCTCTGATTGAGATGAACTGAAACACATGTTAACAAATTATGTTGTGTCAAAGGGTTATGCTTTGTGGTATGAAAAAAATGAGGCAACAACATTGTTAGTAAGGTGCAATAAAAATGAAAAAGGGAAGCCATCTTGCCCTTTTAGACTAAGGGCTAGTCCCATGAACAAGGAAAAATCATTCCATATCAAGTCACTAATTGATAATATAATTGTGTTAGACAAAAAAATTGGGGTGTCTTGTTATGTATAAGTGGATTGGAAAAATGTTAATACCTGACATTTTGGAAAGGCCTCAGTTTAGCTATAGGAAAATGGTAGAAGTGGTTAGGAAAGACTTTGGTCTCAAGGTAAGTCTTGGGCAGTGTAGAAATGCCAAGTACTTTGCACTAGATGAGATTTCAAGCAATTTGGTAAGCCATTATGAGAAACTGTGGAATTATGGTGTTGAGTTATTGAGGGTTAATCCTGGGTTAACAGTCTTCATCGAGACAAATCATATGCCTGATGCTACATACTACTTCAAAAGGATGTATGTTTGCCTGAAGTCTGCCAAGGAGGGCTGGATTGAAGGATGTAGAAGGGTTATCGGTGTTGATGGTTGTTTTTTGAAGGGTAATTGCAGAGGTAAGTTGTTAACAGCCGTTTGTAGGGACGCAAACAACTAAATGTGCCCTCTAGCATGGGCTGTTGTGCTAGTTGAAAACCAGGAAACTTGGATGTGGTTCATTGATCTTATACTTGAGGACATTGAGATGGGAGATACTTGGGGTCTTACAATTATTTCGGACCAACACAAGGTGTGTTTTCGTTTTCTTTTTACTTACTACATTATGTATTATTTTGTACTTTACAGATGAAACTTTTTATCACTTTGTAGGGTTTGATGGAGGCTGTTAAGGAATGGGCACCATCATGTGAGCATAGGAATTGTGGCCGACACATCTTTGCGAACTTTAAGAAGAAGGGGTTCACGGGTGTTGAGTTTACGAGGTTATTTTGGAGGGATGCAAAGGCTACAACCGAATCCACTTTCCGCTCATACATTAGGGAAATTCATACAATGTCCATAGAAGCTTATGAGCACCTGGTAGAAAGAGACCCAAACACATGGTGTAGGGCATTCTTTGAACCTGAGAGCTGTTGTGATGCCGTGGAAAATGGTATATTTGAATCTTTCAATGCATCAATTGTAGAGGCCCGGAAGAAACCAATAATAACAATGCTGGAAGAAATCAGGTTGTACGTGATGAAGATGATGTACAATCAAAAGCTTAAGGGGCATAAGTGGGACATGGAAATCTACCCCTCTATTAGAAAGAGGATTGAGAAGATGAAAGAACAACAAATGTATATTCTTTAATTCTAAGTGATTTAATATGAAATAACTTACCTTCTTAATATGAATTCATAACAGGTATTGGGATGTTGTTCCAAGTGGTGAGTAGGAATTTGAAGTGAAATTAGCCCATGAAGTTTATGCAATTCACATTGAAAGCAAAACTTGTGGTTGCAGAGCCTGGAAAATCAATGGTATCCCTTGTGTGCATGTCATTACTGCAATATTATACCTGAATGGAAATGTAGAGGACTATGTAGCCGTATGGTTCAAAACAAGCATGTTTGGAAGTTGTTATAGGTATCCAATCAAACCAATTAATGGAGCTAACATGTGGCCCGATGTTCTATGTGATCCCATATTACCACCTAGGCGTAGGATAATGCCAAGGAAGGCCTAAAGTAAACAAAAGGAAATGTCCTACAGAGAATGAAGGAAGGCATGCAATTAACAAGACATGGATGTCCATCTCAAGATGTAGTAACTGTCATCAAGAAGGACACAACAAGAGGCGATGTCCATTGCTCACAGAAGGTTGATTTTTATTTTGATTATTAATTCATTTACATTTGTATAATAATAAATTTATTTGTTTTAACAATGCCGCAAATAAAGAAACTGTTGGTAAAGAACCAGTTGGTGAAGAAGGTGATGTTGAAGAAGGGGTTGATGAAGAACCAGTTGTTGAAGAAGGGGTTAATGAAGATGCGGTTGGTGATGAAGGTGCTATTAAAGAAGGTGATATTGAAGACTACCAGGAGGATGATATTGACCACCAAGAGGATGAGATTGACCATCAAGAAGATGAAATTGACCATCAAGAAGATCATGTTGAAGACCACCAAGAAAATCATGTTGAAGACCATCAAGAGGGTGTTGTTCAAGATGAATTTCACCACATTGAAGTTGTTCAAGATGAAGTTTACCACCATGAAGCTGTTGTTGAAGTTGACCACCATGAACATGTTTTTGATAAAGTTGACCACCATCAGTATCGACCTGTTTTTTTTTCCAGCATTTTGTTGCCAACAAAAGGCGATTACCTTCTGAGAGGATCATGAAACTGAAGTTAAGGAAGAAGGTGGTAACAAAAGATGGAAGTGGGGAAAGTCATGAAAATCCAGTCACCTTAAACTAGGATAGGTGTTTTGTATTAGGATTATGTCAAATACTATGAAATGGTACATCTTTTGGTGCTTAGTGCACATATTTTGGTGCTTAGGCTTATCTATTGATGCTTAGGCTTGTCTTTTGGTGCTGTACACATTTACCAACATTTAGTGCCATGTGCACATGCTTGATTATGTGGTTTAATTATGCTTAATAAGTAGTTTATTACTTTTTATGCATATTATAACGGTTTACCATTTTGCCCCTGTTTGTTAAAACTATGTTTAAATTGGTAAAAACAGTTTTGTGGGGCTTGTTGTGTGGACCATTTTGCCCATGAAAACCTGTTAAAACAGTCTCATGGACAATTATGTGTATTGCACTACTGTTATTACTCAAAACTGTTTGAAACAGTTTTATGGACAATTTTGCCCCTGCTGTGATCACTCAAAACTGTTGGACAATTATGTGTATTGCACTGCTGTTATCACTCAAAACTGTTTGAAACAATTTTATGGACAATTTTGCCCCTACTGTGATCACTCAAAACTGTTAAAATAGTTTGAAAGAGTTTTATGAACAATTTTGCCCCTTATGTTGAAATACCATTTGAAACACAAATTACATGCATAATGTCAAACAGTTTTATGGACTATTTTGCCCCTGCTATTATTATTTGATAAAAGTGCAATGCTATTATGTGTATCGGTCTTCATAAACACCTTTTTTTCATTCCCACTTCATAACCACATTACATGAGTTCAATGAAACTACTTTGAAGATACATATCCCGATAATTTCAAAGTACATTTCCCTTACATAATCACATTAACACTGCATCATTTACTTCACTACAAATAAAAAAACAAACATCAACAAGAAACATTTCATTTTATCCAATTCCTTTCTAATACTCTTACATTCCTTATCAGTCTTCACCTTGTATTCACTGAAATCATGTTCCAATATTGCAATCTTCACTTCACTATTGAAATCATGTTCTTCATCTTTCTTATTCTTGTTCTTGGTTATAATTTCTTCATCTTCATCAACCCATTCCCAGAAATCACATTTATCTTGTGGATCCTTCATCTTCAATTATAACATAAACAAACAATATTGTAGCATGAAAAACAAGAGGGTACCCAAACAAGAACAAGCTTTTAGATACACTTACCAAAGAGTTAGGACAAACCCTAAATTTTTTACTAGGATTTGCCTCTGTTGTTGATATCCAGATACGAGAAGGAAACCCACAATCACAAGGATTTTCCTTATCAATTGTGCTCTTTGACTTGTAAATTTTTTACCTTGAGCATAAGCTGGAGGATCGAGATGAAGAAGCCATGTTGAAGAAGTCGATTGATTAAGGAGCCGTATCCCCCATTATGCCTTATATCTACTTATAATATGTAACTTTTAGACTAATGCCACATAGATATGCCAATGCACCACATATATATGCCAACTCATTTACCCCCAATCGTTTACCTGCAAGATGTCGGTCACTATTATAAAACCTTAATTTTACTGTTAACTTTATTTGGCTTTTTAATAAAAAAAACATTTCTCCGTTGGTGTTTCTTGAACAAGAAAAACATAATTGGGGTAATATGGACACTTTTGAAACTTAATTTGTCTTTTAAGTCATTTTCCCTACCGATGGGAGACTTTAATGCAATAAGGCGTCGAAGTGAAAGATTTTCTAATGGTGGAAGAGACTCTAGTATGAATGAATTCAATAATTTCATCATGGAATCAAATCTCTTTGATTTTAGCATGGGTGGGCTTAAATTCACATGGATGAGTGAAGATGGAAAAAGTCTTAGTAAATTGGACAGGTTTCTTGCATGTGGCAATTTTATGAACAAATGGGGGTTAGCTTCGGTCACAATTCTGCTAAGAAGGTTTTCGGATCATTGTCCCATTATTTTAGTTAATGATTTTATTGATTTTGGGCCCTATCCTTTTAGATTTTTCAACTCATGGTTCAAGTTAGATGAGCTGGACTTTGTGGTTCTCAAAGCTTGGATGAATTCGACACCTTCGGGAACTGTTGATAGAAGGTTATTAGAAAAACTCAAAGCTGTCAAGAATGAATTGAAATTATGGAGGGCTGATTTGAGAAAGAAGGAGAAAGAAGAATATATTCAACTTCTTACAAATACTGATATGCTAGAGTTAGAAGCTGAAAACATGTCCCTTTTGTTTGAGGAAATAAGAAAACGACAGGATTGGAAAAAACGGGTGATGGAGATTGATGAGATCCATAGATTAAATTTGAAGCAAAAATCTAGATTAAAGTGGGATGTGGATGGTGATGAAAACACATCTTTTTTTTTTCATGGGATTGTGAATAATAATAAAAGAAAGAACCGAATTCATGGTCTCAACATTGATGGTACTTGGACGACCGACCGGAAAGACTATAGAAAAAGATGTGGGATTTTTTTAAAGAAGTTTAAAGAGTCATTTTATAATCGACCGAAGCTTATAAGTGATAAATTCAATAAGATTTCGGATGGAAATAGGGATTTTCTCATGGGTTCTTTCTCCAAAATTGAAATTAAAGACACTATTTAGTGTAGTGGAAATGATAAGGCGCTTGGACCCAATGGTTTTACATATAATTTTTTAAAGAATTATTGGGACTTGATAAAAGGTGATGTGATTATGTTTGTGAAAGACTTTGAGTCATTCGGTATCTTGGAAAAAGGATGCAACTACACTTTTATCTCTTTAATTCTGAAGTCTAATGATCCACTTTCTTTAAAGGATTATAAGTTGATTAAGCTTGTTGGGTGTTTATACAAGGTGCTCTCGAAGATTCTTACTAATCAGCTTAAAAGAGATTTGGATAAAATTACTTGTCCTGAACAAACCGCTTATGTGGAAGGTAGAAGTATTTTGGATGGTCCCATTTTACTTAATGAAATCATTACATAGACCAAAAAGTGTAAGAGAAAAACCTTGAATTTCAAAGTGGACTTTGACAAGGATTTTAACTCCTTGAGTTGGGAGTTCTTAGACTCGATTTTGGATTAAATGGATTTTGGTTGGAAATAGAGAATGTGGATTAGGGGTTGTCTTTCTTCGAGTAGGGCCTCGGTGTAGTGCTTGGTTCCTAGTACGTAATTTAAATATGAATTCTTGCACTATTACTTTGGGACTCTACAAGTTGGAGGCCCTAACTCGTCGAGTCAAGGCAAAGTTTGGACACGGGTGGAAGAATCTACTCGCCGAGTTAGAGGCCCCGACTCGATGAGTAGGCCTGTCTGGATGAAACCCTAAGTTGAAGGTTTGCATCCTATTTAAACAACTTATAGGGCCTCCACTCCAGCCTCCATCATCCTCAGACTCTATTCATGAAACCCTAATCAATTATTGAGTGTTCTTGAGCTTTGTATGATTTGTGTGTCTTTGAAGCTTGAGAAGAAAGAGGAGGCTTGGGAGATCAAGAGAAAGCAAGTAGATATAGAGGTTTTATCACATTTCTAGCTTGTTTGAGGTAAAAAGTTTAAACCTTGACCATTTATCTCTTAGATCTCTAGTTAGGGCTAGTTTCTACCTTTTCTAGATCACAGTAAAGCCATTTCAGGATTGTGTGCTTCTTTGGGGTTGTATATTTAGATCTTGAAACTTGAAGGGTTCCCATGGCATAAAGGTGCCAACTTTATGGCCATGGGAGTCCCATGCACCTTGTGGACTTCATTTTTGGGTCTTTTGAGCTTGAAGACCCATACATAGACGTAAAGTTCATGACTTTACGTGTAATATGGACCCTAGGAGGTCAAATCTGTGTTCTGGATACATTAAGCCTGACTGAAATCAACTATATGGACATGGACTTTGGGGGACTCGACGAGTTGTTCATGGGACTCGGCGAGTCGGGTTAAGGTTCCCAAACCTTTTCAGTTTCTGATTGATCTCGTTGAGTTTAGAAGAGGACTCAACAAGATGGACATGAATATGGACTTGAATATCGAAGAATTCGACGAGTTCAGGGATGAACTCGGTGAGTTCAAGGAAATGTCCCAACTATATGAAGAAGAAATCGACGAGTTCAAGGAATAACTCAGCGAGTCATGAGCAAAAGGTCCTGATTCTGTATGAAGGAGAACTCGACGAGTTCTTGAAAGACTCGACGAGTACGATCGAAATACCATCACTTTGAGGATTATGGAACTCGACGAGTTGGAGGGGGGACCAAATCAACGAGTTGGGTCAACCAGATGTTGACCTTGACCAAAAAGTTGACTTTGACCAGGGTGTTGACCTTGACTTTGACTTTGACCTGATTTGACCCTTGAAAGGGTTAAGAGTATAAAATGGTAATTACAGAAGGTTGTATTGTGTAGGAGTTGAGATGTGTTGATCCCGACATCAAGGACAGTTCAGACACTTCACGACATTGAGGTGAGTTACCTTCCAGTAGAAGTAGGTCGAAGGCACCAAGGTTGGCCCACTAGTAAGAGCTATAGTAGAGATAATTGTCTTCGTGATAATTATCTGGTATATTGTTATCTGTTATGTCTATGTGCTTGTATGCTAAGATGATTATGTGATATGTGATAGTAGGGGTAAGATAGACCACAATACTGGTCGATATGGCCGAAGGGGTGTGACAGTACCCAAATAAGTCAGGCAGTAGATGAGTTGTATGTTTATGCACTAGTATGTTATGTGGTAGAGTAGGGGTGAAATAGTCCTTAGTACCGGTTGAAAGGAACAAAGGGGTAGGTCAGAACCCAAATATGCCAAACAAGGTTACCGGTCGACAGGACCGAAGGGGTTGGCCAGCACCCTGATATGCTAGACAAGGTACCGGTCAACAGGACCGAAGGGGAGGCTAGCACCCGGATATGCTAGGTAAGGTACCAGTCGACAGGACCGAAGGGGTAGTTAGTACCCAATTATGTTATGAAGTATGTGTTATGTATGGTATGTGGTATGATGGGGGAACTCACTAAGCTTTGTGCTTACAATTTTCAGTTTTGTTTTTCGGTACCTCTTCATCGAAGAAGAAGGAGCCGACACGGTAGCAACGCATCACACACACGAGAATTCCGCATAATGAGATTCTTGGGATTGTACTCTAACATTATTACTATTTTTATGATATGGTTTTGAGGCATGTGATTATGTTTTTATGAAATGATGTGACTCGATGATGTTTTCTTATAAATGTTTTTCTAAATCGTTATATCAAAAATGAAATTTTTGCCCCTGAAAATTGGGACGTTACACTCAGTTTTGGTCAACGACTTGCCTACAAAAGTGTTTGACGTCACTAGAGGAGTTAGGCAAAGGGATCCTACAGCGCCATTTCTTTTTATTATTGCTATGGAAGGACTTCATGTTTGTATGGAAAGAGCTTGTGAACTTCACTCCTTTCATGGGTTGTCTCTTCCATTAAATAACATTTCTATCTCGCATCTTATGTATTCCGATGTTGTAACTTTCACTGGATATTGGTCGGAAAACAACTTTGTTAATCTTCATAGCTTACTTCAATTCTTTTTTTCTTGCCTCAGGTTTGAAGGTAAACTTGCACAAAAGCAAAGTTTATGGCATTAATGTTAACTCTTTGGAGATTGATAGGCTTGCTAGCATCTTGAAGTGTAAGTCCTCTGTTCTCCTTTTCACTTACTTGGGCCTATCGTTTGGATCCAATATGAAGCTAGCAAAGCATTGGAGTCCAGTGATTGAGATAGTAAAGAGGAAATTATCAAACTGGAAGGCGAAATGCCTTTCTTTTGGTGGACGTCTCACTCTTGTTAACTCGGTGCTTAGTAGTCTTCCACTTTACTGCTTTTCTATTTTTAGAGCTCCAAAGAAAGTGATTAATATTCTACATGGTTTGAGAAGGCGGTTTTTATGGGGTGGAGATGAAGCTAATAAAAAAGCTATTGGGTTTCTTGGGATGTTGTTACGAAATCGAAAGAAAATGCGGGTCTAGGAGTGAGTTGCTTCGACTCAAGAAACTTGGCGCTTCTTGAAAAGTGGTGGTGGAGGTTAAGAGCTGGGTATGATGATTTGTGGTGCTCTTATGTCAAATCCATTAATAATATTATGCTTATTGATGGCAAACCCTTGGCGAAAAATTCTTTAAAAGGTGTTTGGCTTGATATCTCAAATTTAGATAAGGATCTTTGTGATAAAGGAATTGAGTTGAATAGTCATTCAAAAGAGTAATAGGTAAATGGGATAAAACTCACTTTTGGAAGGATGTTTGGTGTGGTGACTTGAAGCTTATCGATATCTCTATGCAATTGAAACTGTTAAATATTGCTTAATTAGTGATAGAGTGGGTGGGGGGGGGGGGGGGGGATGGAACGGAGAAACATTTCTTTTGGGAATGGTCTAGACAAACAAGGAGGGGGCATGAAATGAGGCAATTATCAGACTTGAATGATATGTTGAATAATTTTCAGTTTCATCTTTATAATGACATGTGGACTTGGAATGCTGATAACAAAGGAGATTTCTTGATCAGATATTTAAAGCTTCTTATGGAGAATCATGTTACACATATGGCAACTTCTTTCAAATGGGTTTGTTCGATCCCGCTGAAGATCAATTGTTTTGTCTGGAGAATGATAAAAAAATAGGATTCTTTTGGTTCCTAACCTGATGACGTGTGGTATAGTGATATCATCCAACTTATGCACTTTCTGTCATGATTTTGATGAAGGGCTAAATCACGTTTTCTTTTCCTATGGGTATGTCTTATTACTGTGGAAGTGGCTTGTGGAGTAGTCTAGAATTCTTCCGGAACAACCATTTTCATCTCTTGATTTGGAAACGATGCTCAATTAGGTTAATAGTGAGGAAACGACTCAAAATTTGAAGTTGTCATTAATCTATTGCACCATTTGGATGATCTGAAAAGCTAGAAACACAATTGTTTTCAGTAATGAGAGGCGATCTACAATGGCGATTGCTGATGATATTAGCATGCTTACATTTAATTGGCTTAAGAATAGATCTAAATTTAATGCTCTTAGCTGGCATATGTGGTGTAATTCTCCTTTATCTTGTTTTTCATGAACTTTATCTTGAGCGCCTTGCTTAAGCTTTTGTTTTTTTCTTTAATGAGATGTTTTGCTGTTAAAAAAAAACATGAATCCAAACATGGCTTTCCTATAATGATTGGAAGCATTAGGTCCATAGATGTGACGTGATCATTCATGCTTGATGATAACTCTAAAATCAATGGAGTCATAAGTTCTATAGATTTTGCATGTATACTTTGGTGTTTTCAATTCCAATAATGACATCAATATTCTTAATCAATTGGCAATATTCAACAACATGTTAAATATAATAGCATTCGAGTGTCCGTTTGAAGTTAATAGAGTACAATACAAGCATATGTGTTATCATACTGATTTGATATATCTTGAAGATGCTATATTTTTCAAATCCTTTACTTGTTTACAAGATGAAAAATAAAGAACGTTTAAGGCAATGCACGAAGCAACAAGTAAGGATGTGGAATGAGTATTCTATGTCCTTAAGCAGCCTTAACATGTATTGAAAAACCTGACATGGTCATTGTCTCCGGAAAAAAGAAATAAAAAAATATAATATACATATATGCATCATATTACATAAAATGATTTTATGATTAGAATGTCATGTTATTTGTAGTTATGATAAAACCGATATTTTACTGTCTTATAAAAAAAAACGATGTCTAAAAAATACCTAGCTAATATCAGGGAGATACGCATCGGAAACGCATCGGAAAAACATAATAATATTCGTTCTAGTTTGGCAGAACATATATACACAACTCTGCAATCTAACAAAGATGAAGACTATATATTCATATTTTTCATTATTATTTTAGGTTAATGTTATTTCAAGTGGTAGAGATGTTATTTATTATTATTATTATTATGTAAACTTTTATTTTTTTTAGTTTAAATTCATGAAAGTTCTAATTATTGGTAATCTTATATGTGTTTATTTAGTAAGTTAGGCGCTTTAAAGTAATATCTTATATGTGTTTATTTAGCAAGTTAGGCGCTTTAAAGTAATAAATGTTAATTGTATTAAAGAATAAAAAATAAGAGAAAAATGAAATATGTATATATAACATACTTCGAAGGATAAAGTGAATAAAACAATAGCGATGCTCTGATGATGTGATAACGAAATATGAAAGTACACACATGACTTAAGGCCATGCTTATCCGGTTGTGTACGTTGATTAATCACTTTTAAAAACAATTAAAAATGAAGATGTTACATACGAGGGACAATCGATCAAGAGAAAATATCACCTGCCAACTTATAGTCACGGGTCACGACCATGACCTATCTTTATGGTATTGTTTATATTTTTTTTTTCTTTTCAATTTTAACAATTATATAATGATAATATATTATGAAAAGATATAAAATTATATCGATTTTTAATTCCCTATGAATAAAATATAATACTATACAAAGTATCATATAAAATATATTTTGATTGTATTAAGTTGTTGTAACGCCCTGTTCCGAATTGTTTCCTATTTTGGGGCTCTGATCCGAAGATGAATTATCATCACAAGGCTTAATGCCTTTAGGGAAAAGGAGATTTAGACCTATTTGGGGTGTGGGTAATGTAGGTTAGATGATATGGGAGTTTGGTTTGTGATTTTGAACCCAAATGTATAACAGTAAAGTGGTAGTTCGAGCTTTTTATGAATTTTGGATCTTTGTTCGGAAAGTTTTAAGGCGAGGATGAGTTGGTAGAAGTAAGTATCATCGAAAACGGACTTAGAATGAAGAAGTTATGACCTTCGCAGTTTGGTGGTTTTAGGGTTAGACCTAGTAGGCGGGTCGTACACAAGTGTATGTTATGTGTACTAGTTTTAAGCCTAGTATACGGGGCGTACATAGGCGTACGACGGGTATATTAGTCAGATACGTTGCGGGTGCCTTATGGAGTACACATGGCATACCAGAAGTATGCATGGCGTACTCCAGTCAGATCCAAACCCTAATTTAGGATCTTGGACCCTATTTAAGCTTCTTAACTCACCACCAAACCCTATTATGTTCAGCCTCCATCCCTTTAAACCCTAGAAACGAAACCATAGTCCCCATTTGAGTGTTTTTGAGATTTTGGTGGTATTTCATGTTTTTTGGTGTTCTTAGAAGAAAAAGGAACTTCTTGGAGAAGTATGGGATTGCTTGAAGCTTTTGGATCCATGTTTGTTGCATCATGATCTACCTTTTGGAGGTATAAACTTTCTACCTTGATGATCATTATGTTAGATCTAGTATATGGAGTATTTTGGAGCTTTTGAGTCTTTTAGTGTTAAATGTGAGCTTTTGATTTACTCTAGAAGTAATGGATGCTAGATCTTAGCTCCATCCAGTCCCCATGTTCATAAAAATGTTAACTTTATGGAGTATTTTGACCCATGCATGTATTAAGACCTTTGTTAAGTTCTTTTGTGAGCTCTTGAGTCCCAAAAAGCCATGCATGAGTGAAAAGGTGACAACTTTACGTGATAAGTGACCTTATAGAATTAGATCTGATAGTTTAGTATGCTAGCTTAACCAATTAAGTGCTTATTGGAGTGAAAATGCGACATGAGGAGTACGCTAGGTACTTGTACATTGTGCTTCGAGGGTAAGTATGTCACAACTAGGAAATTCTATATTTTGGTAAGCATTGACAAAAATCAACAATTGTAATCAAAACTTGAAAGCATGCATGATGTTTATTTAGTGACAAAAAAATTTCATCAAAAACACTATTCAAACACTTTCAATAGTCAAGTAAAGACTGGAAACCCTACAAATCCCGATTTAAGTCCATTATGGACTAGGATTTCCTTATTAGGCCTAATGGACCAATAAGCATCTAATTTGACTATTTTGGGCTTAGAACCCTTAAATGGGTTCTAACTAAACCCACTTTCATGAAACTTAACATTTTGGGCCATAGTAGGCCTAAAATAAATTGGTTTGCCCTAATGGACCAAATAGGGCCATAATTGATCCAATTAACCTTAATGGATCATAGAACCCATTCTTTTATGGCATTTGGTCCGTGAACTACCCTAAAGGCCCAATGGGCTAAAAACCTCCCTAATGGGCTGTTGGATTAGTGTCTAAGGCTGTAACTATATTTGGTAAGTACTTGACCCGGTTGTGCATGGTCCTTTTGGGTTGCCTTCACCATAGCAACTTGACAGGATGATTTGTTAAGAGAGAAGAATATTATTGTTAATATATTATGAGAATAATATATTAAAGGATTGATAATGTTATTTGATTAATATAAGTCATATATTAATTAAGAATTAATTTGGTGACTTAAAGAGGTTAATTGAATAAAGGGGCATAAACTATCAAATGTGTGATAGTTGTGTTTTGGGCTATGTATTCTTATAGATAATGGGGTGGACGAAATTTAGGGTTTGGGAAACTTAAATTCGTCCAAGCCTAATATCTAGGAGGATCTTGGATTGCTTAGGGCCTAAGTTATTCAATTAGGGTTAAAGGTGAAACCCTAGTATCCCATAGTATAAATAGACCCCTAGGGTGAGGGAAATCGACACTCATGCAAGGCAAGAAACCCTAGGGCCGATTTCTCACCCTCCTTCCTCTCTCTCAAATCATCTTCTTGCTAGGTTGTGTTTGTGAGCCATTAGAGGAGTGACAATTGTGACTCTAAGCTCCAAGAAGAAGAAGTATCAAACAAGCAACTCAAGGTATTCTTCTAGATATGTTTTTCATATGCTATGAATTGTTTTTTTACACTAGATCTATGAATGAAAGTCTTGGATACATGCATGTTCAATTAGAGAAACCTAGATCCAAGCAATTAGGGTTTGCATGTACACATAGGAAAGTTCTTATGGCTCAAACCCATCAGTGGTATCAGATCTTTGATTGATTTCTATTGAATTGATGCATTGGTTAATTGCTTGTTGCTTAAAAATTCGATTTTTGGTCTTCTGCCTGATGAACTCAGCGAGTAGCTCCAACTCGGCAAGTCCATAGTGGGAACTCAGCAAGTTCGAGCGTCAGAAAGAGGGAGTTTCGAGATTTCTTGCTGTTTTACTTGAGGAAACTTGCCTTAACTGTTTTGGGTCATTAAAATCCGATTTTAACCATATATATGAGTATATTCTTGACCAAACAAAATATAATTACCAATTAGTTAAATAATAATTTCCTTATGTGATAATAATTGATTATTTAAATTGAATTGATAAATTGTTTAGCAAGTAATATTGAATAAGATCAAATTGAGATAATCTAATTAGTTTATTTATATTATTTTCTATTTGATCCTTATGTTTTGAAAAAGTTTAAAACTTGTCCTCAAGTTTTGAAATTTAAGTTTTGTGATTAAAAGTTTAATTTGAATAATTTAAATTTCAAGCCCTAGAATTTTACAAGTTTAAAATTCAACTCTATACTAATATATTATTACAAGCTTAATATATATATATATATATATATATATATATATATATATATATATATATATATATATATATATATATATATATATATATATATATGATTAAAAATGCTAGTCTTACCGTTAGTAGGCCTCATTCATTAAGTCGGTCTATAAGGTGGGTATAAGGTTGCTGCTTATAAAATGACGCTTAATGGGTGTACACTCATATCTACCGCTTGCTTGACTGGTGGAGGGTTGTTAGACGAACGGGTAGGATAGGGCAAACATCTTCTCATTAATAAGTATAATGAATCTATGTAAAGTAACTTAACTAATTTATAAAATTCCCAATCTTAGTTACTTTAGGAAAAGTGAATTGATGCAATCCCATGAAATTACACTTTCCACCCATGATTGTAGCAATGAAGGCACCATGTAGATTTGCATCGTTATTCACATCTGCTTTGTGATCCTCGGCATCCCAGTCACAAACTAGAGGGGCATATCGAGATTTAAACATGTCATTGAAAAGTTCAATGAATCTCAAAATCTAGGAATTCTCTATACATTTAAAACTTAAAGCTTATTTTTTTCTTGGTGAAGAATTAGTGAATCGTCGTTCACTTACCTCCAAATTATTTGCATGTTGGATTACAGTATCCCTTTTCTAATGTGTAAATAATGTTGTTGGGTCCTAGCCCTAAATTTTCATTTTGGGTGATAATTAGGGAATTAATTCTAATCAACTTTGTTCCTTTCTATTTGTAGATGTCTAATGCAAACAAAGCTGCTACTAGCTCATTCACGCTAATGAACCTTTGTCAAAAAGTGACTTTCGATGGATCGAACTTTAGCGAATGGATAAGATACATTCGCACGATTACACGTTACAAGGAAAAAGAGTATGTTCTCGATGAGAAGCTCGAGAATATCAATCCAGAAACTGCTACTCCCGAAGAGATGGCTGTCTTTGAGACACATGAACGTGATGCAACGAAAGTCCATTGCATCATGATAGCCACAATGAACTCAAAATTCCAAAAGTCCTATGAGGACATGTATCCTTATGAGATGCATCTAGACTTGATGGAGCGATACCACCAAAGCGCGAGGCAAGAGCGCTATGAGATCATAACGAATATGATCACTGCTAAATGGGAAGTGGAGAATCTCTTACCGTGCACTTGCAAAAGATGCAAAGGTATGTCGATCGTCTTCGCAAGTTGAAAGTCAACTTTGGGGAAGATTTGGC
Organism: Lactuca saligna; assembly: GCF_052625555.1. NCBI lineage: Eukaryota > Viridiplantae > Streptophyta > Magnoliopsida > Asterales > Asteraceae > Lactuca > Lactuca saligna. Next base: position 265,126,272 of record NC_136421.1, on the reverse strand, counting down.
TATCGACATTGTTCTCCACTCCTTTCCCTCATGCTACAACCAATTTAGGATGACCTACCACATGAACAAGGAAGAGGTCACCCTAATCAAACCCCAAGGGCTCCTAAGGACTTCTAAGAGCAACCTTAAGGACATGTCTGTTGCACCATCTCCTAATCCGTCTGCTGCTCCTGTTTTGGCTATTGGGCAGGGAAGGGGCAAGAAGAGGAAGGCTTCTTCGAAGAACCACCGCAAGGGAAAGTCCCAAGATGGTTCCTCTTCTAGTGGGACCAAGGTTGATCATGCTAAGCCCAACCCTAACCCAAAAGAGGCGGAGTGCCATCATTGCCACAAAATAGGGAATTGGAAGAGAAGTTGCCCAGAATATCTGCAAGCCATCAAGGATGGAAAGATCAAGCCGTCTTTCGCAGGTATTTACACAATTAAATCTAATGATTCATCCCATGCTATTTCTTGGGTTCTTGATACAGGGTGTGGTTACCACATTTGTTCTGATTTGCAGGGACTAGGAAGAAATAGGGATGTGGAGCTTGGAAGAATAAATCTAATCATGGGGAACAGAAGATCGTCAAATATTACCAAGATGGAGTGTATTCTTTAGTGCTTAGTAATGGATTGAATTTAGATTTAATTAATTGTTGCTATGCCAGATATGGCAAGAAACATCATTTCTTTTCATGGTTTATTTAGAAAAGGATTTAGATATTCGTTTAATAATGAGAATGGTTCGATTTATGCTTATCTAAATGGTGTTTTATATTTTGAAGTATTGCCTTGTAATGGAATTTATGAAACTGTTATGGTTGTAGATAACCTAGGAAATGATGTGTTGTGTATGGATTTTTCCAATAGTATGGATAGAGCATCCTTGTGGCATTGTCGTCTTGGACATGTCAACAAGAAGCGCATAGCCCAACTCCAAAAGGATGGAATGTTGGAGTCATTCAACCATAGGGAAGATGACACGTGCGAATATTGTTTACTTGGAAAGATAACCAAGTCACCCTTCACTGGCACTTGTGAGAAGGGTGAGGGTTTATTGGATCTCATACATACCGATGTGTGTGGGCCCTTTAGATCTACCACAAAGAATGGTAACCGCTTCTATGTGACTTTTACCGATGATTATAGTAGATATGGGTATATCTACTTAATCAAGCACAAGTTAGAAACGTTTGAAAAGTTCAAAGAATTCAAACATGAAGTGGAGAATCAATTGGGCAGGAAAATCAAGATGCTTCGATCCGATCGATGAGGAGAGTACCTAAGTCTTGAATTCCATGACTATCTCAAGGAATGCAGAATAGTTTCACAATTGACGCCACCTAGGACACCGCAGTTGAATGGTGTGGCAGAAAGGCGTAATCGAACCTTGTTAGACATGGTTCGTTCTATGATGAGTCGTGCTTCATTACCTATCTCATTCTGGGGGTATGCCTTAGAGACTGCCGCCCATATCCTTAACCGAGTCCCTACAAAAAAGGGTGCCAAAACACCTCACGAGATGTGGACAGGGAAAGCTCCCTTGTTAGCACACATCAAGGTTTGGGGTTGTGAAGTTTTCTTAAGACGAGATACTCACAACAAGCTCGAACCTCATATTGAGCGATGTATTTTCATTGGCTACCCGCGGAAATCCTTTGGATATCTCTTCTATAGACCGAGTGACAATGTTGTCTTCGTTACGAGGAGAGGGGTTTTCCGAGAGCGAGAACTCATAAGCCAAGGAGACAGTGGGAGGCAAATCGATCTTGAAGAGATTCAAGAGTCGAGCACTGAAGGAACCTCTAACGCTGGCGCTCAACCCGAGGAGGAAACTCCGGTTGAACCGATTGACCAATCCTTACCTCTTAGACGTTCCGAAAGAGTTAGAGTTCAACCCCAGTTGTATGGCTTTCATATTACTACCGAAGGGGACACGTATATTAGTGACAGTACACTAGTAAATCTAGATGAACCTAACAGCTATAAGGAAGCCATGGCAGGCCCGAAATCTGCTAAATGGAAAGAGGCAATGGGCAGCGAGATTCAGTCCATGTATGACAACCAAGTTTGGAATTTGGCTGACAATGTGCCCGGACGTAAAAAGGTTGGGTGCAAATGGATCTTCAAGAAGAAGACTGATGTGGATGGGAATGTGCACACGTATAAGGCACGACTAGTGGCGAAGGGCTTTACTCAAACTCCCAGAGTTGACTATGATGAGACCTTCTCACCAATCGCTAAGATAAAATCTATTAGGGTGATGCTAGCCATTACTGCATTTCATGATTATGAGATATGGCATACGGATGTCAAGACCGCTTTCCTGAATGGGAAGTTGGCTGAGGATGTTTACATGGCTCAGCCAGAGGGTTTTGTCGATCCGAAGCATCCTAATAGAGTGTGCAAGCTTGAGAAGTCCATTTATGGACTTAAGCAAGCATCTCGCAAATGGAATCTTTGCTTTGATGAGAAAGTCAAAGAGTTTGGATTTGTACGAAGCGAAGATGAATCTTGTGTATATGTCAAAGCCAGTGGGAGTATAGTTACCTTCCTCGTTTTGTATGTCGATGACATACTGCTCATAGGAAACGACATCCCGACTTTACAGGAGGTTAAATCCTGGCTCGGGAAGTGCTTCGCTATGAAGGACCTCGGAGAGGCTTCCTATATTTTGGGAATAAGGATAGTGAGAGAAAGAAGTAAGAGACTAATAGGACTTAGTCAGAATACTTACTTAGATAAAGTACTAAAACGTTTTAGTATGGAAAACTCGAAGAAGGGAGAACTACCGATACAAAGTAATGCCAAGTTGAGTAAGACTCAAAGTCCGAGTACCGAAGCCGAGATAGCTGAGATGAGCCGAGTACCCTATGCTTCTGCAGTTGGCTCAATCATGTACGCTATGACTTGTACTCGCCCTGATGTGGCCTTTACTTTAAGCATGGTCAGTAGATATCAAGGGAACCTTGGCAGAGCTCATTGGATTGTAGTCCAGAATATACTTAAGTACCTTCGGAGGACCAAGGAATTGTTCTTAGTCCTTGGAGGGAGTGATGACTTAAAGGTGCGAGGGTATAGTGATGCCAGCTTCCAGACCGACAGGGACAATTACCGTTCGCAGTTGGGCTGGGTCTTTACCCTTAATGGAGGAGCAGTGACTTGGAAAAGTTCCAAACAAGAGACTGTAGCTGATTCAATGTGTGAATCAGAATACATTGCATCAAGCAAAGCGTCAAAGGAGGAGATTTGGTTGAAGAACTTCATTGGTGACCTTGGAGTTGTGTCTGCTATAAAAGAGCCTATGGAAATTTTCTATGATAATGAAGGAGCGGTTTCCTTAACCAAGGAACCGAGGGATCATGGTAGATCTCGACATATCGACAGAAAATATCACTTTATTAGACATCGAGTAGAAGAAAGACACCTCGTAGTGAAGAGGGTATCGTCAGAGGATAACCCAACAGATCCACTTACGAAGGGACTGAGTAAGGTTAAGCATTGTGCAGCACGCTAGGAGCATTGGGCTGAAAGACGATATTAGTTTAGATTAGATAGTTTTGAAACATGTAATAGATAAATGTAATTGACATTTGATGATTAAATAAAAGAGTATTATTTAGAAGTAAAGTTACTGTCTTATGTTAATTGTTTAACTATTGTTTCACTTTGCATGTTTTGACTTCCTGAATAATTAGGTTATTAAGAATAATCGAATTATTCGAATGGTCCACAATCGTTCATATGTTAGAAGTAGGTATGAATGAAGATTGTCATTAATTGGTGTGTAGATTGTCTAAAAGAGTATTAGACATAGCAAAGGTTTGCTACAACGTTCATGAGTGCTTACGAACAAGTTTTGAGCATTGGAATAAACCCACGCTTGCTGGAATCACCTTTTGGAATATGACACAAGTGATCGCAAGACGATAATATCATATGGTCTTAAAACCAAGATATATGGTTTATTGTTTATTAATTAATTGTGCATTGACAATGCGAAACAACATTAGTAAATTGATGTCATAAAACGCATTGTTATGTATAGTTGATTAGTAAATAGTAAATGAATATAAGTTGAAGTTTATCTGTTACTTTTATCCTAAGAGAATAAAAGCGATATCACGGCCGCTCGATGATTTGATTTGACTTATGTGCTGGGCCCGGTCAGGACTGAATTGATATGTTCAATTAAGTTCTATATCAAATGAATCTGAGATCGAGAAACCAAATGCTGGACAATAAGTTCCATAAGATTGTCTGCATAATATCTAAGCAGAGGACTGTACGATCCCTTATCTAATGGACATGAGGTTGATAAGACCAGAGTTGACAACATCTTTGAGAGCTACGATTACTAGTCAGTTTGTGTTTGCATATATAGTTACTAGACTTATCCAAGTGGGAGATTGTTGGATTAGTGTCTAAGGCTGTAACCATATTTGGTAAGTACTTGACCCGGTTGTGCATGGTCCTTTTGGGTTGCCTTCACCATAGCAACTTGACAGGATGATTTGTTAAGAGAGAAGAAATATTATTGTTAATATATTATAACAATAATATATTAAAGGATTGATAATGTTATTTGATTAATATAAGTCATATTAATTAAGAATTAATTTGGTGACTTAAAGTGGTTAATTGAATAAAGGGGCACAAACTGTCAAATGTGTGATAGTTGTGTTTTGGGCTATGTATCCTTATAGATAATAGGGTTTGGGAAACTTAAATTCGTCCAAGCCTAATATCTAGGAGGATCTCGGATTGCTTAGGGCCTAAGTTATTCAATTAGGGTTAAATGTGAAACCTTAGTATCCCATAGTATAAACAGACCCCTAGGATGAAGGAAATTGGCACTCATGCAAGGCAAGAAACCATAGGGCCGATTTCTCACCCTCCTTACTCTCTCTGAAATCATCTTCTTACTAGTTGGTGTTTGTAAGCCATTAGAGGAGTGACAATTGTGACTCTAAGCTCCAAGAAGAAGAAGTATCAAACAAGCAACTCAAGGTATTCTTCGAGATCTGTTTTTCATATGCTATGAATTGTTTGTTTACACTAGATCTATGAATGAAAGTCTTGGATACATGCATGTTCAATTAGAGAAACCTAGATCCAAGCAATTAGGGTTTGCATGTCCACATAGGAAAGTTCTTATGGCTCAAACCCATCATGGGCTACATGTCTTCGAGCATGACCAAGAATGGACCTAAATAAATTCACTTCTTCTTTCCTAGGCCCATTCTCGGCCAAGATAAAAAAATGAAAAATGAAGCATTATCCAACAAGAGACACATCACCATTACATGATAGACTTCCATGCAAATTAACCACTATGTGATCCCAAATCTCATGGACCTAGGTAACCATCACATATTCTCTTTCCCTCCTTTCTTATTCTCAGCCGAAGGAAAGAACACACACACAAACCATTTCAAACTCTCTCTAAGTATAACATTCAAGAACATCCATCCTCTTTCATTAAGAAGTTTCGAGACTTACTAGCATTTCAAGAAGGTTACTTCCAAAAATCACTCCAAGTTACATACTAGTAGGTAAGATCTAACAAAATCTATGCAACCTACTTTCTTTTGAAACTTATTCACTTCTCTCACTCCTTATTTTCGTGATTATACTTCTTAGAACTTCTTTAAGTTCGAAAATCCTCTCAAGGAGTTTGCAAGATCCAAAAGCACATCACCTTCTTCCATTTCTCTTCAAAACCGAAACCACAAACCCCAAGGTGAGTTCATACCCCCTTGTTTTCAGTTTTTACTTGTTTTTAGGGGGAGAATACAAGTGTTAGGTGTTGATCTATGTGTGTTTGCATGTTATATGTGATTTCTTTGGTTTATGTTGTGAAAATGTGTTAATACTTGTTATATTTTGAGATCTATAGCTAAAATGTGAAAGATTCATAAACAAAAACATAATAAATAACATACATAATAGATCTAAGAGTCCTTAAGTTTAAGAAGTGAAAAACAAAGCTAAAGATCTTCATAAGTGTCATATTTGAAATATGATAATTTTCGGTTTTATGAGGGTTATAAAGTATTTACTTATATAAAATCTGATTTTTATGAGAATAATACTTTTCAAGGGCCAAAAATGTAAATTTTAGCTTAATGGGCCAATATTTGGGCCTTACGGATTTTGGGCCCATATTTGCGAAAATTGAAGGTTTTAGGCTAGAAATGTGATATTACTCAAAGATCGAGCCATAACAGTAAATAAATAAAATAGGGGGCAGAAAATAACATTTATTTTAAATTTGGGATGAAAAATGTAAAGTTTTTGGATTTTAGGCCAAAATTGTAAAACTTGCGAAATTTGGATCAAAAGTGTAAACTTCTTACAAATAAGGGCCGGAAATATCAAATAATATATTTTTGGGCTGAAATGGTAATATAAATTATGTTTGGGCCGAAAATTCCAAGAAAAGTGATTTAAGGACCAAAAATGTTATTTTTCATCAAAAGGGACTAAAAATGTCATTTTTATTAAGAAAGGGCTGAAAATGTAACCTTATATGAAAAATTGGTTGAGATAGTCAAACAAATATTTTGGGGTTAAATATGTTAACATTTAAACCATTTGGGCCAAAGATGTAAAATTTTACAATACATGGAATTAATATTTTGTGTATTTCCATAAGACAATGTTACCGTTAAAACTCAACTGTTGGATATTTTCATAGAATAACTAAGTGCTCTGTGCAAAACAAACCGTATGCTACAATTATTATCTACAAATGAATAAACAGTACGATGTTTGGGCCTAGTATTCCCATTCGTGCTTATTGGGCCTATGAGACCCAATTACACGATTATTGGGCCCAATACAATCAAAACATGTTGTTGGGCTTTCGGCGACCCAATTTCATGCCTACAGGGCCCTCAATAGCTCTTACATGCTATTGGGCCTTAGTGGCCCATTTGTATTGTTAGTATGATCCAAATCAATCATATGCTTGATGGGCTAACATGTCTATAAGCATACTCGACAACCTATAAATGACATACATGATTAGTGGGCCACAATGTCCTTTTTCGTGTTTGTTAGGCTTTATTCATATTCATGTGAACATCAAACAGGTTGTAAACAATTTTATTCAAATTCATGGGGTAATAATTGAGATTTAGTGAGAAATTATCGCTCGACACCAATAAGTGTCGGCCGTAGCCTGTAAGTTGTAACCAGAGTCTCCTGAAGGGTGAGTGAGAGTTTGTGCATAGATCTATACGAGGATGACTCCCCCACACCTGAGCTGTTCGCTACAGTTAGACTCGGCCAGTCTAGGGTGACAAAATCTTGATCAAAACCGGCGTTGTAAAAATTCCAAGACATGTGAAATAGTTATTATCATGCATGGTTATAACGTCTCACATAGAGATCCATTACCATTTTATCAATCATGAGAAATCAACTTCATACATGGGGGCTATTCAATGTGTTTATGCGGTAATACAAAAACCATACTACTGTTTTGAATTGGAAAATATTGGATTTTCCGGGGAATTTATATTATCAAATACAATAAAATGAGTACTATTGGGTTAGTCATACAATTATACATGTTTTGAAATCGCGTATACATGTACATATATTGGATCATCACATCACGTCGTAAACAGATTTTATTTCAAAAAATATCGGATTTTCTGGGTTACACAATGATACAAATCATTTTTATATCAAACATGTTTATGAACTCACCAACATTATATATGTTGACCCGTTTTCAAATAACTTGTATTCTCAGGTAACAGATAAGCAGAAGATGATTATCATGCGTGTTAGGACTTCAAGTTTTGTAACTTTCAAACAATATACTTATAATTATGTAATATTTGTTCAATGTACTTGATGTGAGCTATGTAAGTTGTACTATGTAATGTTGGTGATGTATGTGTTTGTTTCAGGTATATTCATTGTTATGGTATTCAATTGTTAGTCACGCAAGCCCTCGAACGTTTTCTCCGTCCGGTTCGAGGGTGTGACAAAGTATACAGGGCGTACCATTCTAGTACGCGAGGCATACTCTCCAATATGTCATTTTGGGCCTTTTTAAGGTTTGGTCCTTGTTGGGCCATTGGACTTCTGACTTTGGGCTATGGATAGACTAAAAGTATTCTTGGAAGTAGGTCCATGATGGTTTTGAGGCCCAATTAGGATATTGGGCCATAATGGGCTTTTGTTGCTATTGTTTTGGGCCAAGTAAGGAAAATGGTAGAATGGTCTTTTACCCTTTAGGAAGCTGGATTATGGATTGGGCCTTGGATTTTGGGTTATTGGATTGATTATTAATTGTGTTTGTATTTATTGTTGGCTGGTGCAAGGTTATCCGATTCAGCAACCCAAGCAGTTATTTGGTTATCAGCGGATTGAGGTAAGTTTCCTCACTGTGCTTAGTGAGTCGAAGGAACCAATGTTGGACTATGGTTCATTATGTTAGGATGCTAGAAGTTTGCGTGACTCTTGCATGTGTTATGTGTTGGTATGCTTACCGGGCAAGGCCCGATGTTGGGTGGGGCCCGATGACTATACTATATGCTATTATCTTTGTGATTATCACAAGTGTTTGTATGGTTATATACTTATATGTTTATACTGGGCAGGGTCCGATGCCACACAAAGTCTAATGACTGAAATATCTGTATACTGAGCGGTGCTCGATGCCGGGTGGGGCCCAATGTTGGGCACTGCCCGATGACGGGCGAGGCCCACTTTATGTTGATATGTACGGTAGTGATAGGGGGTGAGATAGACCCAATATCTAGTTGAAATAGAACGAAGGGGATTGCAAGCACCCATATATGCTTGGCTGTGTGTATGTATGGTATGTGGTATTTTGGAGAACTCATTAAGTTTCGTGCTTATGATTTTCAATTTATGTTTCATGTACTTCTAGTTCAAAAGGGAAGAACTCGGGGTCATTGTATAGCACACACTATATGGTTCCGTATTTTCATGACTACGCTGATGTTCTTGATTTAGATGATACATTTTGATTTACCATGGTTTATGATGTTGTTTGGATAACAATTTTATTAATTTAAAAATCAAAAATTTTGGTTTATATTTTTGGGATGTTATATTTTTTTGTTAAATTGATTGGTTGTTTATATGGATGAGATTTTTTTTTAATATAAAGAATGCTATAAACATAGTCTAAAAGGTTTCTAGGTAACTATGACCCTTTTAAATTGTATAAAAAACATTGTTGTTTTGCGTTTAATGCTTCAACCACTCGATATATATATATTTTTGATTTGACAATAACACCTTAATCTTTTTCCAATTTAATGCTTCAACCACTCGATATTTTTTTTTCTGATTTGACAATAACACCTTAATTTTTTTTTCCAATTTAATGCTTCAACCACTCAATTTTTTTTTCTTTTCTGATTTGACAATAACACCTTATTTTTTTTTATTTAAACATCAAAATTATTTATTTATTTATTTATTTATTTTGAAAAACTCACCTTAAAAATGTATTAAGGGCTTTCGAGATATATTAATGTATAGAAAATCATTTTAAAATAAGAAAATTACTAAACATTAAATTAGGGGAAGTCAGGGTTGAACATAAACCGAACGGAATCATAAAAAATAAACAAAATCGGGAAGCCACCATTGCAACGTCCTTCTCACATCCATCTCTTAACCTTTCACCTTCCTATTCCCTGGCGACCATTGCAACATCTTTTTCACCGCCACCTTCATTGATTGCTTTTGTGACAAGACATGCTTATATTAGCACTGCACAGAAGTACTCTTTCATTAATTTCTTTGTTCATTTTTGCATCCCGCTTTCATACGACATTATTAATTTTAGTCATTATAACATCTTACTTTCATATTTCCTACTGCAACGTTGTACATTGAAATATTGCCCAATTATAGCATCCTACTTTCATTTTGACATAATACGACATTTTACTTTACAAAACTTTAGGTCATCCGTAGTACATAGAACGAACAAGAAACCACAAAGACCATCACAAACCACGAACGAGTGTTAGTGTACCGCTGACGACTATAAACAAAAGTAGAAGAGAAGAAGAAGGTTGGCCTGAGAGAGAAGGTGTTCGTGGTCCTCCGTTCTCCACACCACAAATCACCATGACCACGAGCAACCATAAACCATCGAGATGGTGTTCGTGTTCGTGGTTCGTGGCCACGTCAACCACAAAGGTGTTCATTGTATGTATTGCAGATGGCCTAATGTGCTTACAAAAATCTACCTTTCGTATTCGTGTTCTAATCGTAGGTTGATACATACATATGCATTAGGAGATATGAAGCAATGCATGCCATAACACAAAATATGAGAGAAACTGAGCATTTTGCTACATTATTCTTTGAAATTGAATGTAAATGCAAAACTTTTAATGATTTTGGTAACTGAATATTGAAATTTGAAACATATTCCAAATTTTGGTTTCTGGAATATAAAATTTAGGGTATCTTTTAGAGCTGGCAATTGGTCGATCTAAGTTGGGTTCAGATTCAACCCATTTATTAATTGGGTTGAAGATTTCAACCCAACCCAACTTTTTATTCAAATAAGTAGATATTTCCAACCCAATCAAATCTTTCAGATTAATGAGTTGTCACAGGGTTGACCATTTTATAAAATTCTTAACCCAACCTATTAAATAAATGGGTTAAACCTAGGCTAACTTATTTAAAATAAAAAAAGTAAATAAATTAACTAAACATTATACAACTTTCAAAGTATAATAAAAGCACAATCTCAATTCACAAATACAAAGAAATTAAGGTAAATTAGTTTAAAACTTAAATAAACTTTCAAAATATAATAAAAGCACAATCTCAATTCACAAATACAAAGAAATTAGGGTAAATTACACTAATCATCCCTCGTGCATATGCCAGAAAGCATGTTTAGTCCCTATTTTGGTAAATTAACTTGGACAGGCCCTCGTTTGTTTAAAACTTGCACACTTCATCCCTCTAGACATAAAAAATTTAGTTTGGCCTTAATAATTTATTTTTTATTTTTCTTTTATATGTTAATAATTTTTAGACTTAAAAAAAACAAGAAAAAAAAACAACTCTACCAACCCCCACCCCCTTTCCATTTCCCCAATTTCTTTTGTCTCCCTCATTCTTACCATTAGCGACAACCACCCAAAACCTAACTCTCCTACGATATCACATAAGTTCCTTCTCCTTTCATCAGCGATGGCAACAGAGAAGTCATCGTCTTCTGCCCCCACTTTCAAGCTCATTTCTTGTTCTCTCATCGTTTATAAATCTATTGTAAATCAAGGTCGATAAAGTGGTGGATGAAGTGGAAGAGAATACATTGGCAATGCTTTATGTTACAACCCATGTTCTTCTTCTCGCTCCAATCGGTCACTAGATGTATCTCCTCCTTCCTAATACTTCAATCAACGTGTTCATGGTATTTTTTTTAGAAAAAACTTTGAAATGGATTTGGAGGAGGCTACAAATGATCTTGTGCTTCGTGTCCAGCCTGATGAAGCAATTTATCTCAAGATCAATAATAAGATTCCTGGTCTTGGAATCAGACTTGATCGGAGTGATCTTAATTTTCTCTAAAGGATCAGATAAAAGATTGAATTGTTTTCATTAAAGCTAATATATTTAATGAGATTTTGGATTAGGGTTTGCGATTGGCGAGAATTTTGGGTTTTTTTTTTATGAAATTATAAAGTGGTAATTCCAAGTGTATGAGACAAAAGAAGAGAAACGAGGTGGAGATTTTCGATGGTTTTCCATTTTCTGGTGGTGGTGCAAGGTGGTGGTCTAATGGCCAAAAATCTACTTTAAGGGGAATGGGTTTGTGTGGGGCAAATGGAGATTTCGGAAGGGACAAATGGGGTGGGGGTAGGTATGCATGATATGTTTACCCTTTAAAAAATATTATTAAATTAAATGGAAAAGAAATACACAAAGGGTATTATGGTCATTTTAGATATGACATAGACTACATTCACAACAAAAATGCATATCAGGGACGAAGCGTGCAAGTTTTAAGCAAACGAGGGACGGTCCGAGTTAATTTTTGAAAATAGGGATTAAACACGCTTTCAAGCATATACACGAAGGACGATTGGTGTAATTTACACAAGAAATGATTCAAATAACATTAAAGATATGTAATTTCGAAATGATTTTGAAGAGTGATTAGTGTTGCTGGCGCAAAGAAAAAAGATAACGATTGCATTTTTTAAAACATAAATAATAATACAACATTGTAATTTATAAATTAATATTTAGATTAATACATTGCAATATTTAAATGATTATTAAGTCATATCATATATACTTATAAAGGAAGCATTTTTCCTTTCACCACATTCATTTGAAACCTTCATGACTTTTCAATTTCTTTCTAATAATATTTATAATTTTGTTGATTAAGTTAAATAAATATCAAATCTAAAGTGTAGCCATATATAAGCTAAATTGCAATATTAAAATAATATCATTACTTCTTATAAAGTTATGTTTTTTTTTTTTTTAACTTTTAACATATTATACTTAATTTATTAGTTTTAATATATTGTAGGATGTAAACCATTATCATTTTAAACATATAATTCTAGAACAATTTGTATAAAACACTTAAATTATTAATTTAGATTTACAAGGTCAACTTAAATATAAATTTTAGTTTAACTTAAACAACCCAAATAATATTTTGTAAATAGTTAAAAGTGATAAATTGTAGTGTTTTTCTAATAATGATTATAAGTTGGTTAATAAGATTAAATAAATATCAAACCTAAAGTGTAATCATAAATAAACTAAATTTTAATTTTAAAATAATATATTTCCTTCTACTTATAAAGTTACGTCTTTAACTTTTAACATATTTTACTTAATTTATTAGATTTAATATGTTGTTATATGTAAACCATTATTAGTTTAAAACTACAAACTTTGAACAGTTTGGACAAAATACTTAAATTGCTAACTAAAATATAACATTACACTGCCAACATAAATAAAAATCTCAGTTCCATTTAAAAAACAAATGAATGTTTTATAAATAGTTAAAAGTGATAAACTATAGTGATAAATGCAAAAACTAAATTGCAATCTTAGTTTAACTAAAATATTACTAAACATATTTTTATAATGGTTAAAACTTAAAAGTATTCATATGAGTAGCTTAAAATAACTTATAATAACAATAGTTAAAAATAACTCTATATAAACGATTATATTGATACTATTAAAATCAAAAATAATGTTTGATATTTTAAATAATTATAATGATAGAATTTAAAACATTAAGCAAATCAATTTAAAAAAATTAGTTAACAATAATAACAACTATAAATAACATTAAACCATATATTATATTTAACTTTATTCATGTGTAACTCGCGGGTAGAAGTCATTCAAACGATTGAGATTATGAAATTATAATAGATGTATATAATATCATATAATTCAAAATAATCAATATATTATATCAATTTAGTAGACAAACTATTTTATCAAATTTAACAACAACGTTATTGTTATATTAAAAAAAACATATATTTTAAAGACTTCAATTATATAGGAGTTTCTGTGCATTACAATGTTAACATAAATATAATTTTTAGTTTCACTTGAATAACCAAATAATATTTTCTAAATAGTTAAAAGTAATAAATTGTAGTCATAAATGCAAAAACTAAATTGTAATATCAGATTAACTGAAATATTTCTAAAATATATTTTTATAATCGTTAAAAGTTTCTAAATAAGTAGTTTAAAATAACTTATAATAACAACAGTTAAAAATAATTCTATATAAATAATTATATTGTTACCTTTAAAATAAAAATAAAAATGTTTGATGTTTTAAATAATTATAATGATAGAAATTAAAACATTAAGAAAATTAATTTTAAAAAATTAATTTACAATAACAATTATAAATAACATTAAACCATATATTATATTTAATTTTATTCATGTGTAAGTCGCGGATAGAAGTCATTTAAACGATTGAAATTACAAAATTATAATAGATGTATATATTATCATATAATTCAAAATAATCAATATATTATATCAATTTAGTATAAAAATTATTATAACAAATTTAACAACAACATTATTGTTATATTTAAAAAATATATATTTGTAAAGACTTCAACTATACAATTGTTTTTGCGCAATGCGCGGGCATTCGCCTAGTTAAATATATATTAAAGTTAAATGGATTGGTGGGTTGAAAACGGATTGACAATATTTATCCAACCCATACTATTGTAACTAAATAGGTTAAACGGGTTGATCCGATTATCTTAAATGGGTTAAAAAGCTCAACCCAACCTGCAACTTTTGGGTTGAGTTCAGATTGGATTTATGGGTTGGATCGATTTTTGAAAGCTCTAGTGTTTTTGTTTTAGATTTCCAAAAAAATTTAAAACCAAAGTTGAAATAAGAAGTGTGGACGAATTACGTCGATAATTACCAAATGATTTGTAGCCCAGCGGTATCAGGTGGTGTCCTCCCTCTTTGAGGTTGAAGGTTCAAGTCCCGTTGTGGACATAAGTGAAATAGGTGTTGTTAGCTTAGAAGTAGATTAGATTTGCCGGTTAAAAAAAAATTACATCGATAATTCCATCGTTAAATTTTCTCGACGATGGCCGAAAGGAATCTATTACACTCCTTTGCCACAGATAATCTGTCGCTACTTTTAAAACATTCCGTCGCTAGTTGCAAATGGATATGACATGCTTTTCTAATTTATGGAAACATTCCATCGTCCAACGATTCCTCGATAGTACTGTCTGTGGGGAAATTTTTTTTGGGGAATGTAATTTTGTTGAATCCGTTTTGATTCCATCTCCAAACGTCTAGCAAATTACTAATATTCTCGTGATCTTGAAGTACTCTTAGCTCTTGTTTAAGAAGGAGAAATAGCTGTCTAGTCCTTTTCAGACTTCTTCTTCAACTTTTTAATCCCGTTTTACTAAAACCTTGCTAGTCGTAATCAAATTCTGCTATTCAAAATTCTTTTCATCTGTATTATTTTCATATTGTATATGGTTTTCCTTAATTCTCTAAGATATCAAACTATTGGGTCTCTGGAGTAATGATGGTGTTTGTTGTATCCAGTATGGGTGCTTTAGGACTCTGCAATGGTGCGCTTAAGCACTGTTCTTATTTTGGTCCCACGCTCCAGGGGACATCAGGACACTGCATGTCTGGGTGTGTTCAATTTGATTGACTCTACACTTCCCAGATTTATCAATTTGACTCAATCATTACAGCTTGAGTATAACTAATAACAAATCACTTACTTATAATCAATGAGTTATAAAAACACAAGTTCATAATCCAGCAAGTATTAGCGAAAAAGGCCTTCTAATTCTAAAGGAATAAGTTGATTTCATGATGACTAAATTAATGATCGACGTTTGATGCATTATTTTATTACGTGGTAATGTTCCCAAGCGTTGAAGAAAACATGCAGAGTTGATCAACGAGAAAGTTTTTATATATAGCCTAAATATACAACTTGGTGTAATTTGTGGTCAACGAAATCGATCAGGATTTACGATAAGTTTGAAGAGAAATGAACAAAAGATTTCTTTTCCCATGTGCATCCGCAATTATATGTGAAGGGTATCTACTGTTTCAACAGTACATTTGCTAAATGTTTGACGCTCTGACTCTCTATTTTAACCTATATATTTAGCAATGTTCAGGTGTCCTATTGTCATTAATACAAGAATCGATCGAGTACTCGTACCACTTAAAAAATAAGCATAAAAAAGTACTTGTACCATAAAGTCAGATCACTATTAACATCGCATCCGAACAAAACACATTCTGAAACCTTTCACTCATTGAAGGTTTTCATTTTTCAAACCGGCTTTATCCCTACTATACATACACCATATATGCACTTCATAATCACATAACTCTTTCTCTGAGTTATTTGGGTATGATTTCTTATGTTAGTTCTCTATTTTGGATTGGTTTGTTTGTCGTCGGCATCTTTTTATGCACATCATAATTCATAAGTTTAGGTGACATGCAAGTATAAACATGATATACATACTCTTGGATTTTTGAATAGAAGTTGAAAAATATCTGAGGTCTTTTCATTTCAAAGAGACGAGTAACACCCTACATACCCCAAAGTGATCATTGGGAGTAAACAAAATGAGTTCCAACGTAACTAAGTAATGCATGGATTGTTGTTACCATTGCATGTTGTTGGTACGTGAGTTTTGGTCTCGTTCAATGTTGGCATGATGCTTCATTGCTTCTTCTTATAGCCAGTCTACAAGTATAAATATATGTATCCGAGGCCAGTTTATAAGTTAATAGAATAGATAGTACCTCTAGCTTTTGACAGCATTAATGTGTGCCACCAACAATGCTTTTATATTACATTAGAACCTAATCTACATGGTTGAACGACCAATAAGAATCTCATCATTCTCATGGCAATACCCGAACAAAGTTCAAGGCTCGAGTTAAGCATCATATCTACACTCAATGTAGTTAATTAGGCAGGTTTCTTATCGCAACATTATAATAGGAAAATATGGATCAAAGTGTCATTACATGAAATCAGTTCTTATGTACGTTTCCTTTGAATCTACAAGATGAATATGTAGGAATCTTGTAGGAAGATTGTGATCGGGTGTGACTTGATGAATGAGGTTTTTTTTTTTTTTAAAATAAATAAATTATGTGTTCTTGAATTCTCAAATAAAATCCATAGATTTATTGATAAGTTTATAGGCATCAAGAGAAATATTGTCAATGATCGTGATACTTATTGTTAGTTACGGTACATATAGGCCATTCTAAGAAAAATAGATAATCGATAGGAGGGCAAGCAACCACTTTAGTATCTCACAATCCAAAACAAAATATAACGGGTCCATCTTATATTAAAAAATAAACAAAAATTTAAATTTACATAAATCAGAAATTTAAGATTTTTTGGAAGTTTTTTTTGTTAAAAATGTTGCACAAATTAGGTTTTTGCAGCAAAAATGATACCAAAATGGTTAATTTTAGCAAAAAAAAAATGAAAATTTTGATGTGTTTAGTAAAAAATAACTCGTAGGATCCAACATTCAAGTGGGATCCATGCAACATATCTCTTGTAATACACTACATACACCGATACTTACTAGAATAGTGCACCTAACATATAAATACATATAGTGATGACTGATCTTGAAAAATGAAATATTCTATCTATATTATAATTTTAAATTTTTAAATAAAAATATATAATGAAAAAGAAAAAATTTAAAGCACTTCAACCGCCCACTTTCCCACTTTCCCCCTCCAAACCCCCCACTTTCCCCCTCCAAACCCCATGCACATAGTTATTTACATTCATTTTGTTCGTCCAAGTTGCTCAAATTAGTTTGTGTTCTTCATGTTTCATCCTCGTCACAACATGCAAACATCTTTACAATAGGACTCCTATCTACACTATTTTTAGATTTTTGTTCAAGTTTAAACATTCACAAACTTCCTTCCGATCAAAATGCAATGGATGTTAGTATATATATATATATATATATATATATATATATATATATATATATATATATATATATATATATATATATATATATATATATATATATATATATATATATATATATATATATATATATATATAATTCCGGATTTGAAAATTAATGAAAATATACCATTCAGCAAATTGTCATGATATTTTTATTAAACACCATCTAATTAAATATTATATTTCTTTAAAGACAATTAAGTAAATTCAAACTTATAATCTGTATACACAGAGGAGGGAAAGAGAGATGGTATTAGTTAAATTTCAATGAGAACCGAAGACGCTAGGGAACAAAAGACAACTAGAAAATAAATGGGTATCGCTAGCTCCACATTGACTTTCTGATCTCAAAAACAAACACCATACCCCACGATACATATTCTTACTTACCATCTCTGCCATCTACCAAATCCTTACATATTCTATCTTACACAAAACTCTTATTTATTCCCTTCACATTCTCACCATCTATATGAATATGACCTCGTTATTTTTTGAATTTATTCCAACTTATTTGAATTCTAATGTAATATTACTAATATTTTGATTTCAAGATTTTTAAATTGAATGTGAGATTACACCTGTAGTATTTTTATTTTTTTAAGTATTGGATACAACAATATAATGTGGGAGAAATTTGTATATAGCTTTCTTAAAATTAAAATATCATACTTTGTCTAACCTAATTTCAAATACCTTCATAAACCTCCAAAATACGAAAATTCAAGATTCGCCAAAATCTTTACTTTTAATATTTTCTAATCATTTTAAATCCTTATTTTTTCGAATTAATATTATATATGTCTTATAAATATACGTTAAAACATCAACTAATACTTTTGGTACACATTTAAAATATCATATTTAAATAATAATAATAATAATCATTTTTAATACATTAAAAATAATAAATAATTAAATAATTAATATATATTGAATCAATTCGGCATTCTCATCAATTCATTTTCATCATTAAAAAGAGGTAAAAGTCAAAATATTTCTTTATTTTTGTTGTACCTCATGTTAAATTGTTAGAGTAAAAACTACTGAAATCATCCCTATGATTTGATCAAAATTACACGTTTGATGCTTAACTTTTTTTTGCACTCGGATCGTATCTGTGGTTTGATTTTATTGCGTTTTTCGTCTCTATGGTTTGGTCAAAATTACACGTTTGGTCCCTAACTTTATGTATGTAAGGAACGAAAAACACAACAAAATCAAACCACAAGGACGATCCGAGTGCAAAAAAAGGTTAGGGGTCAAACGTGTAATTTTGACCAAATAATAGGGACGATTTCAGTAATTTACTCAAATTGTTATTATTATTTTTTTTTTGTATCCTCACAGTATTACATTATTATATAATCTTTAAAACAAAAGAAGTCAGTATATAACTGCGGAAAGCAAAAAGGGCAACAAGTTGTGCCGCTAAACTTTTCTAGACGACAAAACTAATTCTTTTGAAGACAACGTTTGTAGATCTATTAGACATTACATTACTATATAGACTCGTTGGACTCTGTTGAGGAACTTTACCACCTCAAGTGCACGAAAACCAAAAATATCACATACAAAAAATATTAACACGTGTTGATTTTCAAGGCATTTATTTTTATGTCTGGTCATCTTACAAAATGATTAAAGACAAAACTTCAAAAATGGTTCTTATGGTTTTAAAAAATATCAAGTTTAGTCCCTAATTTACAAAAATCTTACGAATGGTCCCTGTGGTTTCAAAACTTTTAATGTTTAGTCCTTCCGTCTAACTCCGTCAACTTTCTATCGTTAAGTGAGGGATATTTTTGTCATTTTAATACACATGGACCATTTATGAGGTTTTCTCTATTAAAAAAAAAGAAAAAATATATAATTATTTAATTAAAGGGCCCTACCCTTCTCTATCTATCTATCTATCTATCTATCTATCTATCTCTCTCTCCCTCTCTCTCTCTCTACTTCATTTGCTTTTCTTCTTCGTCTCTCTAAAAAAACATTCAAGAAACACTTGATCGGTTTCTTTCTACCCCTCATAATTGAAGTCCTAACTTAGTTTAACCTCACCTGCATTTCTCTCTTCATCAGCTACCGACCAAATAGATTGAACCATTATAGCTTCGTTCAACCCGTTTTCTGCCA
Source organism: Lactuca saligna (assembly GCF_052625555.1). Lineage (NCBI taxonomy): Eukaryota > Viridiplantae > Streptophyta > Magnoliopsida > Asterales > Asteraceae > Lactuca > Lactuca saligna. The sequence goes on along the minus strand of NC_136421.1, from coordinate 265,106,579 downwards.
AGAAACTGTATGCACATCAAACCCCCGCTCAACCCATAAAGCTTGAAGAACATAAACTGCTGCCAAGATTTGAAGAAATCTGAACAACTTCTGTCTGAATTTGTGAAGGCCTAAGAAAATTACTGTGAAGATCAGAGAAAAAAATTGAGGATTACTTTTAAAAATTTACTTGAAACTTTGGGGTTTCGTATCCACAAATTATTCAATGTAACTTACGATTTTCTGTTAACTAATCGCGACCCAAATGTTTCTTAACTGAAGATCTGGCTTTATGAGATGATACAACAATCTTCCATGGACGATGCGATGAAATTGGTGGGACCTCCGGCGATGGTTGAGCCAATCACAAGGGGAGGGAGAGACACCAATTTGTGGTGACAGGAAAACGGAAGGGCCCAAGTGGAAACGGTTGTCGATCAAGGGGGTGCACCACTGATGCTCGATCAAATTGAAGAATGAAGAAGAATGGAAGTGACAGTTGTCGTTGATTTCTTCTTTGACTTGGGCTGCTCCGACAGTTCTCAATTGTCTTACTTTTGTCTGGCGATGAAACTCGAAGGGAGGGGGCAACTGCAGTCGCCGATCAAAGTAGGGTGTTTAGGGGTTGAGCTTCGACAGGAAAGGTGGAGAGGGGGTTAGATTAGAGGCGACATTTCCTATTCTTCTGCTTCGTTTTTCCAGTGAGCCAAGGAAGAAAATAGGATTGTGTTTTTTAGCAGCTATGAGGGGTGTTTTGGTGGAGCCTCTTCGACAGGAATGGTGGTGGAGAATGAGGGAGGCTATTGCCTCTTCTTGACCAGAAATACAACCTCATGTAGAGGTTTCTTCAACCATGAGAGAGAGAGAGGGTGGGACCCTTTAATTATATATATATATATATATATATATATATATATATATATATATATATATATATATATATATATATATATTAATAGAGAAAACCTCATAAATGCTCCTTGTGTATTGAAATGATGAAATTATCCATCACTTAACGGTAGAAAGCTGACGGAGCTAGACGGAATAACTAAACATTAAAAGTTTTGAAACCACAGGAACCATCCGTGAGATTTTTGTAAATTAGAGACTAAACTTGATATTTTGAAAACCTTAGGAACCAGTTTTGAAGTTTTGTCATGATTAAATATGGTTATGAACATTAGTTTATGAACAAAGGAAATATTTCTTATGGAAATCACTTCTTTTAAGAAACAATTAATCCAAACTTTTTTATTAGAAAAATCATACGAAACACATTCAAAGTTCATAGAATAATAATCAAACCAACAAAAAATACATATAAAAATAGACCAACTATTTTCATGAGTCTTTTTTTTTTTTTTCACACAAACTCTGATACTATCAAGCTATTAAGGGGGTGTTTGTTTTTTTCAAAAACCTCTTCATAATCTCTTATGTCTGCGCCGCATAGACAACGCACAAATATATGTTCTTGCAGACCGTTTGTTTTTTAGATGACCGCAGATTTAAAAACATCTGCACGCCCTCTTCGTAGTTCAGACATGAACATGTGTCTTCTAACCTATTCTCACCCACTTAAAGAACAACATATTATGCAACCCATGATTTCCTCTGTTCGTTCCTTAATAAATAAAACAATTGATTTGAGGGCTTATACTAGATGCTGCTATTTTTTTTTGTGTCACAGCCATTTTTTTTCTTTACTTTTCTTCATATCAAGATTCATTTTTTTTTCCCTTTGTCATGCATTATCAACATTTCTAATTTTCCATATCTAATATTTTAATTATCATTTATTTCTCTCTTATAACGAATAATCAAGCTCTAATATGTTATATGGTGTTCGATAAGATCATGTATTCAAGTTAACTTTTAACCATTTGTTATAAAAAAAGTCACTTGTTTATTTTTACACATTAAGATAAAACGTTTAAAAAAATATAATTCAATTCATTTTATTGTAAGACAAAAATTATTGTGTAGTTGTATAAATTTTATTTTAGTATTGTAGGATTAGAATTATTTAAATTTTGGTGTTGAAAATTTATTTTCAGGTTGTAAAATCAAAGTATTTTAGCAAGCTGCAGATATTAAAAAACAAACAGTCTTCTTCTTGCAGATTGCAGACGTTTGATCCACCTCTTCTGCCACAGAAGGTTGCAGATATGGTTCGCAGACTGCAAACATTTTGATTTCGAAAAAATAAACAACAGCTAAGAGTTTTTGTAGTCTTATAAACTCTCATACTATCAATCTACAATGAGTATTTGTATTCTTTTCACGTATCCTGAAATAAATAAAATTCTAAATTACACAAATGGTCCCTATAATTTTGGATAATCTACGTGATTGGTTTCTAACTTTTTTTTTTTTAAAACTTAGATAGTCCCCATGATACCTTTTTTTATTGCATCTTTGGTTGTTACTAAATATAAAATTACCATATTACCCTTATTATATATTGTGGATATAAGAATAAGCAGGGATTAAGGGAAGAAAGTGATAATTCACTCAGAGACGATATTGTGGATATAAAGTTCGTCAAAAACGGAGTTCGTATGAAGATATTATGGGCGTATGTAATTGAGATAAAAGTATGTTGATATCCTGAAGAAGTCAATAAAAGTCAACTCATGGCCGCGATGCGATGCGACCATGAAGGCATCGCAACATTGTTTAGTGATAAGCCAACAGAGACACGTGTTGAATGGTCAAAACATAGGACAATCACTTAGTACACGTGTCAGAATCTTGAACAAGACACAACTACACGACGTGTAAGCTACCTAGTTGCGGTGCGTTATCTAGCCGAGTATATATAGCTTCTTTGTATGTGTCATTTGGAGTTTTTGCATTAAGATTGGGAAAAGCTCTCGAGGTATTCCCAAAGATTTACGACGGAAAGATTTTAGTGGTGTAAGAGGGTACGGGGGTTGAGTTACGAGATAAGTTGAGGTGCTTTTATCTTGTTATTACGTAATTATGTTTATGTAGTATTTTGTAGTGGGTTGTTAGACCCCGAGTGTGTTACAAGATTTCATAATATGGTGCTATTACGAACTCGTTGATTAATTAATGTTAATCTGGTCGGTAAGGGTTATACACCCAAATTTACCAAGATTATCGATTAGATTAATAGTTTATGGGGTGAAGTCGTTAGGTGATTGTATTTGTAAACTTAACTAGTTTGGTCACAAACGGTTACCGAGTCTAGTTAGTGATCATGCAACTGATCACTATGGTCGATATAGTGCCGAGTTCAAACAAGTTCTAATAAATTTGATATATTGTCCAAATAGGTATGGACATGTGATGAATTGGAAAGCAACATGGAGCTGGAGGCCAGAATGATAGTTAGTCTTCACTAACTAATCAACTAGGTAATATAACATCCGCTTTATTGGATAAACCAAATTAGGGTTTTAGTGGGTCAAAACGTTGGATTTTCGAGAAAAAGGGGTCCTCATGACGTGAGGCATAGAGGTTCATGACGTGAGGAGGGTTGCATCAAGATTCTATACGGGACTGAGCTCACGACGTATGGACCGCTGTAGCCCAAACCCACATAGTTTTAGGGTTTCCCACATATTTAAGCCGCCTTAACTTGGTTTTAGGATTCATTTCTCAACCTCCACCTTCCTTTAATTCAGAAAAACCCTAACCCTAATCCATCTTGGTGATTTTGGATCCATTTTAGTGCTTTGGTAGCTAGAAGAAGAAGAAGAAGAAGAGGTTCTAGAGTTTTGGTTCAACAAGGAGGCTTCATCATCATCATCTTGTGCACATTTTGGACCATTGTAAGTGTCCAAGATCCAATATATATGAGCTCAAATTGCTAGATCTAAGTGCTAAGCTCCTCTTTGCATGTTTATGTCGGATTTTATGCTTAGGATCCATAAAGTTTACAACTTTATGGATCAATGAGTCATTCTCTATGATTTAGTCTTATGGATCTGAAGTGTGGTTATACTTTATGAATCTTGTTTCAGTTTGGGACCATTTCTTTTCATTTTGACCTAAGATGGGTTTAGGACATGCATGGGGGATGTATGTCCATCAAGTAATCATTTTTATTAGCCTTTGGAGTCCTTGTTAGCTTGTGAAAGAATTAGGATTGAAGGCTTAATGGATTAATAACTTAATGGGTTATGTATGGTATATGGTATTTTGGGGAACTCACTAAGCTTTGTGCTTACGACTTTTAGTTTACGTTTCAGGTACTTCTGGTTCAAAAGGGAAGTGTCGGCTTGATCATAGTGCATCCACCTATGTTTCATTGCATCTCATTTGTAACACCCCGCAGATCCGAGCTAATCAATTTAGAGACAATGAGCATCAAAAATGAATTTTTAATGGAAGATTATTTAGAAGGATTAATCTTAACCAAGTTGTAGAATATGTCTCAAGGGTTTCATACATATAAAGAATGTCGAAATCTGAGTTATAACGAATAAGTTATGGCCCGTCGAAGTTTTACGGCAAAACCCATCTTAAACGACTACAAAAAATAAAAACAAATGTTAGTTTTGACTATTTCACCCATCAATCAAACGATTCAGAAAACCAATTTTGAAGTTACATACTTACCAAGAAGAAGCCATCATGAACATCACCTTAATCATGTTCCTTTTCTTCCCCAAATGATTATTCATCCATCATAAGATAATAGAGTTAGGGTTCCATAATCGAGATACAGAGAGAGAGAGAGAGAGAGAGAGAGAGAGATAGAGAGAGAGAGAGAGATAGAGAGACAGAGAGACAGAGAGAAAAAAAAGAGAGACATGTGATGTGTTAGGGTTCTATAATCGTGATTCATGAAAACTCATTCCGTAAAAACCAAAATCATAATTCGTAAATACTAAAACTGAGTTAGGTTCAACAATCTCAATAGAGAAAGAACTTGAGAGATAGAGAGAGAAAGGAGATGCTCGAGCGGTTAAAGGAGGGTGAAACAGTTCAAGAATGTATACCTGATTACTATTCATGTTATTCATATAGGGGAATAACATAAACCCTATAAATCTGCTCTGGTATGCCATAAACTACAGCTACGATATGCCATAAACCACATTTTATATGCCATATATCATATTCGATGAGTCATACATACATGATTTACCTCTGAAATCTTTTACCCATTAGATACGATGGTAGACTATAAAGTCGTGGTATTAGGGAAAATATTGTAGATTTCAGGTTGATCTATACAAGAATAAGGTGGTGTTCCGATGGTGTTATTGAGGTAGATAGACGGTGTTGCTCCGATAATCATAAGAATAAAGATAAAGGAGGTATAGCTTCGAGAAGTGGCAGTGAGGAAGAAAAGAGTTCTCTATTCCTTTGTGCCAATTTGATTTCACCCAAAAACAACAGAAAGCCTATGACCGTGGAGGGAATTATGAGCGGGACATGAAAGTTAGAATTTTCCATAACGGAATATATATATATATATATATATATATATATATATATATATATATATATATATATACACACACACACACACAAACGCCACTAAAAGTGTAATATAGTGGCACAAAACAAAATATGCCACTAAAATCTTATGCCACTAAATGTAAATTTATTTGTAGTGTTTGTTGTAGTTTGTAATCCTTGGCCTTTCAAGAGCTTAGTACCTCAAGTGTGATACCTCAAATGAATTACAAACACCAAAAGCAAGCGGAGGCCTATGAGATTGATGTTAGGAAGCACCAAAATCATCTAGGGTTTCACTATGGAATAGAGTGGCCGATTTTAGGAAGCTAGGGGTTACTTTTATAGTGTGGAATTCCTAGGGTTTCTTAAATGTAAACCCTAATTCACCATGACTCCTCATATTTCATAGGACCTTTAGACTTAACCTTCATGGACTCTCATAGAGGTTTATTCCATCACTAATCAACATGGATCATTAGCCCAAACTATAAGTATTACTGATTTACCTAATCAGTTCCCATAAATTTAATTAGTCTCTTTTGATCATTAAATTAATTCCAAATTAATTCTTGATCAATACCAATTAAATAATATGATTTCTCAATTAATATATTATTCCTATAATATATTAATAAATCACAAATAACCTCTTTCTCAAATATCCACCCTATCAAATTGCTCCGGTGAAGGCAACCCAAAAGGACCATGCTACCATCGGGTCAAGTACATACCAATTATAGTTATGGGCTTAGACATGTAATCCAACAGTTACCTCGTAAAGTTCCTAACATTACGTGCATGCAAGGTCTTAAAAGTCTTAAACACCAAAGCTAAGTCTACGAAGAAGTTTAGGGTATAGAGAAGGGTCAAATCTTCATAAAGCTTGAGGCTTTATGTTAAAGAGGGCCTAGAGGAGTCTAGATCTGAAACCATGTCCTTGTGACAAGCTCAAATCCGAAAGTGACTCCACTTTTCACTATAAATAACCATTTCTTTCACAAAGGAAGATCTAAGTAATGAAAAGTCAAGGTTTTAGCTTTATACCTCAGATTGGTTGCTAATACAAAGTAGATAACGGATCTACAACCTTCTTCTTGATCCAAGCTCCTGAACCTTCAAATTTCCTTTCAAAAGAGCACCCAATATGACTTCCAAGCTTACATACTCATACAATGGGGAGATTAGGGTTTTCTCGGGTAAGGGAACGATGAAAAGGTGGCAAGGGTGGCTGGGGGAAAGGACTTAAGGTCCTTTAAATAGGGTGCGAACCCTAAAAATTAGGTTTTTCATGCACAACGTCTACTCGTCAAGTTGGGTCCTCCTACTCGTCGAGTAGGTTCTAGAATTCATGCGGCTTTATTAGTTTCTACACGACGAGTTGGGGCAACCAACTTGTCGAGCAGGTCCATAATTATTAGGGGTGAGCAAACCCGAACCAAGAAACCGAGAAACCGACAAAAACCGATGAAACCGAAACCGAATCAAAACTGACGGTGTGGGTTTTTAATTTGTAAAAACCGACTTTCCGGGTTCGGTTTCGGTTTTGCCTCCAGAAAGCGACCCAACAACCCGAGAAACCGACCCCTCTTTAAAACCAATAAACCGACCCAACAAACCTGCAAACCCAATGCTTTTTACTGATTATTTTATGTTTATATATATATATATATATATATATATATATATATATATATATATATATTAAAAAAATAAAAATAAATAAAAGGTGTTTTTTTAATTATTTAACTAATTGTTACATTTCTGGAAAATGGGTTCAAACCCAAAACCCATGGGTTTAAACCTAGAAACCGTAAGTATATGGGTTGAACCTAAGAAACCGAGAAACTGCCCAAACCGATATCAGAAACCGAGAAACCGAACCGACCAGAAACCGACCCTATTGGGTTCTGAAAACCAGAAACCGATCATTTACGTGTTGGGTTGGGTTGGGGTCCAAAACTGACCCATGCACAGCCCTAATAATTATGAATATAAAAGATTTTAAATAAATACCTGGGAGTCGGGATGTTACGATTTGTCATGTTTTGGTCCCATGGTTGTGGTTCTTGTGAGTAGAAGTTGCTCCAGAACCTTTGAGCCTCATATTTGGTCTTTGTTGAGGTCATTAAGTCATGAAAATCGGATCTTGATGAGTATAATCCTTCCATGAATGAGTCGGTGGTCTTTTGATGAAGTTTGAGGGTTAGGGCTTTGGTTTGGGAACCATTAAGGCATGAACTTTTATGAATGAGGATGCCCCAACAGAATCAGATCCTAAAGATTAATGTTTTGTTTTAAAGCATTAAGAACAAAAAGTGGAATTTGGGCTTGTACATTGTACTCTGGGCATGCTGAGGTGGTATGTGGGGCATACGCACCAAGGTGCCTTATTAGGACTTTTGGGCCTTGGGTCTTTTGGGAATTTGCTTTAATTATTGATTATGGATAATCTGGTTGTGTTCACTGTAAGGAGCCCAGTAGCAGCAACATGTGTGTTTCGGTTATCTCTAGATTGAGGTGAGGCTCCTAACTATACCGTGGGTCGAAAGCACCAATACTAACCCATCAGAACATGTTATATGCTAGCTGTCTTTTTGACTCGTACATAGTATGTTGGGCTAAGCCCATTGTATGTTGGGCTAGGCGTATTATATGTTCAGATAGGCCCATGATATGAAGGGCTAGGCCTGTTTGTATGTTGGGTTGGGACTATTGATTAGAAAGGGCGAGGATCATTATTATGGGTTGGGCCCAATATGAGGGCTAGGCCCAAGGATGTGTATGGTATGTGGTATTTTAGGTAACTCGCTAAGCTTTGTGCTTAAGGTTTTATGGTTATGATTTCAGGTACTTCCAGTTCAAATGGGGAGGGTCCGGCTTGATCACAACGCATCCACCCATGTTTCTGCAACTTTATGATTTTGAGATTGTATTTTGATAACTATTTTTACTCTGATATACTTTTGAATGGTTGAAAAAGATAAATTATGTTTATGGTTGAATTAAAAATGAATTTTTTTACCTTATAATTTTTGGGATGTTAGAAAATATAATGACATAATTAAGAAAAATAAAACAAAATGTCAAAATCGATTTTTTTTTTAAACTTAGTAACTTTATTGCAATTCCGGAAAAGTGGTTACCATGAGAAGTTAGGGAACCAGTCATTTAGTTGATATTCCAATAAAATTATAAATATAGTGATTTATTGAGAAAAAAAATGTGGCGTGAATATCGAAATTTTTGATTAATTTAGTGATTTTTTATTGCCATTTCTTCTATTTTGAAATGATTGAAATTATCTTTAAAATAGTTATTCGTGAATTAGTACCAGCTTTATTTATTTTTGACAAAATTGCAAAAACGATGTCTATGGCTTGTTGAAAATTATCACTTTGATTCAAAAAGTTTGAGATGTACACCACCGATCTATTTTGATTTTTTTTTTAAATGACAAGTTTGTCCTTTGTATTTTTCATTTTCTATTTCTTTTATTTAATTTAACAATTTTCTAAATTAAAAAAAGAAAAAGAAAAAGAATCATCCTATCCTTACCTATTACCAACCCACCCAACCACTTCTCACTCTTAATAACTCCATCTTTCTCTACCAAAAACCACTGCCACCGCCACTGTCGGAAACCACCATCACAACTATCAAAAAATCCACCACCTCCACGGCTAGAAACCACCATCGCCACCGTCATATTTCATCTTCTGCGACTCGATTAGGGTTCATTACATCTCCATCGTCGGAAGCTAGATCTGTTGCCGCAAAGCACTTGTCTTCCGAAAACTAAGGATAGACGATGGGTTCTAAAACCCTTGCTCCTGAGATCTTCACAATTACACTTATAGGTTTCAATGTTTGAAAAATCTAACTCGATGATGATGCTTATATGCGTCGAAAAATGTTCACCATTTGCAAACCCTAACTCACTCCAATGACAACCTCGAGATCTGGAAAATCTAACAACGAAGATAGCGATGTTTCAAGGGATTTGGTGTTTCAAGGGTGGGTCTAAGACAGAGGTAGTTCGAAACTGGTAAGATGAACATATTTTCGGTTACACAGGTGGTTTCGGTGACACTTTATGATTGCAAATCTCTGGTCACAATGGTGGTCCGACAAACTTGACGAACGTCGACGCCACCTGAAACTCTTAGTGTTAGGTTTTCGTTGTCATGGGATTTGATTTTTGCTGCCAGAGTTTGCTAGAGAAGACGAAGGGTTTAATGGTATACCCAATGGTGAAATCTAACGACCTTATAGATCCGGATGAACGAAAGCAATGAAGGTGGTTCAGATATACATTGGCGGAGGTGATTTGGGTGGTTCGATAAAAAGAGGAGTATCTGGTGACTAGCGTGGTCTGGTTGCCGGTTATGGTCCATCTGATGGTGGTGGTCAAGCAAGCGATGGTGGTCTGGCGTCGGCGGTTGTCTGATCGAGGTGGTGGTTCGACAAGAATGAAGAGAGGGAGAGAGAGAGAGAGAGAGAGAGAGAGACAGAGAGAGAAAGTGTGTGTGTGTGTGAGAGAGAGATTTTTAAGAGGGGTATGTGTGGGGTAGTAGGAAGTAGGGTTAAATACTTCTTTTTTGTTTTATTTTAATTAGAAAAATTTTAAAGTGTCTATATATATATATATATATATATATATATATATATATATATATATATATATATATATATATATATATATATATATATATATATATATATATATATATATATATATATGGCAAATCCTTTATAAATTGTTATAAAAAGTTTTAAATTTTTTTGGACAAAAGTTATAACAAAATCAAAATTTTGAACTGGAAAGACCAAAACTTTTTAGATGAAAATGACAATTTTCGACAAACTAGATAATCATTTTTGTAATTTTATCTTTATTTTTTCGAACATTGCACTAACATGTGAATACTTGTAAAAAGCCAAAATTAGATATGCTACAGCTAAAATATAGTATTAGACTATTAGATATTGAATTTGTTTGGATCGGCTAGCATCATTAAAATACAAAATAGATTTCACTGAAAATACGATACTATATGGTAAAAGTAAAACAATGAAATTAATTACCAACATATACACAAATAAAGCAATGTACGTTGATATTTTACGTATTTAGGTCTTTTAAAAGTATGTAAAGTAACTGTGATGCTTCCATATTTCTAGCAACTCTATATGTCAAGTTACACAACATAAATTTTCGATAATGGTGAATTATAATACAAAGAGCATAACGATGAAATATAAAGTATAGTAATTAATGAATTTTTACATGAGATGAGTCAAAATAAAGAATTATATTCCTTGATAAAAAACTTTAAAGCAATAAAAATACGATTAAATATAAAATATTAATTAGTGGAGTTTCATGTGACATATGAGTCTAAAATGTAAAAAAACAAAACCATATTCTATTATTAAAACCATGACAAAACAAATAGAAAATACCAAGGGAAAAAATTGACTTTCATCTTGTTGAATGAGTTGTTTATTTGGATTCCCAATGCGTGTGTTCACCGTTTCGACCACGCTATGTACCATGCATTTTGCCATCCATCCCATCCCACATCACATAATTTATATATATTTTTAGCCTTTGCACGCCATTTCACATCCCATTTTGCACGTCGTCTCTTTCTTTTTACACCTTTTTTTCTCGTAACATTTCTAACACAATCAATGCTTACAGACATACACATACCAACATTAACTTGCCTTGCCACATAGGAATTCAAAAATATTAATATTAATTATTACACTTGATATTGTCAATGTCAATCTCATATCTATGTACTCGTTTAGTAAACACCACCAATCCGTCTCCCATAATCATCTATGAGAAAGAAAAATCACATTTTAACGATTTTCGTCTTTTTACTGTTAGGGCAAACACACAGATACTTTTTCTGTATCTGTTTCTTCTGATACCTACTATCAAAACCGTTGAGAGACGGACATGTGGCGGCGCCTCATGAGTTGTGGCGAGACAATTGAGATGAGTCCTCCAAGAGGCGGCTTCATCTTCGATCTGTAGACCATCTCATCGTATGGTCGTCTGTAGAATCTCAAAAACGGAATGAAAGATTCACGCGATTTATCAGTTTTGCTGACGTGACACTCCTTTTTAAAGAAAAGCGCAGGTGAGTGTAGGAACGACGGTTTAGGCGTTCGTGGGTGGTTGATGGCCGAGTGGTCCATCACTTGTGTTTTTTGTGGCAACGGCGTCGATGGGAAGAAGCTTTTCCTCATCGTGTTCATGTTCCTTGTGGTTGGTGATGCGAACGAGTAGGACCGAGCATTGATAGGTGATATCAGAGCGGGTCCTGTAGACGTAGGACCCACTCTGAACGACGGTTTATCCGTCAGAGTGAGGTACCAGGGTTTCAGTGAGTCGAAATGGTGGGAGACAGTGAAGGAAAAGCGCGAGGACGCGCATGAGCCGACTTTGGCCTTGGATGGCACTGAGGAAGGATTGAATCGGAGTGATGCGGCTCTTGGGTATGTCGTGAAGTGATTGAAGTCGGGGAACTCATCAAAGTCAATCGAGGATACTATTGTTGTGATCGATGAAAGTTCGAGAAACGCCTTTACACCCTACATATTGACATCATAATTAATCGTTACATTTAATTTATTATTTTGAATTGTTTTAATTAATGTATTGATTAGATTTGAGAGAGAAATTAAATAAAATTACCTTCCAAAGATATGGAAAAATGGAAGGAGGGTCAATGACAAAAGCTTTGTGAAGACGACCAGGGTAGTGCTCCGCTATGGTCTTCAGTGCTGCCACCAATATGTTCATAAACCCTGATGCTGACCTGAAAAAGCCTGTGTATTTATCGCCATCAGTACTACCCTCCATCTTTTGTCCTTGATTTTGTTTTTATTATCTAAAATTTAACTTCTAGTTTTATTATAATTTATAACGTAATTAAGGTAGTGTACGTGATAAGGTCGTTGTCATGTACAATATGTGGGTTTCTTTTTCTTTATGAGCATAAAACAAATCGAAAACAAACTTATTTTTTTTTTTTTTTTTTGAATATAGCAATTTTGAAAATTTGAAATAAAAAGAAAAAGCACTAGAAAAAGATTTTGATGGATTCGTATTCACTAGAGTTGTCGTTACTAACGTTGTCACTGGGACCAAATATCCATGATAGCTATAGTCAACAATGATATTAATGGCCACCAAATAAAGCGGTTGACTTTAAAATGATTAATTTACATGTGATAATTAAAGTCATTTGTGCATCAGATAATGCTCTTTGTATTTTGTAGGCCTCATTTTCTTACATTCAAATGGAAATAAGTTCCACCGTATAACGATTGATTGATTTATTATATAACATTGTATTTTTACTTCTGTTAAAACATCGATAAAACGTTATCTAATTAATATATTTTTAAAATATAATATATCAACCATGAACATAAATTTTTTCCCAAAAAAAAAAGGAGACAATAAGGGTAATTCAGCAACTTCTGAAACAAGTCTGATAAAATGTTCGGTTTTCCGATACATAAGTCGCCATCAAAGTTTGATCTAATAACACATTAATTATGTCATTAGGCGTGACTTAAAAAATTAATTAAAAAAAAAAAGTGAGAGAAAGAGAATAAATTTGAGGGAATGAATAGGCATGACACTGTGGCAAAGGGGCATTTTCAGACTGTGAAAAAGAGGGAGGACGGGGTTTTGGGGAAGGACAACGTTGGAAGAATGTACATTAATTTCCAACATCCAACTGACGTAAAGCTAGTTTAAAGAAACAGCGATATTTTATCCGTAGGATCCTCTTTCGAATTTACAAATATACCCCTACTTCATTCTCTATCGTCTCCAAGTAAAAAATTAATAAGTGACATGTTTAAAATTTCTGATGTCACACAGTAAAAAAAAAAGGTTTTATTTTAATAATATGTTTGACCAATTGGGAAGTAGAGTTTAAACTTTAAAGTATTAAGGAAGGAGGGAATCTATTTTTAAAATTATGTAACAATAGTCAAATGGAACTTTATTTTTATTCAAATCTAAAGACTTACTTGCATCGAATAAGACAACCAACTGCTCGACGGATTTTGCCATTGTTTGAATTGCAACCTCCAAAGTGAAAACCAACAAACGGGTGAACCTATACGATTAGAATAAATAAAATTAAAAATACATACATATTATATTATTATATTATAGAGAGAGAAAGTAGAAGAAAAAAAAAACATGCAGGATTTTCTTTCACCTTTTCTTTTGTTTTTATTCTTAAATTTGTTCGCTACAAAAACATTGACAACTTTTCTTTCCTGATTGAAGATATTATTATGTTTTGAATTCAAATTTGATATTATACTTTATAATTGCTAAAAGATTCATAATTATTACTAATAAAAAGAAAACAAGATATGTCAATTTGTAACACTTGTAATACAAAGAGATGTTGTGCAATATTCAAGAAAATGATGATATTTAAACAGTAGATATCAGAAGGAATATTACAGAAACAACTTACAGTTTTTGAGAGCGAAACTTGAGGTAATCTTGTTTGATTCGGAAAATCTGATAATATCACCAATAATAATGATTAATAGAAGACAAAATATGATTGATTTAAACAGTTTAAACAGTACTCTCAAGTCTGAATTATTTAACTTTGAATGAGAATAAGAATAAAATACCACGACAGGTCGTGATTGGTCATCATGACCGGCTACATAAGCCATGCCATCGGCTATCTCGCCGGAAAACTCATCGGCTATTAGATGATCTGTAATAATTAAAAATAGTAAAATAAATAGAGTCAAATTTATTGCTATATACTGTGTATGCTACATTTTTGGATAGATTACTTTAATCATGAAGACAGTATATTGAGTACTTTAATGGGAGCAAGTAATTCAAAGCCGAAAAGCAAGATTCTCTCGTGTCACAGGCTTGAACAAATAAAGGTTGATATGTATGATTTCGAAAGAAGCATGTATGTATAAAAAGAGGAGATTCAAAATTATACTGTGGAAAAAGTAAATTTTACTTTTATATGGACATAATTACAAATCATGTGCAATGATATTATAATCACAAGCACATCATGAATATTTTTGCGTATTATATTCTTATTTTTCATTTTCATTTATTCCAGCTTCAAAACTAGAAATACATGTGGTCGAACTAATTAAATTTCACTAACTTTATATGTGTAAATAAATTTAAATAGTCTAAAATGAAAATATATGTTCTCTCGATGATGAAGAACATATTTGTCGATATATAGAACAATTTCCAACAAAAAAATTGGTAGATCCAAAAGAGCTACAGAAAAAAGTAATTGTTACAGGTTCCATTAGACTGAGAAGTAGTTTTTTTACATTCTCTTCAATTTTCAAAACGTAAAATCATCTCGTTCTGGATTAAATTAGTATAAGCTGAATAGATTATCAACGACGAGAAATCGAACAAAAAAGGAAGAAAATATACCGATGCTGAGAGTTTCTCTCCATGAGAGACAAGCTCGAAGCTGCTTCGCAGCTTTCTTCACATTGTCACCTTTAGCTTTCAAAAATCTCCCAATGCAAGCTTCATTACAAAATTTCTCCTGAAAATGTAGATTAATGAGTATCCAAATCGATTAACAGAAGCAGAAATCTACATACGCAAATGTATGGAACCAGATGAAGATGATGAGAGAGAGAGAGAGAGAGAGAGAGAGAGAGAGAGATTTAATTGAAACCTGTTTGAGAGTGAGAGGAGCAGGTTTCCGGAGGAGTTGAAGAACAGCTTCAATTCTGTTTTTCTCGATCTGCGCTTGGTGTTCATGAGCGGAACTAGAAGAAATGTGATCTTTGTTTCCCATTTTTGAAGGTGGAAGAAATCGAAGTGTAATTAATCTCTGAAGAAAAACAAGGAGTAACAGAGATTCTGTATATATAGTGACTTCCCTTTCACGCATTCATTTTTAAACACCTTAATCAATCTTCACTTAACTTCCAATTACAGACTTTCTATGTGTGTGAGAGAGAGGGAGAGAGAATATGTGTGTGTGTGTTTATCTGTGTTTTTTTGGGAGGGTTGTGGGAGGTGTATTTATAAGCGTAACGGAATCCGTTACTTGAACTGGAAACACGTCAACAGTATGATGCGAGTCAAAATCATGACGGCCGGAAAGCCCATTCCTAACGGCAACTGTTGGGACCCATTATTTGCTTTCCACTTTTACCCCTTTCTTCTTCAACTTCAAACTTCAAATGTTGAAATAGATAAAAATATTTTTTTATTCTTTGCATTGTATATTAATTAACCATATTAATTAATAAGCATGTAGATCCTTATATAATTATGTAACTGACTTTGTTTTTTGTTTACTTAAGATGGATCGTAAAGACTAAACTGGAGGTGCTTATTACAGTTCTAATGCTCAAAAATTAAGTTTCGTAGATGTTATATTATTTGTTAACCGGAATATTTAGAACCTTTATACTTTTAGTTTAATGGTTTGAGTACTTTGATTTATGTAATTATGTATAGCTTTTTTAGGACATAAGTGTGTACAAAATGTTTTAACGACTTAAGCCAAAAAAAATATGACTAAATGTATTAAGTGTGTTAGGAATGTTTTAACGAGTTAAGCAAACAAAAAAATATGAATTAATGTATTGTGTACGGAATATTTTAATGAGTTAAGCCAAACAAAAAACATGACTTAATGTATTAAGACAAACTATTTACCTATTTGCCATTCTTATTATTCAACCAAACTCTTTGGAAGAGTTAAAATTAGTAAATATTGTTGAAACTAATTAATATTGTAATATTTGTTTTTTTATGTAAGGATAAAATGGTCAATTGTATTTATTAATTTTGTGGGTTTGTATGATCTTCAAATGAAACAATTTATGTATATATTGTAGCGGAATCAAAAAAATTTGTAAGGGATAGCACAAAAAAAATCCCGATAATATATATATATATATATATATATATATATATATATATATATATATATATATATATATATATATATATATATATATATATAAGAAAAGTGAATATACCCTTAAGGGTATATAAGTTTAGGTACCTAAACTCACCATACTACATCGTTTTGTATTATATAATACATTCTAATTGTCTAATGTTCTTATAATATAACTTCTAACTTGATTTATTTCCATAATTTTTATAAATTAAATATTTATCTTCATCTTACATAATTTTCATTTTCAACTACAATATATGTAACCTAATATGTGTTCGACAAAAAGATGTGATATAAGGGAAAGATAATAATGAATTTCAAAAATCTTGACGGTAAATCAAGTTAGAGGTTCATGTTTAAGAACATTATAATAAATATATAACAAAACGACTTATTATGGCATGTTTGGGTACCTAAGCTTATATACTCTTAAGGGTATATTCACTTTTCCATATATATATATATATATATATATATATATATATATATATATATATATATATATATATATATATATATATATATATATATATTATGATCTCATTAAATATAAAATTCAAAGCAAAAGTCTTACATTTTAAAATTGATCAAAGGAAAAGAACAATGTTTTTAAGTTTGTTGTGGTCACCAAATCGACGCATAACTGAACTGCGTTATAAAAAATGTCATAATTAATATAAAATATTTGAAAAAAAAGACATCTTAAATAAAAATTTTAAGTGTGTATCTGATGTATAAGATATATGTAACACCTGTTTTCCTGGATGAATCGAATTAGGGTTTCAATGAGTCAAAATGTTAGATTTTGGATGAAAATGAGCCTCACGATGTGAGACATAGAGGCTCACGATGTGAGATGAGTTTATATGGAACTTTTGTTTGTGACTGGTCTCACGACGTGAGACATAAGGGTTCACGACGTGAGAACTGATGTAGCCCAAGCCCTTGATCTTTTAGGGGTTTTTTTTTCGTATTTAAGCACCTCCAAACCAATTTTAGGGTTCATCATCAGCCTTCAAACCCTCTTTCACCTAAAAAAAACCTAGCCTTCATCCCGTGCTTGGTTCTTGGGCATTGTGGAGCATTTCTTGGTTTGGAGAAGAATAGAGGAAGAAGAAGAAGGTGGTCTTTGTAAGAGGCTTGCAAAGAATCATCATCATCATCATCACCTCACATTGCTTTTGGACCCTAGTAACTGTTAAAGCTTCCACCTTTATTGTTGTTTATGTCTAGAACTAAGTTTGTCCCACTTTTCTTCTTAGTAGCAAGTTTGAATGAATGGAAACCATAAAATTGGCACCTTTATGGGTTATAAAGGTCTTTAGAGTGCCATGAAGTTTAAATCTAGTGAATGGTTGGGTTTTGGAACCTTGCATGAAAATTGGATGATCTTTTTTCAATATTGGTCCCAAATGAGATCTAGACATGTATTAGACATACATGCCCATTAAGCATCGCCTTTATGGAGTTATAAGGCCTTCAAGAAAGTTTGGATAAAGGGATTAATGGATTAAGGACTCCAATTTTTGGATTTTTTTGGCTTCAGACTGTGCTCATGACATGAGACATAGGGTCTCACGACGTGAGGGTTGAATGATCATGTTTCTATCGAGCTTTCGAGGCTCACAACATGAGAGAAGGTTGTTCGCATCATAAGGTCATCTCAGGTGACTTTCCTTGATTGATATGACTAGGTTGAGTCGAGATGAGTTGGAATTAAACTAAGTGAGCTCTCACGATGTGACCAAGGGCTAGTCACGATGTAAGGCTAAATAATTGACATATTGGGTTGTTGACTTTTGGCTTAGGTTGACTTTTGGTTATTCTCTATTTTAGAAGGTAGGCTTAGGGTTTGCGTTGTATGGATTGTTAGGAAGTGTTTAACAGTCGTCATTTGGCTAGAGAGCAGCTAGCTGTGGTCGGTGCGGTTTGAACTGAATGTTAGTCGACTTTATGATTCAAGTGAATCTCCTTACTGTACTCGAGGGGTCGAAGGCACCAATGCCGGCCCACTGGATAATGTTATATAGGAAGACCAGTGGGTAGCCCCTCGCATCTGTATGAAAGACCTAGACATAGCTCTCATAAAATTTTAATGTCAGACCAAGGTACGGACATGTGCAGTTATACGTAGAATGATAGTTGTCTCTGTAATACTTGCATGGAACACCAGAAAGTGGATCTTGGCACTTGTCTATAAGACCTAAGGTTTTGGCCCCTGGCCTGGCAAGGGAAGACCATAAGATGGCCCATGTCATAATATCAAGACTACGTTTACCACATATCAATCTCTATTATATGTATGGTATGTGGTATTTGGGGGAACTCACTAAGATTTATGCTTACTGTTTTATTTTTATGGTTTTAGGTACTTCCGGTACAAAAAGGGAAGAGCCCGACGTGACTACACTACATCCACTAGAGTTTTCCGCATTAGCAATTTTCAAAATGTACTCTGATGTTTAAATAATATATTCACTTTAATTGGTTTTGGAGTAACTCATTTGTATGATTTTTGTTTTAAAAATGAAAATTTTACTATGAATTTTTGGAACGTTACAAGTTGGTATTAGATCATTGGTTTGATGGATTCAGGCACACTCTCGGGTGTGTTTGAACTCAAACTGGGGATTTCTAAAATCTTTTCAAAGAAAAATGATTTCTAAAAATATTTTTTTAAAAGAAAAAGGGGGTGTGATGCGTGAAATCAGTTGAGCTCAAGTAAGTGATTCCTAGATTACCCATACATGTTGATATGTTATATGATATGAAACTTTACTTGCTAGGATAAGGTTAGGGATACTTTCAAGAATTTCATGGTAGATTTGCCTGATATGTGATGCCTCGTAGCCTAGAAGGAGTTGAATGTTATGACAGATTTGGAATTTATATTGATAGAAGTTATTGCTAAGAGTATGCATTAAAAATTATATATAGTTAGGATCATATAGCCCTATAATGACTGATTTAGCCTTATTTTCTATTCCTTGTCTGATTGTGGTCCTAGGGTAGAGTCTTTCATTCAACTGTCTATTTGATCTTGTATTGTGTATAATTTGCATGCATAAGGCAACCAACAGTGATAATAGAAGTTCCTAACATGGTAGTAGCAAGTGAGATTGGGATATCCTTTGTTTGATTTGTGGCTTGGAGTGTTACTGCACGAATGCTGCTTGCTTTGTGCTTTGTGGGACCCTTATTGGTGTGAGTTAACCATTGAGTGAATGGATTAAGTTACATGCTACAAAGGTTAAATAATCTCAGAGTGATGGATTTGGCTCTGTTGCACAACTCTTGTCTGAGTCTAACCATTGTGGGGTTGAGTCTTTTACTCGAAGGATTATCTAAGATTTGTTGTATGTGACTATATTCATGTAGTAGTTAGCTGAAATTAGTGGGAGATCTTCAAAAACTGATGGAAGGGTGAGGTTGGGAACCTAGGAGAGCCTTGGAAGAATTTTTAGTGAGTATGGATGCGCTGTTTAACAGGTATTTAGAATACCCATATGAGAAGGTGACTTAGAAGATTCGAGATAATTCTTGAGGAAAGTATGGATAGGTGTGGAAGGTAGTATTGGGCTCATACTAATGAAAGAACAGGAACCATACTCGAATCAAGGAGGGTCACAGAGATTCTAGGAAGCTTGTAGGATGAGGAATTTTATGGGTCTAATCTGATTCTTGTATGGTTGCTTTTTAGAATGGTGATGATCATGGGTTGAGGAGGTCCAGGTTCAGGTTCGGGCTTTGAGGTTGGTACTGAGCCGATTTATGAGCAGATGCGATAGTTCTTCTCATAGGAAATCACCCGTGGTATTTTGGAGAAGACTCCTGTGATCTTCGGTTTGGTCAAGGAGGGGATTATGGGGATTTTGGATGAGCGTCTGGGCATGTTCCGCACTGAGATTTTGGCTATGGTGGGGGCTCGCACTCTTTCCTTCCCCGTGTTTCGTGTTTGTGGATCTCTTGAGTTCTTTGGCGAGAAGGACCCAATTGCTAGTAGGAGGTGGTTATCGGACATGGTGAATGCCTTTCGGACGAGCTTCTGCCCTGAGGGGTCGAAGGTCAGATTTGTTTCTTGTCTTATGAAAGACGGTGCATGAGATTGGTGACATGAAGTAGAATTCACTTTAGGAGGCTAGGCCATTGAGACGATGACTTGAGATAAGTTTGTGACCCAGTTTAGAGCGGAGTTTGCAATAGCTATCAAGGTGGAGCAGTTAGCGAGGAAGTTTTAGGACCTTTCTTAAAATGACAATGACTGTGGTGGAGATCACTGCCAAATTTTGGGAAATGGCTCTTTTGGTTCCACGTTATGATGTAGACAAGGAAATGAAGAAGGATTGGTACCATGATATGTTATGAGACGAATATCAAGTAATTTATTAGCATTTAAGCTTGTCGGACTTTGGAGGATATGATAGCTAGAGCCTAAGAGTGAGATATTGATTTTGAGCACTTCGGGAAGAGGAATTCAGAACAGGTGCATATATTTGGGGGTTCTGTGAAGAGACCCATGATTTTTGATCAGCAGTGAGAGGCCAACAAGGCGGAGATCAGTGCAGCATGTGCGGGAAGCAGCACAATGAGGTTTGTCGATCTAATGGCATGGGTTGCTACAAGTGTGGTAGGATTGGCAATGATAGTAGGGATTGTCCCCAGGGAATGAGTCTGTTATGTTTCCACTACAACCAAGTGGGCCACAAGAAGGTCGACTGTCCAGAGTTGGCAATGATAGTAGGGATTGACTGATCCTGTGGTTAGAAGCCAAGCATTACATTCACAGGCCGAGGAGATCTGAGTTCCACCAGTTGACGTCGTAGGTATGTGTTTTATTCTTTCCTTCATGCTCTTATTATTTGTGTTTGTGATTATATGTTGTGTGTGAGCTGCTATGTGTGGTTTATCTAAGTCTCCACCTAGAAATTTGAATTTTCCTCGTGATCTAGACATTTTATTTGAGAATTTTAATATGCCATTTTGCACACCTAAAGTCATGCTTAGAGGATATTTAGGTGAGCCGATTTTAGATTTCGATATGGGAGGCATCGACCACCGACAGAACAAACTTTATGTGAGAGAAGACCAACATTTGGTTTAATCTTTGGTGGTATCAACAAGGAACTCAAGGAATTAATAAGGTGAGCATGCTGGGTTGAATGCAGGATTTGTAGGGGTCTTTTGAGGATACGAGGCAATGAGAAATTGGTTTGATCGTGGGTGTAACATCGATAATTTTCAAGTGGGTCATTGAATTGGTTGAGTATCCATTTCGATAATTGAGATTTTGTTCTTCGTCATCTGATAAAATCGTAGAGGACTTGGTTATGGATTCAGTGGAAAGTGCTTTAGAATATTCAGCTCGTTGAGATGCTAGGGAGTATTCATCTAACTTTGGAGTGTGTGTGTATGTGTGTTCACTAGGATAGGCTAGTAATGGAATGCTAGTTCTTTTAAGCTCAAGTTGTCGAAAGCTTTGAGTAGTAAGGTTACGAGATAGATTGGAAATTTATCAATTTTAGAGCACACTTGAATCCAAGTGGGGAAGAACCGTTTGGATTAAGGGATTGCACAAGGAATGGGAATTTAGGTTACCTTGTGCATCAGTGATGACGCATGGCGGATATGTGATTATATTTAGGTCGAGGGTGTGGTAGAGCCTCTCTGCATGTTCTTGTATGATTACGGATTTGAGGTTCGAAGCATAACCCACCCACCTAGCTGAAGTATGTTCGGATAAGGTCTTGACTCCTGGTTGATTATGGTTCGATATGGTAGAGAGTAGGAAGCTTATGGGTTAGGTCCATGGATGTCTATGGTAGTCGTATCATTCACTAGGTTGGCAAGTAGTGGTAGAAGTGTTGTAAGACTACGGGTGGGTTGTAACATTCAATAGGTTGGTAGGTAGTGGTAGAAGTGTTATAAGACTGCAGAGTGGTCGTAGCATTCATTAGGTTGATGTGTACTGGTAACGGTGTTGTAAGACTATCGGGTGGCACGTGAAATTCACTTGGTCAATGAGTAACTATGAGGGTGTTGTAAATCTATGATTTGCCTCATAGTTTTCTCTAGGTAGAGTTAGACCCTAGATTGATGGGTCATGAGACCGTGGGAGGTACACATCATTCGTGGGATTAAGGATGGCTGTGGGCCATTTGGGGCTAGTTGTGATGTAAGACTACAACTGAGCATGTAGCATTCATTTAGAGTAAAGTAGGTTGTGTTGCATCGGTGTAATGGTTTATGCTATCTGTGGTTGGAACAGGAGGGTTATTAGAGCTTTATATATAAGCAGGTTAGAGTAGCTTTTCCGAACATACTCTTGGATAGAGTCCAGTGGTATAGTTGTTTGAGAGGATGTCGATTTCATCGATAGGTCGGTAATCCAACACTTCAGAAAATTTATAGATCCGCTCAAAGCTCAAAAGATATTGGGTGTATAGAAAATGCGAATGTTAGGTCATTAGGATGATTTAGGGCCTTAAGGATTTCGTTTGGATTAGATTACTAAGTGGATCCATATTGGCTGTGTTTCAGAATAGTATGTATGTCGAGGAGTCAAACAAGGTTTTGGGTTTCCAGATTTTGGGCAGAGTAGTGATGGTTATTCTTCAGTGGTTTAAAGTTAGTGTGGAAAGGATCTGTCCGTTTTCAGATTATGAGAGACCTGAAAAGGTTGGGTTCGATTATAGTTTTGTAAGGTCGTTGTATGTATGAGTCGACTTCCTAGTCATTATTGGGGTTGTGGGAGCGTATCTGGGAGGTAGTAAGGAGTGATTTCAAGGATGAAATCTAATTTAAGTGGGGGAGAGTTGTAACACCCATTTTCCTGGATGAATTGAATTAGGGTTTCAAGGAGTCAAAATGTTGGATTTTGGAAGAAAATGAGCCTCACGACGTTGGACATAGAGGCTCACAATGTGTGACAGGTTTAAATGGAACTTGTATGCGGGACTGGTCTCACGACGTGAGACATAAGGTCTCACAACATGATAATGTATGCAACCCAATCCCATGATTTTTTAGGGTTTCCTTCGTATTTAAGCACCTCTAAGCCCATTTTAGGGATCATCATCAGCCTCTAAACCCTCTTTCACCTCAAAACAACCCAAAGGTTCATCCCTTACTTGGTTCTTGGCCATTTTGGAGTATTTCTTGATTTGAAGAAGAAGATAGGAAAAAGAAGAAGATGATCTTTAGAAGAGGCTTGCAAGGAATCATCATCATCATCACCTCCAACTTTATTGTTGTTTGTGGCTAGATCTAAGTTTTTTCCTACTTTTCTCCTTGGTTGAGCAAGTTTGAATGAATGGAAACCATAAAGTTGGCAAGTATATGGGTTATAAAGGTCATTAGAGTGCCATGAAGCTCAAATCTAGTGAATAGTTGGGTTTTGGAACCTTACATGAAAATTAGATGATGTTTTCTTCAATATTGGTCCCAAATGAGATCTAGACATGTATTGGACATACATACCCATAAATAACCGACTTTTAAGTGTATTATGGATGTATAAGGCCTTATGGAAAGTTAGGGTAAAAGGCTTAATGGATTAAGTACTTAAATTGTTGGATTTTTTGGATATAGATTGTGCTCACAACATAAGACAGAGGGTCTCAGAACATCAGGATTGAATGATCCTGTTTCTGTCGAGCTTTTAAGGCTCACGGCGTGAGAGAAGGTTGCTTACGTCGTGGGCTCAACTTAGGTGACTTTCCTTGACTGAGTTGGATACGTTGAGTCGAGATGAACTGGAATCAAACCGAGTGAGCTCTCACGACGTGAGACTGAATAATTGACATATTGGGCTGCTGACTTTGACGTTGATTGTTGACTATTGGCTTGGGTTGACTTTTGGTTAATATCTATTTTAGAAGTTAGACTTAGGGTTTGCCCTGTGTGGATTGCTACTAAGTGTTTAACAATCATCATTTGGCTATAGATCAGTTTCCTATGGTCGACATGGTTTTGAGCTAAGTGTTAGTTGGCTTTTGTGATTCAGGTGAGTCTCATCACTATACTCGAGGGTCGAAGGCACCAATTTCGGCCCATTGGTTTATGTTATATTGGAAGACCAGGGGGTAGCCATGTCATTTGTATGAAAGACTGGACATGACTCTCAGAAAACTGTATGTCATACCAAGGTATAGACCTTTGCAGTTATATGTAGAATGATAGTTGTCTTTGTTATACTTGCATGGAAGACCAGGAGGTGGCTCTTGGCATTTGTCTATAAGACATAGGGTTTTGGCCCTTGGCCTGGTAAAGGAAGACCATGATATGGCTCATAGCATAATGTCAAGACTACGGTTGGCACATAGCAATATCTATTGTATATATGGTATGTGGTATTTTAGGGAACTCACTAAGCTTTGTGGTTACGGTTTTATGTTTATGGTTTCAGGTATTTTAGGTATGAAAGGGAAGGGCCCGGCGTGGCTACACCGCATCTATCATAGATTTCTACATTGGCAAATTTCAATATGTACTCTGATGTTTAAATAATGTATTCACTTTGATTGGTTTTGGAACAACTCGTTTGTATGTTTTATTATTTTAAAAATGAAAATTTATTAGGAATTTTTGGGACGTTACAATATATCTCAATAAATTTGTCGATGTATTTGGGGATTTGGGTACATGGTAAAGAACGTATTTGCAAATATAATTATAATTAAAACAAAAGAGAAAGTTGGTACCGTGATATATGAACTCAAGAAAGTTGATAGTAGTATGTAGATCATTAATATTTTACAAAGAAAGAGAATTTGTAGAATGGATCATGTGGCTAATTAATTTATTTAGTGGGCTACAGTTAAACTAAAATTTAGTTTTTTGAATTTTTTTTATTAGCCTATATACATAGAAATATAAAATTCCCAACATTTTTAATACTTATGGGAAGAACATAAGGGTTAGCATGTGCTATCCCTGACAATAGACTAGTCCTGCCACTATGTATATATTCAGAAATATATTAATACCATTTTCATCTACTTTATCTATTTACTTGTTTTAAAGCCAATTGGGGGAGATGTCCTAAAAAAACGTTTAACAACCATATGCTATGGGATGCTTTGGAGTATATGGAAAGCTAGAAATGATTGGATATTCCAAGCAAAATTCATTACTCCAAAAGGTGTGGTGGATAACATCAAAGCTTTAGTGTAATTGTGGGTAAAATGTAGAGGCAAAGGTGGTATATGTGGCTCTTTTGTCCTTTTTTGTCTTAGTCTTAAATTTTCTTTGTATTATGTAATATGTAATCGTTTGCTCTTTTTCCCATATAGTTTCTTACTATCGGGGTGCATTTTTATAATATTGGTTGTGTCAAGAAATAACTACTTCATGGATACATGATTTAATGAAAAAAAAAGAAGAGGAAACACTAAAACTTTTTGATTCATGTGAAAAGTGGAAATGATTGTGTGGTATCTAAGTGAACTAATTGAAACAAAAATTTTGAATGTCTTGTCTACTAAAGTAAACTGAAGCAAAGAAAATCTAATAAGTACATAGAAGCCGTTAGAAGTATAGGCAATTTCATAATGTTCTTACGCTCCGCTATTGCATTTTATGAGAGGTATATGGAGCTATAAGTTCTTTCTTGATCCAATGTTCTTTATATATTTGTTGAAGTCCATAAATATGAACTCTCTTCCTCTATATGCTCTAAGCACTTTCATTTTCTCACCACTTTGATGTTTTGTTGGAGATTTAAATTTCTTAAAGACATTAAATGCTTCTGATTTGTGTAAGAGAAAATAAACCTAACTCATACTTGGAAGATCATCGATGAAGAGTAGAAAATACCTACTATTCGTAGGTGAGTATGTTTTTATTACGGTTGGCAAATATGTACAATGGAAAAGCAATCACCATGTTACCAATAGAACCAATAAAATTGTTAACCAACATTTTTGGTAGCCAAACATTTTTGGTAGCCAATATGTTTGGCTGGTAATACCATGCCAGTTAAGTACTCTTAGTATGGTAACGAACTAACAATACAAAATTTTAAAAATCACGATTGAACCATACCAACCAATATATATATATATATATATATATATATATATATATATATATATATATATATATATATATATATATATATCAAGTTAACACATTTCATGTTTTAATTATGAGTAACAACTAACAAATCATAACTAGAATTACTAACACAATTCTCTTGATAGTAATTCTTTTTTAAACAACACTGTGATACTAAATGAATTTGTTAACACAAGGTTAAGGCACATGACACTAGAAGGAATTATTAACACAGGTGAGGACCACATGTGACAACTGGTGGTTTTGGCTCAATCAAAGTCAACAAGTCAGCAAAAATCAAACAAGTCAACGAAGGTCAATTGATTAGGACCCAAATCATTATGATTTTGGTTGGTACCATGACCGAAATCACTTGATGATCTCGGTGGTACCATGACCGAAATCACTTAGTGATCTCGGTGGTGCTAGGCCAAAATCACCATGCAATTTCGGTGGTGCTGCAACGTGATTGGTGGATCGCTTCCCCCCCCCCCCCCCCACCTATTTAGCTTTGGCTAACCTCTTTCCCCCCTATTTAGCTTTGGCCATGAGCTCCTCCAACACCCTTCGCATTTCAAACGTTTTATCCACCTTTTCTCTCAAGATCAAGTTCAACCTTCTAAGGATTTATTTTCAAGATTAGTTCCTAAATTTTTTGGTAAGTATTCCTTGCTAATCTAGTGTTCTACACTCTTTCATGTTAGCTTCATCTCATTTACACACATTATCATGTGTTTAAACTTTTAGGATAATACCATCTTCAAAGAGATCTTCAATCACCTCCTAGTGTTCTAGACTTGAAGATCTTCACCATCATCTCCTTATCCAAACCACAAACACACTCAATGTGAGTTCATACCCCCACATTTTCGAGTTTATTATTTTTTAGAGTTGGAGGATCCAAGAAATATTTGGAATAATATTTGGAATACTTACATAAATATTTGCATGTTTCACTTCTATGTTGAATATAAGGTATTATCTGCATGAAATATGGAATTTCTAACAAAAAAATGGACATAATAAGTTTACGACATCATTTCATGAGTTTTAACTAAAATATATGGTTTTTAAAACTCATGAAGCTATTTTGAGTTAAAATCCTAAAAAGGATAGAAACAAGTTTTATCAAATTATATTTTCCTAGTTACCGGTAAATATCATTAAAAATGGACAAAAGCTAGAAATGGACATTTTCATACCAACTTCTCATAAGTGTGTTAGATGTAAGTTTATATGATATAATCTTTTAAAAACATCTAGGCAAGATAACTATTACGTACTTATATAAATAATTGTATAATTGGATCTAACAACACAGTCATAATAAACTATAATCGGTATAGTTTGGGAGTCAAATACTACTCAATCATTTTGAAGGAATCAAATTACTATATAAAGGTATCAATATTACTACACTATATGGCCCTATGGAAGGATAATACTTCCAGTAAAGGGTTTCATTACACTAGACATAAACCTGTTAATACAATTTTGTGAGACATTTGGCTGTACCGTACCTACCAGAGTACACACTAAAGTTCCTGAATTATAACCAAAATCTCGGTAAGAGAGCGTGACACTTGTGTATAGATCTATACGGATTGACAACCCTGCACCTAAACTGTTAGCTACAGTCAGACCGGCAGGTCTAGGGTGACAAATGTCTAACATTCGGATGCCTAAAGAACGTTGTAGCAGGCCATCTAGTCGCTAGCATGGTTATAATAACTCACATTGGGTATTAACGATGAACTTGGTTTACGAGGTTAACATACATTCAAATAGTTTTATATAAAGATAAAACTTCATTATACTATTTCCTGTACAACACTGTTTACACTATTGGTCTTTGGGCTTAAGACTTACAACTCATTTTTAAAGAAAATACTGGATTTTCTGAAAGCACACTCTATCATTCATACAAGGAAAAATTACCGATTTTTTGAATACAAACTCTTATGAACTCGCTAACTTAGTTTTTGACACTTTTTCAAAACTAGTTGTATTCTTAGGAAATCAGTAAAAGGTAACCAGAAAGGGTGTTGATGATGGGACGTCGCCACGTCACGTTATTTGTTCTGACATGTGTATTCAACATCAAGCAAACAATGTTGTGTACAATGTAAACTTCTTAATTATCAATAAATTGGTTGTATGGCTTTGATCGCTATTATTCATTTGTTATGATACTGTACATGAAGTCATCCACCCCCAGACGTTTCAGTCGTTCTGTTTTGGGGGTGTGACACTCTTCATATATATATATATATTAGTTAGACTTTTTGGTATATAACAATACCAATATATAACAACCAAATTTGTTGGTAGCAAAATAAGATGGTACCATATATATTTGGTATGATAGTAGTAGTTAGATTCCTATACCAACTATAGTTGGTACAATACATGGTTTGGAGGGAAAAAACTTGGTACCGCATCAATTTCACCTATAGTTTTCATGGGTCTACATCTGTTAGCATAGACCAACTTCAGCTTAATCCAAACTCTTTTTTCTGATTCAACATGGAATAATGAGATTGTTTTATTCCAATGCACGTCCTCAAAAATGCGATTCATTTTTTTGATTGTAGTAAAACCTTTGACCGTCTCTTTAACTGCAAGAAGTTTCAATCCTTTGATATATAAGTGACCATAACATTGATAACATATACTTGTAATATTGTCCTTGCTATTTACCATCATTCTGTAATCCTTATTTCTTGAGAAATATATGGGAAACATCCAGTTTTTCTATCATTACTGATTTCAAATAAAATCTCATTTTTGTTTATGATAACTCAAGAATAGTCATCAAACAGTATCGAAAAACCAAAGGAAAAATGTTGACCCACACTTAACAAACTGTGAGCGAGATCTGGTCCATAGTTTACATTTTGAATTATTTTTATCTTTTCTGTGACTTTGACTTCAAGTATTTTTTTTACCTTCAACTTTCACTTGCTTAACATATTCCATTCTAACCCGAGATTTATGAGTTCCATGCAATCTTTGAACTTGATTTTGTCATGGATACATGGTTTGAGGAAGCAATATCTACAAACCATACTTCTTTTGTGATCGTTTGAAGGCTTACATATGTCATGAACAAACATTCTGTAACATCCCAAAAATTCATAGTAAATTTTTCATATTTAAAATAATAAACCATACAAAAGAGTTGTTCCAAAACTAATTAAAGTGAGTATATTATTTAAATATCAGAGTAAAGATCATAATTTACCAATGCGGAAAACTCTAGGGGATGTTGTGCAGTGATTTTGGGCCCTTCCCTTTCGTACCAGAAATATCGTAAAGCATAAACATAAAGTCATAAGCACAAAGCTTAGTGAGTTCCCCAAAATACCACATATCATATATACAATAGGGATTGTTATGTGCCAATCATAGTCTTTCCATTATGCCATGATCTGTATCATGGTCTTTCCTTGCTAGGCCGGGGGCCAAAATCCTGGGTCTTACAGACAAGTGCCAAGAGCCACCTCCTGGTCTTCAATGCAAGTATCACATAAACAACTAACATACTACATATAATTTCCAGGGTCGGATCTATGGTCTTGCATGTAGATTGACAGGAGCCACCTTCGGGTCTTTCATATAGATGCCAAGGGCCACCCTATGGTATTCCTATATAACATAAGCCAATGGGCCGTAATTGGTGGCTTCGACCCCATAATACACTGAGGAGATTCACTTGAATCACAAGGCCGACTAACACTCAGCTCAAAACCGTGCTGACCATATCTAACGGCTCTCCTGCCATCAATCCACACAAGGTAAACCCTAAGTCTACCTTCTCATGAAAATAGAATTTTGACCAAAAATCAACCCATGCCAAAATTCAACAGTCAATGTCAAAGTCAACAACCCAATGTTAACTTATCCATCCTCACATCGTGACCAATCCTTAGTCACGTCATGAGATATCACTTGGTTCGATTCCAACTCATCCCGACTCAACTTAGTCAACTCGGACATGAAAAGTCATAAGAGCTAACCTCACGTCATGAGAGCCTCCTCCTATATCGTGAGCTCGGAGAAGCTAACCAGAAATAGGGTCATACAATCCTCATTTCGTGAGCTCCATGTCTCACGTCGTAAGATCAGTATGAAGCCAAAAGTCCAAATTTTAAGTCCTTAATCCATTAAGCCTTGAACTCTAACTTTCTAGAAGGTCTTATAACTCCATACGCACTAGAAAGTCGATGCTTTCAAGACATAAATGTCCAATACTTTTCTAGATCTCATTTGGACAAAAGTTGAAGAAAAGACATCCAACTTTCATGCAAGGTTCCAAAACGCAACCATTCTCTTAATCTTAACTCCAGGACATTCCTAAGGCCCTCATAACCCACAAAGTTGCCAACTCTATGGTTTTCATTCATCAAACCTGCAAAATCAAGAGAAAAGTGGGAAAAAACCTAGATCTAGCCTCATATAACTATAAAGGAGGAATATTTGATACTTACAATGATCCAAAAACAATGTAAGATGATGCTGATGAAGATTCCCTGCAAGCCTTAACTCAAGATCACCTTCTTCTTCCTCTTTTCTCCTTCTTCCAAACAAAAAAAAGCTCCAAAATGACAAAAGATCAAGCAAGGATGAAGACTAGGGTTTTTTCTGAGGTGAAAGAGGTTTTGGGGATGATAAGAAACCCTAAAATGAGTTTATAGATGCTTAAATACGAAGGAAACCCTAAAATGATCATGGGCTTGGGCTGCAATAGCTTTCACTTCGTGAGCTCCATGTCTCACATCTTGAGAACAGTCTCAAACAAAAGTTTCATGCAACCCGTCTCATGCTGTGAGCCTTCAATCTCCCGTTGCGAGGCTTCTTTCTTCCAATTTGGTTATATATATATATATATATATATATATATATATATATATATATATATATATATATATATATATATATATATATATATATATATATATATATATATATATATATATATCCTACGGTCCGATTTGGTTTTATACGACTTAAAATTTTGAAATCTCAAACCAAACTGTTCACTACAGTTTTGTAAGTTTGAAGCCGCAAGCCAAACCGTAAAGAGAAATACAAACTGCGAAACCAAATTAATATCCGGTTTAGCCAGTTTCACGATTTCTAGCCAAATCATTAACACCCCTACAAATGACTATGAAATTTATTTTGATTCCCAATCCATACTTCAAATCCGAAATTAGGGTAAATAAAGAAGGATTTATATCTTAAACCCTAGATAGTTTCAACTCCTTGCTTCAGTGGATCACTAACTGTGTGAATTTAACTCTAGAGGGCTTTGGATCATAATATCGCCTCCTCCTAGCTCTCCCTCCCTCTCAATCGTTTACATTGGCTTAAATGAGAAGGTTGATGCATATAAAAAGATTAGTTTCAATTTCCACTCTTTTCTTCTCATATTTATGCAATATTATCCCTAAACTCTAACTAATGGGACTAAACTTTTGGAGTTAGATCTTTTAGTCCATCCTATCCCATTTATGATTTAAATGGTCTAAGGTCATTCAAGTGAGTCAACACCTTGGTTAAGTACTCTTTTGGTTTCTTTACATAATCAGTTCCTAACTTCCAAATGTTGCAATGAGAAGGGTGATGCATCTAATAAGCTTATTTTCAGTTTCTACCCTCGTTTTCTTATATTTATGCAATATTATCCTTAAACTTTAACTAATGGGACTAAACTTTAGGAGTTTGCTCTTTTAGTTCATCCCCTATCCCATTTATGATTTAAATGGTCCAAGGTCATTCAAGTGAGTCAACACCTTGGTTAAGTACTCTTTTGATGTCTTTACATAATTAGTCCCTAATTTCTAAATGTTGCAATTTCAACATTTATTCTTTGAATTCTTTCTTGTATTAGTTTAAAATATTTAAATTTTGTTATTTAAATTATTTTATTAATTTAATTGTTTAATTCTTCATTTATTTTCCAAGCTAATATAAACGAAAAATATAGCCCTAAATTTGGGAAGTTACATTTTAAGAGCTTGAAGAGACACCATGAGTTCATCCACATTCCACATAAACATGGAGAGATATTTTGATTTTGCAATGGTTGCAACTACATAATCAAACTTTGGGTTCATGCTTTTTAGTATCTTAGCCACCATAGTTTCATCAAGCAAGTTGTCTGTACAAGCTCTTATTTAACTAACAACATATGGAACCGCTTGCGAGATATGCTTGTACAGTTTCATTTCTCTTCATGCTTGTTGTTTCAAATTTCCTTATAAGAAACAGTAATTTATAGTAACAATTGCTTTCGATCCTTTATATCCATTCTTTAGTACATCCTGTGTCTCTTTTGTTGTAGAGATGCACACGATTCTCAAAAAGATAATCTCAATTACTACTTTTTTGGATTCATTTTTTGGATTCAAAAGAAGGCTTTAGCATCTTTCTTGTAATTTTCTATGTTTGTTACTTCGTGACTTTCAAGAAATTTATTCTCTACCAAATCATTTGATCTTGAGACCGAAATGAATTTTTCATCTTTGTACTCTAGAACTCATAAGAATGCCTTTTGAATACTAGTATTTGTAGTTGTGAGACACTTATAGTTGCACCGTTTGATTCCATCATTTTGCTGAAGACGAAATCCTTTGTTACAAGGTTGCTCTAATACCGGATTGTTGGGAATATTAAGAAGAAAAGAAAGCATAAAAGTACATTGAATGATCGATGCATTTATTTATTGAAGATTGCCTTTATATATAGGTTTAGAAAAATGACAAAAAGACAATGAAAGCCAACATAAATAGCTAAAATCTAGGAATAAAATTTGCTAACTTATATAATCTTGTTGACCATCCTAATTTTGTGAAAATTCAACATTGCTTATATTAAAATGGAGTTAGACTTAGTACGATATATTAACTTAATATTATGTACTATTAAAACATATTTCTCTCAAAAACTAAGTTTTCATAACAAGTTAGAATACTCTAATTTTATTAATAGAAACTAGAAAAGATTTTTCGGCGTTGCTAGGGTCGGAAGGTATTGTTTTGTAAAGTAAAGTAGCATGTTGAATTGTATTGAGATAATCTAGTAAGGAAGATAAACAATGTCATCTAATTACAGAAGTAAATAAATCTAAATCATTATTTCTTGCAATAAATGAGGAAAATAAAGAAATGATCTCACAAATTGAACTTTATTGCCATTTATGGCAGCGACCGGAAAACCAATTTGAAAAACATAGACCGTTGTTTTTTGTCCGTTAATGTGAGTGTAATTTGGTTTTTTAAGATAGTAGGGACTGAATTTATGACGACCGGTAAACCATATGGACCATTTATGTAATTTTGGTGGTGATGGTGATGACAGCTGGTGGGTAGCTTTATGGTATTGGGTGACTATTTTCTAATAAACAAAACATTAATTTAAAACCATAAATAGAATTATAAATTAATAAAAAAATCGGATTGGGAGTAAAAGAGTGATTTCGATTTCCATCGTTGTCCTTAATGTATTAAATCTGGTAAACCACATGGACCAATCGTGTAATTTTGTCTAACAATAATAATAATAATAATAATAATAATAATAATAATAATAATAATGAGGGACCATTTCTGCCTAAAAAACTAAATACTAATAATATGTAATAAAAGATGAGGGTTACGAAAAATTCAAACGAAAATAAAAGGGTTGTTTATGAACAAAAGCATAAAGGTGAAGGATCAATGTTGTAAGTAGTTTTTTAAAACTATACCAAAAATGACAAAAAAAAAACAAACATAACGTACCTTAGGGACCAATCTTACCAAACACTTAAAAAATTTATTATTCTTAACTTTCATATATATATATATATATATATATATATATATATATATATATATATATATATATATATATATATATATATATATATATATATATATATATATATATATATATATATACATATATATATTAAAATTTCTAGGTAAATCATATATAGCTATCAATATCAATCACCACTATATATCTATAATAACCCAATGAAAAATTGTGTTGAAAATTAATAACTAAATTAGACATATAAATAACTTAGTAAGGCTTCAAATAGTCTCAAGAAAGATCCGATCTCTTGTAATTATAGCTCCAACAACCAATTTAGCTATATAATATCATACTTCGAACCATGACTTGCATAAAAAACTTGTTTTTATGAAGTATATAAACTTCGACATATAGATGTGTTGAAACCATAAAGTAAAAAAGATATGATACACACAGGCAATAAGTATGTGGAGAGAACAAGGTACACAATTAGTGGGATTTAAGCTGTAACTAAAGCGATAAGCATGAGAAAGTTTTAATCTACACCATGATTGGTGATCATCATAGTTTTTGTTGACCCACGAATAAGGTCAACATAATTTAAACTCCTCGAACAAAAGTCATAATCACATTTCATTTAAATATATTTGGAACCTTTTTATTTCTCTCTCTCACACACACACACATATATATATATATATATATATATATATATATATATATATATATATATATATATATATATATATATATATATATATATATATATATATAAAAGTGAGACGACCTAATTTTGTGAGACCGTGAAACGCAATTCTTCACTCATTTAGTAGATTAAAAAAACATTTTTAAAGTGTAAAATAATTGAAAATTTTCGAATTTGTTTTTTCAATTATTATTTTTAGAATTTATATTTTCCAAAAAAAAAAAAATTACCAAAAAAATAAAAATAATAAAAAATACATTTTTTATATATTTTAGTAGAATATTAGAATATTCTATATATCTGACAAATCTAGTAGAACATTTTAACATTCTAAAAATCACACTAAAATATTTACAGTGTAATATTCTATTAGAATATTTCACATATATATATATATATATATATATATATATATATATATATATATATATATATATATATATATATATATATATTTTAAAAATTTAATTCTTTAAGGTAATTAAAGTTCCGAAAATAATAATTTTTTTTTTTGATTTTTCATTTTATTTTGCATTTTAAATTTATTTTTAGACTTGGTCTCACGGTCTCACAAAATTAGTATGGTCTCAAATGAACCTGAACATATATATATATATATATATATATATATATATATATATATATATATATATATATTTATATATATATATATAGAGAGAGAGAGAGAGGGAAAGAGAGAGAGAGAGATAGAGATGAGATTCGTTGAGAACTCATAGTTTTCTAAGAACCCGATAACTAAATATGGAGCGTTAGATCAAAATTAACTCGTTAAGGACATTATCGTCATTTTACCAATCTCATTTGATGTTTAATTTTACGTGTTATTGGAAATATTACTAAAAATGTCTAAAAATTAACATAATTAATTAAAATTTTGGATTTTTTTATAAAAATAATAATTTTTTATTTTTAAATAAACGCATAGTTTTTAACTTTTTAGAAAACATAAGTTTTTTGAAAAATGATTTTTTTTTAAATATGCAATTTAAAAAAAAAATATTGGAATACTTAAAAAAAAAACTATAATTTTTTAACCAAAAAACCAATATTTTAGATGCATATATGCATATTTGTTATACTACAATATTCATAAGTAAATAATATAAAAAACACATTTTTATTTACTAATCTATAAATACAATAGTACAAATATTTTATTCCATACAAAATAAAGACAAATTTGCAAAAATGGTCCTTATGGTATGCATTTTTTTAGGGTTTTAGTCCAAAACCTCGATTTTTTTGGATTGGTGGTCCTTTTGGGTTGGTTTCTATGTGTTTTTGGTCCCTCACGAAACTGAAAAGACTATTATGCCCTTCTGATATATTTTTTATGCTTTTTCTATTTAATTTAAATGAAAAATAAAATAATTACCTAATTTGGGGCCCACATCTCTCTCTCTCTCTCTCTCTCTCTCTCTCTCTCTCCAGCACCCACCTTTGACTATTGTTTTTCTCCCCCGATCAAACCTGGAAACCACCATTTTCTGATGAAAATGGAAGCTGTAAACGAAAATAAGAACCTAAATCAACAACCCAAATCTTGAACCCATTTCTCCTTCTTCACATCCAAAGCTTTGATGAGATAAACCAGCTCCAAACACCTTTCTTTTCATTCAATTTTGTTGTTGCCATCAAGAAGAAGAACAGGAGGCAGCTGCGTCTTCTACTTCGCATGTCTTCTCCTTCGTTTCCTGTTATGAAATGTCAGGGGTGATGGTCAATTCCGACGAGAGTTCGAGGCAACAACCCCTTGTTGCTCCATCATTTTACCTGTCGATCTTAGTCACTGAACTTCCCCTGAAGATTGTTGCGATCGTTGCTGCCTTTTCCCCCTTTCAACCTCCATTTCTTCTTCATTCCCTGGCCTAAACCCACCACCGAAGTGGGTGTTTCCTCGGAGCAAACATCGGAGGCAGCAACCCCTTTTTGATTCTTTCTAAGACAGAAGAAGCGCAGGAGCTGAAGGCGGTGACAGGCTCAAAGATGGTTGAAGCATCGATGGTGATGGCAATATGGCTGCTCCGTTGCTCCTCTCGGCTGCTTTCCCCTTTTGTTGACGGCTGTGGAGGTGGGTAGCACACGAAGTGAACATAGGGTGTTTGGGCTATTTGATCGACGGGAAAGAAAATAACGGAGGAAGGGAGTTGCAGAGGTGGGGGCAGCCACCAGTTCTTCTTCCCTTGCTGGTGGTATCCAAGAACGAGAGAGAGAGAGAGAGAGAGAGAGAGAGAGAGACCCATTTTTATATTTAATAATAATAATAATTTTAAAAAGGGAAAGAAAAATGAAAAATAAATTCATTAAGGGTATAATAGTCTTTTTAGTTTGGACAGGGACCAAAATTGCATGTAAACCAGCCCAAAAGGACCACTAATCCAAAAAAGTCGAGGTTTGGACTAAAACCTCAAAAAAATGCATACCACAGGGACCATTTTTGCAATTTTGTCCAAAATAAAATATAAATAGAAAAAACATCATAAATGGTCCCTGTAGTTTCCTTAAATCTGAAGTTTAGTCCCTGTGGTTTAAAAACATCATAGATGGTCCATGTGCTTTCAAAACTTTTGATGATTGGTCCTTATTGCTAACGCCGTTAAGTTTTGTCCATTAACTGAATGACATTTTCATCATTTCACTACCACAGTGACCATTTATGATGTTTTCTCTTATTTTATAAAAAATGAAATAATATATAAAGGTCTCTCTCTCTCTCTCTCTCTCTCTCTCTCTCTCTCTCTCTCTCTCTCTCTCTTCCTGGAAGCCTTTCTCCTAACACCTCCAGGTTATGATTTAAGGATTTAACGATTGCTTGAAGAAATTTAAATGCCAAATTAATGGCTTAATTGTGAAGCCAAATTGTTGAAATCAATGAGCATAACTAAGAACTATAAGTTACAGTATGGAAAGCTCATTCGGACAAAAGATCAAACACTTGGTGGGCAATAAGTTTAAATTCTAAAATTTTTTCTATTCATTAGATTGCCAAACCATATTAAGATCAAACATGTTTCCCTTTGTTAATTCTAACATTCTACAACTATTTTCATCACAAAAATGGATTTTTTTATCGAATATGAGTTTTGGGTGCCTCTGTTTTCTAAAACGGAAAAAGGATCGCTCGATAGTGTGGGATTACGTCTTTATTCCTCAACGAGAGTGTGGTGATGGTGATGGAATCTGAGAATCCTTACAGGGGTTTTAAGAAATTGATGAAGGAGATGGTGGAGACTCGTAATTTGAAAGATTAGGGTTGTTCGGAAAAGTTGTTGCAATGGTATTTGAGAACAAATGGGAAGAACAATCATCAATTCATTGTTGGAGCTTTTGTTGATTTGCTTGTTGGAAATTCTTGGAACTATGTTTCATGTTTTGATCATTCTATTGTTTCTTTCACTGCATCTTCTTCCACATTTTCTTCTCCCATCTCATCTGGGTCTTATGTGACCATGGTTTTTTTGGATCCAGACAAAGCTGAGTTGTTCTACATGTCATTCTTTTCATTATTGATCTTGGTGGCGAACCCTAATTGCGGTGCGGCAGAGTTCAGGCAGAGATGTACAATGAAGAGGAGACGCAACAGAGTTTTATTGAATGGTTTGGACAGATAGTTGTATTGGAAGAGGAATACTGGGTGGGATCATGTAATTATCTTTTAGGATCCAAATGTGTTGTACAAAGTTATTGATCAAAACGGAGAAGAAGGACATCAAATTTAGCTTTGTTCATATAGGTGAGGAAGAAGAAGAAGATGGGGGAGTGGGTTTCTTTTTTTTAGAGAGAGAGGGGGGGGGGGGAACCCTTTTGTATATTATTTCATTTTTGTAAAATAAGAGAAAACATCATAAATGGTCCCTGTGGTAGTGAAATGATGAAAATACCCTTCAGTTAACGGACAAAAATTAACGGAGTGAGCTATAAGGACCAATCGTTAAAAGTTTTGAAAGCACAGGGACCATCTATGATGTTTTTAAACCACGGTGACTAAGCTTCAGATTTGGGGAAACCACAGGGACCATTTATGATGTTTTTTCTATAAAAAAACAAAAAATGCTACAAATTTCCAAAGCATTTTAATTTAGTCGTGTCAAGATTTTCATATATATATATATATATATATATATATATATATATATATATATATATATATATATTCATTTTATCACTTTTCACCTCTTCAATATTTTCCACAAATTGTTCCAAATCTACAAGACAAAAAAATGATTAATACAAGAACACTCACAAAAATACATACGCATATATCATGTAAGATTTACGTGTGATTATATCATGTAAGATTCACATGTGATTATATAATGTGGTATCCACATGTGATTGCATCTTTTAAGATTCAAATGTGAATATCACAAGAAAACTTTTAAAAATTTAACGAAGAACATATACACAAAATGCATGTGTGTAATTATATGTGATTTACATGTAAATCATATGTAATTTATATGTGAATTACATGTGATTCATATGTGAATTACATTTTAATCACATATAATTCATATGTGGTTCACTTGTGATTTACATGTGAGTCACTTGTGATTTACATATGAATTACATGTGATTCATATGTGAATCACTTGCGATTAACATGTGATTCACTTGTTATTAACATGTGATTCACTTGTGATTAACATGTGATTCATTTGTGAATTATATGTGATTCATATGTGAATTACATATGAATCATATATAATTCATATGTGTTCACTTGTGATTCACTTGTGATTTACAAGTGAATTATATGTGATTCATATGTGAATCACATGTAATTTCTATGTGATTCAATTCTGATTTACATATGAATCACATGTAATTCAAATGCTCAAAAGTTGTTATTTTCTTGGAGTTAGTTTAAGATCAATGTCAACTAGATCACGAACTTCTCTAGAGAAACCACATCAAAATTCTAACTCTGTGTGTGGTTTCTCAATTCTTTCTAATATAGGAACAAAAAGATATTGTAACTTTTGTTTTTTAATTAAATGATGTTATATTTACCATGGTTGTTGAGTTTATCCTTAACCGTGGTTAAACCATCAACCGCATAAGACCATCCAACAATGAAGGTGTTTTCATTTGTTAAGAACCTTACGATAATCTCTCATTCAACAACATTCTTTTTTAATGCATCAAAGTGGTGTATATATGATTCCCTTATTGTGTCCCCTTTATCACCCTTGAAAATATTCTATGTTCCATTATTGAAAAGATATGTTTATATAATTTAAAAGGTTTTGAAAGGATATTGCTTATAGGACTACTAAAGCACTAGAATCTGGTTTGTTAATAGTGTACTTTGTTAATTTACAAGAATAAGTTTCATAGCATGCCTCTGGACCTATGGAAAATATAAGTTTGGTAGTTGTAGCTGAAAGGTCAACGTTTGGAGCTTGAGTCAAAGCAACTATAGATGTTAAAGGAGCATGGTAATGAAAATACTGGACCTCATGTTGTGAGGAAAAAAGAAAGTCAAAAGTCAAATCTCTAATATTAGATCAAGAAATGAATAAACAGATAATGAATGTAGTAATTGTACCTTTCCAAATGTAAAATTAGGGAGTTTGAATGAAGCAATAGTCTTTGTTGAGGGAACAAACTCCATGAATGTTAATGTTGTAGCAATCTGTCGTATTTAGTGTAACAATGAAGATGATGCACCGTATATGAGATTAAGGAAGTTAGAAGTAAGAACTAAGAAGCATACATTTGATTGTGTGTCAAATTTGACATCAATTAATGTGTTCTTGTATTTGTATATTACTCCCACATCTCCACTGATAGACCACCTTTCTTTTTTACAGTTGAATTAAGTACATGAAATCAAGTAACACAACATATTGATATGTGTATACACTTGCCCATGTGATTTATGGTTCAATAGATAACTATCTAGATGTTCAAAAGTTGTAAATAGAGTTGCCATTGGTATTAGGATTTACATCTACATTACAGGATAAAGCATGATTTAGAGTTTCATTTTTCAAGATTTGACAAATATGGCATTTTAGGCTTCTAGTACATCATCAATTAGTCATTAAATGGAATGTCATTTAATCTCTCTAATTCCTAGTGTCATATTATCACCTCCATTCTCTTTACTTGGATGTCAATTAACATATCTTCCTATAAAACATAGACACAATTCATTGCACATTATTGGATCTTAAAATTTAAAGAAACAAACCAATACCAATGATTAACATCAAGGTAACGAATCTGAGACATTTTAAAACATATAATCAAGAAAAATAGACATTTTACCATCTAAGGTATCGAATTTTTTTTTCCAAAATAAACTCAATAGAAAACATAAAATCAAGAAATGGAGTCATGTTTATAGTAGTTTGTTTATACCTGATGAGGTGGAGTGGAGGAACAACCAACTGAGGTGGACGATCTGGTAGCCAATTGAAGATTCATTCTATGGGGGAAGATGATTGACAACGATGAGGTTAACTGAGATTGGAATATTGATTAAATTGTAGTGGAGAGGGATATATATATATATATATATATATATATATATATATATATATATAGAGAGAGAGAGAGAGAGAGAATGTGTGTGTGTTCACGATTTCATGATATCTTTTTGATTTTAGAGAATTCAATTGAGTTGATTGATGTAAACTTCTGTCATTCGAAATATACACAAGCAATCTTGAGTTTGACCTTGAGAACAAATTAGATC
Organism: Lactuca saligna; assembly: GCF_052625555.1. Lineage (NCBI taxonomy): Eukaryota > Viridiplantae > Streptophyta > Magnoliopsida > Asterales > Asteraceae > Lactuca > Lactuca saligna. The sequence goes on along the minus strand of NC_136421.1, from coordinate 265,064,884 downwards.
TAATTGCATTAAACTTTTGCAAATCGTTTGAACTCGTCCACCCTAGGGTTTGGCGTTACAGATCTCAATAGGCGGAGAACAAAGCATTTTTTTAGTAGAGATTATCCAGATACAGAAGACAACGACATCGATTGGCAATGGTGGAACCTAGGTTACATTAGAAAAAAGTGAAAGAAAGAGGGGAGAGAGATTGGCGAGAGAAACTAAACAAAGACTGGGTAATTAGTCTAATTTTTAGGTAAATAAGTTTTTATTCCAATATTTCCCTTGATATATTCTTAAAAATCCTAAAATGTCATTGGAATTAATTATAATTACAATCATGCCACTACTGATCCAACCCTTTCATTTTTTGATCTAATGTTCCACCTTTTTGTTCTCTGATTCTCATGATACTATGAATTCTCAAATTATCATATATATATATATATATATATATATATATATATATATATATATATATATATATAGAGAGAGAGAGAGAGAGAGAGAGAGAGAGTCAAGATCAAATAAGAAGAAATTTTTTGGTAGGAAGGTAATAAGTTTTTTTTTTCTACATATTTTTTTCGCGAACAAACAAAATGAATCATTAGATGATTCATTTGTAAGATGATTCACAAGAAAAAATTCTCAAAAAAACATCTCGATGATTTATTTATACAATGATTTTGTTGTTATTCACTAAAAATATCATAAAAATGAATTTTTTCTTAATTTACTTAAAAATGAATCATAATTATGTTTTTTTGGGAATTTTTTCTTGTGAATCATCTTACAAATGAATCATCTAGTGATTCATTTATTTTGTTCGTCAAAAAAATATGTAGAAAAAAAAACTTGTTACCTTCCTACCAAAAAAATTTCTTACCGGATATATATATATATATATATATATATATATATATATATATATATATATATATATATATATATATATATATATATATATATATATATGATCCGTTCCGGTGATGACTCAAAAAATGGTAAGGACTGCGAAGACAATTCTCTATCAACCATTTCATCAAGGGCACAAGCGGCAAACCCAATATTTGGGCGCGACGCGTTCGCATGTGACACAAGTATGTGGTAATTAATACGGACATGGGGATTTAATTAGATGCGACGAACGTCCATGGAACGTCATTTAATTGTGTTTTATAATTTATTTTCGTTTATTTTTGTATTTTTTATATTTTACAAAAAAAAAAATCAAAAATTTTTCAACAAATATATACTCGGATTTAACGTTTTTATATTTTTTAATATTTATTTTAATTATTTTTTTTCTTTTTTTTGTTTTTTTAGTTCATATTATTTTTGAATCATAAAATTTGGAATCATACTCGTGAGAACACCTTAAAATTTTGAAAAAAGAAACTAAAAAATACAAATCATAAATTTGAGGATAGATCTATGTTTCGGAGAAAAAAATTGGAAAAAATAATTGCATCATTAAAATTGATCCATGATTCAATTTTTATTTTTTTTAGTTTGCATCAGTATGATCCATGACTAAATTTTATTGATCCAAAATTTTTTCCAATTTTTTTTCCCAGACATAGATCTATGCTCGATTTTATGATTTGTATTTTTTTTTTCAATTTTTTTAAGGTGTATTCATGAGTCCTGACTTTAAAATAAGTCATCACCCGATCCTGTTTCTCTCTCTCTCTCTCTCTCTCTCTCTCTCTCTCTTTATATATATATATATATATATATATATATATATATATATATATATATATGTAGCGATCGAAAAACAAAGGATAAAAATTTCATTTTTAATATAACTAAAACATTGATATCATTTATTTCAAACATTTCAAATCATCATTAAGTAAAACATTCATCAGAGTTTATCCCAAAATCATTCATTGCGGAAATGATAAGGGTGTGCACGATGATCAATCCGAGCCCTCGTCTTCCAAATCGATGATACATGAAACCAAAAATGTAAACCGTAAGAACAAAGCTTAGTGAGTTCCCTAGAGCATACCTCACATACAATCCACAATCCACATATCACATTAGCTATACAATCTATCTCTACCACATATCACATATCATATTAGTTATACAAGCTGTCTTTACCACATATCGCATATCAATTAGCCATAAAGCTACTCCATCGCATACCATATATCAATTAGCTATAAAATTTACCTTTACCATATAATATAAATCAATTAGCTATAAAAGCTACCTCTACCACATATCACATATCAATTAGCTATAAATCTATCTCTATCATTAGTCACAAAGGCTATCTCTACCCTTAGCCATGAAGGCTATCTCTACCATTAGCTGCAAAGGCTATCTCTACCATTAGCCACAGAGGCTATCTTTACCAGTAGCTGTAAAAGCTATCACTACCACGTATCGATTCATTAATATGACACACACCTCTATACAATAAGTATACCAACTATCATAAAATGGGCCAGCCTTGGTGCCTTAGACCCACTGATATGGTGAGAAGACTCACCTCGCATTGTAGAAGCTTCCCACATGAATTCCTAAGCTCGTGCCCTGCCAACTTCCCGAGCTGTCACTTCCAAACAACATACCCAATTAGCAAATGGGTCCCATACCAAAATCCTTAATCCATGTATGGGGTAAAATGACCATTCTACCCCTGACCCAATATGATCGAAAACTAAGGCCCAAACCCAAAACAAAAGCCTAATACTATAAAGTCCCTAAAACCATCAAATGGCCCAAAACATGTAACTTCTGATGGACCACTAAGGCCCAAAGACACAAATTCCATTGCTTGGCCCAACCCAAGGCCCAAAACACACCAACCCCATAACTGATGAGTACGTCGGGCGTACTCTTTTGTACGCTAAGCGTAATGGCTTAATTGAGTGTACGCTACGCATACCTGCATGTACACCCAACATACTCCTCTGCTAAGCCTCATTTCCATTAAGTGCTTAATACTCTACGTCAAAAGCTACAATCGTAGATTGAAGTCCTCTTCAACGCCTTAAACCTTAAAGTTGCTTACTTGATGGCTTGCATGACCCACATAAGCTCAAACTCCAAATATGATAATCTACTTCCATGGAAATGGTCTTAACTTATGCATGAACCCTTAAGACCTCTAAGATGGCAACTTTCTATGTTAGGGACTCATTTAACACTGAGAGTGGCAAATCTAAGCCTAAGAATCAAATTTCACCCATAAAGTTCCATCCTTGGGACCAAAATGAACTAAAAATCACAATGATAGATCTAAAAGATGAATGATCAAGATCAAAGCTTTATACCTTCATCAAGCTGAGAATGAGTCCCAAATGCCAGATCCACAATATCCTCCTTGGTTCCCATCTTTGCAACAAGTTCCAATTTCTTGAAATGCACCAAAAAACACCCAAAATGCACCCATAAATCTCACAACAGTCTTGGACAAAGCTACCACTCAAAACTAGGGTTTAAGGCTCTGAGAATGAAAGGGAGGTGCATCCCCTCGGACTTAAGGTGCTTTAAATAGTGGGCCAACCCTAGAAGTCAGGGTTCTGGAGATCATGAACATACGTTGGACGTAATCCCCGTACGTTGGGTGTACGTCTTTAGCACCCGTGATTCCTTATCCAAAACTACGATGGGCGTACCCCAGCTTACGTTGGGCGTACTCACCTGGCTGCCACCTTGCATGCATGTCACACCCCAAAACCAAAATGGCGGAAACGTTCGGAGGTGGAGGACGTCATGTACAGTATCACAACACAGAATAATAGTAAACAAGCAAACAACATCATCCATTGCATTAATAGTATACTTTAATACAAGTGTGTTCTGTATAGTTTATAAGACACCAAAAATGTATCATTTTAAAAGAGAATACAAGTTATTTTGAAAGAGTTTATCATTTTAAAAAGTTGGTGAGTTCATAAGCATTTTAGTGTCATTGTTTGTATCAAAATGTTTGTAACATTGTTTGAAGTATGAGTTTGTAAGTGTTGTAGTAAAAGTATGTGAATGTTTGTAATTCCTAGAAAATCCTATATTTTCTACTAAAAGTAGCCTTCTACTAAGGCCCGACTGTTTTGTATGTTCGTTTCTTGTAAAAGTGTGTAATTTTCCCAAGTGTAACTATTATTAACAAAATATAGTTTATACATTGTCGTTTATGTGAAATGATCACAAAGTGAATGCAAAAAGGAAAATAATGTAGTACTATAGTGTTGTTTTATAGTAACTACTACTGTACTAACTACCTTAAACCGTATTTTTATCAAGGTATAATGTGATTTGATTGTACCATACTATCGACTATAAACACGACGATGAAAGATGTCGGAAGTAATGACATTTGGCACCCGAAGACCTGCAGGTCCTACTGTAGCTAGCAGCAAGGTGTAGTGTTGGGCTTAGAAGATTGCGTCTTTTGGGCTCGTTTGTTTATAATTCTTTGTATTACGGTTTGGGCTTGTCCAACCGTGTGTCTTTTATGCTTTGTATATAAGCTTATGCTTGCATGCATATTAGGTTAAGGTTTTAGAGATCTGAAAATAGCGATACATCTAGACGACAACAGGTTTCTTTGATCGTTCTTGTAACCTTCCAATCCTCTACAGTTGATGTTCTTAATCGAGCTCTTCTGAGGATTTTGTTTAATCATTCGACACGTTTGATTCAATCTTGTCTTGTTCTTTTATTGTGTTCATATCGTCATTGTTTAGTTACTTGTTCAAGATCTAATCGATCTTTATAAATTAAAGGTTTGTTTAATCTCAACAATTGGTATCAGAGCAGGAGGCTGTGTAATTGATACACATCTTTTCTGTGAAAAAGATTTTCATTAGGGTTTTTCCGCAATCATTAATATTTATTGAGCCGTCATCTTTATTGACGTATCTTGATATTTATTGTTTTGCCCTAATCCGCTTTATTACAAGTCTGATCTTTGAACAGGTTTTTACGATCATAATGGACGCGACACAATCAAACGTTATCAATATTTCAAACAGCATTGGTTCGACGACAAGGATTCCGATCTTATACACCAACGATTATGAAGTATGGGCACATCATTTCGAAGACTACGTTATTGGGTCGGAGGAAAATGGGTATTTGATTTGGGAAGCCATCACCAACGGACCGTTTTCTCATTCTGCAACGTCCAGAGTCATTAAAACTCAAAAAGAATACAATGATCTGCTTAAGGACGTGAAAGACATTGCACAAGATGAAAAAGACAAGTTCCAATGCAATATCAAAGCACTAAGATTGATCCGGTTTGCCCTTCAGTCCGATACATTCAGATTGGTTAGCTCTTGCACGACGGCGAAGGATGTATGGGACAGACTTCGTGAATTGTATTCTACAGACGAAGATCTCGAACATTCTATTCAAACTCTGCTTCTATCTGAGTTTGGTGAATTTAGACAAGGGGCTGAAGAATCTGTAACCCAGACATTCGATCGCTTCAATCATCTTCTCAGCAAGATGATCAAACATGATATCGAAAGGAAGCTCATCGAACAGAAAGTTACATTCCTGAATGGTCTAAGGTCTGAGTGGAGAGCAGTAGTTTCCACAGTTAAAGCCCATGAGCAATTTAAATCATACTCTTTGGCGAAACTGGTGGGAATTCTCAAGTCTCAAGAGAAAAACGTGGTGCAGGAAAAGAATGTCGTTTCTGGTCTCGGTTCGTTGGCTCTCTTGTCAAAAAGTAAAGCCGTTATGGAGGATGAAGACCTTAGCCTGGAAGAATATGATCTCACATCAGAAGATTATGCCTTGATGGTATCCAATCCCAAAAGGTTCATAAAGAAGAAATTTCCCAGCAACAAAAACCGAAACTGGCAGGGAAGTTACAGCTCAGAAAAGGTGGTTAATGAACCGAAAGTTGAGGAGCACAAGAAGGAACCAAAGGTTGACGGCGACTCTGTAGTGAGCTGCTTTTACTGTGGTGGGAAAAACCATTATGCTAAGGACTGTGTCCTCAAGAAAATGGCTGAGAAAGATGATGGAAACAATGAGGAAGCTGTGTTGCAGAAAAGGCTAGATGAGTTGAGAAAGAAGAAGTCTGCTGCTAACCCGCCTTGTAATGCCCTTATTGTGCAGGGTTCTGTTCCAGGTGATGAGTTCGGTAGCACGGAAGTTTGGTCTACTGACTCAGAAGACGAGGAAGTGAGGCAGCCTACTCATAGAAAGGCGTTTGTGTCTAAGGAAGAAGGCAGTGGTGGTAAATGCCTTATGGTTTCTGGTGTATCTCAATTGAGGGGATACAACACCGATGGAGGCAATGATGGACAGAATGCAAAAGAGGATATGTGCTTCACAGCCAAACCACTCAGCCAGCAGTTCAATGAGCTTGATGAATTGATAAAGAAGGTACAATCTGTTTTTGTTTCATGTAAAATACCATCATCCTCTTATGAGAAAGAACTAAAAGGTGTTAATACAAGAATATCTCATCTAGATAGTAGCTTAACTCAAACTCGGGTCACAAATTCTAACCTAACTGATCAATTGAGCAGGGCAGCGTCGAAGAGTGAGGAGCGGAGAATGTGGATAGAGTTAAAGGAATCGGAATTAGTCAGAGTTAAAGATGAAAACATTTATTTGCAAAGAGACAATTTGAAATTGTTAAAACAACGAAATGTTTTTTGTTTAATTGCTAAACGTCTGTATTCTAATATTACTCAGCTCCACTTGGATTGTGAAATAGGCCAAAGAATATACCGCATGATTTTGCCCTTCCTGGAATTTAAGGAAGATGAAATCGATGCCGAAGCTTATAACTGTGAAAGTGTGATATCATCTGATAACATAAATCCCACCTACATGTATGGACTGGACAAAATTGAGTCCTTCATTAAATCTAAAGACCACAAGCTCATGCTTAAAAATCTTTTGGATGAAAATGACAGACTTAAACTGAGGACCGAAACCATGCAAAAATTTGACTCTTTAAACACCAAAGTAAGCTCAGAAAACAAAATTGATGTTGAAAATGCATCTGAGCTTGATGAGGATGACAATATGAGTGAAATTTCTGTAGAGGACACGATTGACTGCTCAGAATTTATTAAAACCGAGCCAGAAAATCACAAGAATCTTATTTCTGAAAATTCGGTAGAGTTCGCTCGGTTGTCCCATCAAAAATCCCCAAAATTAGTTGAGAAAGCTGTTGTGTATCAAAAGGTCAGGACTACTCCAAATCAAGTATACAAGGTAACAGGAGTAACTGAACATCAAACAGCCGAACTTGCAGCCATTGTAGACAAAGACAATGCTGATGGCTGTGATGAATACTTCTGGGAAGCTCCTATTGATAATGCAGACGAAACCATTGGTTTATCTGAACGAACTTCATGGAAGAGCAAAGGAAGATATATACCCGAACCTTTGAATAAGCCAAACAACTTCAGTGAGCCGAGCACTAGTGGTACAAAAGATACTCCTCAGAAGGATGTTCACTCACCAACAGAAACCATTCCTTCGGCTTCTTCAGCTCAAAGTAATTCCACCGCAGTTCAAATGGAACCAATCAAGGGGTCAGCAAAAACAAAAGCAAATGTTCATCATCAACCATCTCAGATGCGGAACAGGAAGATAGAAAGGAACATCAGATACCGGAAGAACCTTTCGGAAAGGAAACAATTTTGGCGTTCCCAGAATGCATACTTCACTCATCAAAACAAGAATCTAAAGTATGAAGACATTCCTGAAGAAAAGCATGAAAGTCCCAAAAACCGAAAGCCGAGGTTCGGTTCACAAAAGGACAACAACCGAAAGCAGAAGTTCGGTTCTGAAAAGGATATCAACCAGAACCAAAGGTTCTGTTCCAAAAGTGGCTCGAACCAAACACAAAGGTTCGGTTCTGAAGACAAAAGAGTTCAAAACTCTAAGGTCGGTCACTCCAATGATCAAAAACAAAAGGGTCACCTAAAGTCTCCTTCTAAGTCTGATTCTTTTCATTCTTCCAATTCTTCTTCATCCTCAGTTTCATATCAATCTCGTTCTAAATCTCATTCATCAACTGAGCAAAAGTGGAAGCAGAAAGTCGATAAATCCACATCAAAGACCGAATCTAACTCTACTAATCTTAACAAAATAAAAGTGTACACCATTAAAAGGAAAGATAAAACAACTCTAGTAAAAAGAACTTATCTTGTTGATATCTCTATTATTGCTCCTGTTTTCATGCAAAGCTCACGTGGACCCAAGAAAGTTTGGGTTCCTAAATCTCTCTAAATTTTGCAGATTATAAGTGACGAGCAGTTCGACGAAGAATGGTACATTGATAGTGGCTGCTCACGTCACATGACAGGAAGGAAAGAAGAGCTTAGGGAGTACAGATCGCTTGCAAATGGTGGCAACGTCAAGTTCGGAAACAATTCTTTCGGCACCATAAAGGGATACGGGATGATAACCAATGGGGACTTCTCTATAAGGAAGGTGGCTTATGTGGAAGGACTCCAACACAACCTCATTAGTGTATCTCAACTGGTTGGAGGCACAGGTCTCAAAGTCTCATTCGATGATGAAGGTTCAGAGATTATAGAGAAAAAGTCAAATAAACTAATTCTCAAGTCAGAGCGAAAGGGTGAAATGTTTCCCTTAAACATGAAACCCATCAAAGGAAATCCAGTTGTATGCTTGTTGTCAAAAGCGCAATCCAATGAAAGCTGGTTGTGGCACCGAAGATTATCTCATCTTAACTTCAAAGATATCAATCGTCTTGTTACAGGAGGTCATGTAAGGGGACTTCCATTACTCAAGTTCGACAGGGATCATCTATGTGCTGCATGCGAAATGGGAAAGCAGAGTCGTCAAAGTCATCCATCTATTATCAATACAAAAGTTGTTGAACCACTCGAATTAATTCATATTGATTTGTGTGGTCCTTCATCTATCGAAAGCATCGGTGGTAGCAAGTACATTCTTGTTATCGTTGATGACTTTTCTCGATTTACATGGGTGTTCTTTCTAAAGCTCAAATCTGAAGCGACTCAAAAGCTGAAAACGTTTATTACGCAAATTGAAGTACAACTCAAAAAGGTTGTTCGCAACATCCGAAGCGACAATGGTCTCGAATTCAAGAACAGGGAGTTTGAAGAGTTTCTTGCAGAGAAGGGAATTAGTCATAATTTCTCAGCTCCCTACACACCACAACAGAACGGAATAGTCGAAAGACGAAACCGATCCTTGTGTGAAGCTGCCCGAACTATGCTAAGTTTCGCTTCTTTACCTCTTTATTTTTGGGCTGATGCTATTTGTGCTGCTTGTTTTACACAGAACAGGTCATATCTCAACAAAAGGTTCGCACTCACCCCATATGAGATATTGAACAACAGGAAGCCAAATGTGAAATTTTTTCATGTGTTCGGCTCAAGGTGTTTCATCTTCAACTCCAAAGAACACCGCAACAAGTTTGATGTCAAAGCCGACGAAGGAATTTTCCTGGGTTACTCTCTCACATCCAAGGCATACAGGGTCCTAAATAAGCGTTCAAGAAAAATTGAAGAGACGTATTATGTGACCTTTGACGACTACTATGTCAAGAAGCTACAGGCTAAAGATAATATCACTGGGGAAATCTTTCCTCTAAATGGCATGACTACTGTCTCGGTCGCTAATCTATTTGAGACATTTCTGGAGCTCTTTGACGAACCAGAGAATGCTTCACTCTCTGAAGCTGGTGCAGCAGATAACAAAGTAGATCATATGGAGCAGATTGTTGAAGATGCTGCAAGGAGAATGTATGGAGAAGAATCAATCATTAACGACTCTCCTTCCAACGAAGCTCAAGTCGAGGGGGAGCCATGTACTCAAATCGAGGGGGAGCCAAATGCTCAAGTCCAGGGGGAGCCAAATTCCACAACTTCAACCGAAGAGGTCTCAACACCAGTAAGCTCAGGTCCACTAGAATCACACGAACCTCATATCTTCCAAAGTACACCAACTGAGGTAGAACATGACGATGTGACACTCGGTTATGATAGCCAATCTGAACTAGAAGAAATAATCAATGCCGACTTAGACCCAACCGTTGATCCAAATTACCCTCCTCTTATCAAATGGACCAGAGATCATCCTGTCTCTCAGGTAGTTGGGGATGTATCTGAAAAGGTTCTGACCCGATCACAACTGAAGGCAAAACAGACTTCCTTATTTTCAAAGGTAGAGTTTTGCATGTTCAATTCATTTGTATCAAAAGTTGAACCAAAGACAGTTAACACTGCTCTCGACCACTCTGATTGGGTTCAAGCAATGCAAGACGAGTTGAACGAATTTGAAAGAAACAAAGTCTGGCGCCTAATTCCAACTCCTCCAGATGCTTCGGTTGTTGGTCTCAAATGGGTCTTTAGGAACAAAATGGATAAGGAAGGTAATGTTATACGGAACAAGGCTCGTTTGGTGGTCAAGGGATATTGTCAAGAGGAAGGGATAGACTACGAAGAGACTTTCGCTCCAGTAGCTCGGCTAGAATCTGTTAGAATATTCCTAGCTTATGCTGCTCACAAGAACTTTGAAGTTTTCCAAATGGACGTCAAGTGTGCATTTCTCAATGGAGAACTTGAAGAGACGATGTACGTAGAGCAACCTCCTGGATTCGTGAACGAAAAGCATCCAAATCATTGCTATATTCTGGATAAAGCTGTGTACGGCCTTAAACAAGCTCCGAGAGCCTGGTATGAAACGCTTACAAAATTTTTAAAGATGTCTAAATTTAAACAAGGTTCGGTTGACCCAACCTTCTTTCGCAAAAAGGAAGGTAACCACCTTATGATAGTTCAAATTTATGTCGATGATATCATCTTTGGCTCCACAAATCCAAGCTTAACGGCTGAATTCAGAAAGCTGATGGAGACTAAGTTTGAAATGAGCTCAATGGGTCCTATTAACTTTTTCCTTGGTTTAAACATAAGACAGGGACCCGAAGGCATCTTTATTAATCAGGAAGCTTACACGAAGACTCTCCTAGCAAAGTTCGGTATGATGGGAGACTCAAAAGTCAAAGTCCCAATGGCATTCGACACTAAGCTTACCCCATCTCTAGACAAACCAGCTGTTGATATCACGCTCTATCGTCAAATGATTGGATCGTTAATGTATCTTACTGCTAGCAGACCTGATATCATGTTTTCTGTGTGTTATTGTGCTCGATTTCAGGCAAACCCCCGTGAACCTCACATGCTTGCAGTGAAGAACATCCTCCGATATCTCAAGCGAACCACCTCCTTAGGTCTTTGGTATCCATCCAACTCAGGCTTCTTCGTTCAAGCCTATTCTGATGCTGACCTTGGAGGATGTGGACTCGACCGAAAAAGCACGACCGGTGGATGTCAATTTCTTGACGGGAAGTTAGTTAGCTGGCAATCCAAGAAACAGACATGCGTGTCGCTATCTACAGCCGAAGCAGAATACATTGCAGCCGCATCATGCACATCACAAGTGATTTGGATCCAAAGTCAACTTCGAGACTATGGACTCAATATGAAGAAGATCCCACTATATTGTGACTCCGAAAGTGCAATTAGGATTTGTCATAACCCAGTGCAACACTCCAAAACCAAACACATAGCACTACGGTATCACTTCATCAAAGATCATGTGGAAGATGGAAATGTCGAAGTTCACTTCGTAAGAACCACTGATCAGCTGGCTGACATCTTTACAAAAGCTCTTCCTGAAGCATCATTCAATCAGATATTGCAAGGCTTAGGCATGATGGTTGCAGAATCGGTCCCAAATCCTCAAGTCTCTATTTAAAAAAAAATAAAAATAAAAAAATAAAAATAAAATTCAAGAACCGAACCTAACAGACCGCTCGGTTGCTCTCTGTTCTGGTCAAATTCAAGAACCGAACCTAACAGACCGCTCGGTTGCTCTCTGTTCTGGTCAAATTCAAGAACCGAACCTAACAGACCGCTCGGTTACTCTCTGTTCTGGTAAAATTCAAGAACCGAACCTAACAGACCGCTCGGTTGCTCTCTGTTCTGGTAAAATTCAAGAACCGAACCTAACAGACCGCTCTGTTACTCTCTGCTCTGGTACAATCAAGGAACCGAATCAACCAGACCGCTCGGTTACTCTCTGCTCTGGCAAAATCAAGGAACCGAACCTAGCAGAACGCTCTGTTGCTCTCTGCTCTAGTACAATCAAGGAACCGAATCCACCAGACCGCTCGGTTACTCTCTGCTCTGGCAAAATCAAAGAACCGAACCTAGCAGAATGCTCTGTTGCTCTCTGCTCTAGTAACATAACGGAACCAAATCAACCAGATCGCTCGGTCTCTCTCTGCCTCTACAGTATAGGCGCTCATTCAATCAAACCGCTCGGTTCTTCCAAATCTCTGCTTCTTTTCTTTGTCTATATTTTATTTTTTTATTTCTTTTTCAGAAAATTCAAATTTAACAAAAATATTTTATCTTTCTGTTTTTATTTCTTTTTCAGAAAATTCAAATTTAACAAAAATATTTTATCTTTCTGTTTTTATTTCTTTTTCAGAAAATTCAAATTTAACAAAAATATTTTATCTTTCTGTTTTTATTTCTTTTTCAGAAAATTAAAAATTAACAAAAATATTTTGTCTTTCAGTATTTATTTATCTCTAAGTAAATTTCAAAATTTCAAAAATATTTCATATTTCTAGTATATGTACTTCTTGCTCAAGTGAATACAAGTATCTTCTTATGGAACGTTCATCCAGGTATGTTTTTCTCTTATAAGACTAGTTAGACGTCCCTAGAAGCATGCTGCTGTATGTTGTCTCAAGCCTCTATGACCTTGAGCATGCCTTAATGATTCGATCAATACCTATCGTTTCTTCCCAATCAGGCTATTCTCTCATATTCGGTCTAGAGCTACCTTCTTTTACTCATCTGAAACATGAGTTGCTCTGCTTTGTCCCAATTATGTAGCAGAAGGTACGTTCGGTCTCTTAACCATCTCTTCAACTTCTTCACTTACATTCGCTCCCCAAAGTAACCCTTGATGCTCTCGGTCTTTACCACTGAGGCTTATGGTTGCACAACATCTGAGTTCATGATCTTAGATTCGATTACCACGTTCTGAGTGAAACCCAAAATCCAACACCTAAAATGAATTGACGGTGAGTAATTAACTCAAGCTTTTACTTGGAAATCTTCTTTATGAGTGATCTTTTATGAAATTGTCTCGTCCTAAGACATTTCTTCCCAAAGAGATCCAGTTTAATTTATTTTGAGATTTCTGTCTATATCATTCCCATCACAGAATACTTCCCACCTACCTGTTCAACAGATCACATCGGTCTCACAGGTAACTTTACCAACACTTAAGTTTTATGTCAAGACTTAATGTTTGGATTGAGTTCAGCCACCTCTTAGCCATCATCAGAAGACGCCTTTCATTGTTTCTCTAAAAACAACTGATCGTATTTCTCGGGATACCACACAAACACTTCAGGTCTCTCTTGACTCTGAAGGAAGCGATTCTTGCCCGGAATCTTCTGCCTTCTGTCTTTTATTTAGACAACACGCACTACCAAACACATTAGACTTATTTCCTTGTCTTTCACACTCTTATGCACGGAATTATTTTCCCACATTCTAATTACTGTTTGGCACATGGTTCTAAGTTTCAGTTGTAACCAAACAAGGGCACAAGGGATTTCAAACGGTACGAAAAAGATTTGGGCGCGTGCAAAGGATTCGTTTCAGCCCCACGTGTGCTGACGTCTTCATTGAATACACCATAACTTCTAATCGCGCTTTTTCAGGCGACGTTTTGGGTTCCTAATCATCACGATTTTCTCTCTCCTGAGAACGGTATAAATAAGACGTGATCGTGTTCTTTGGCAGTTACCTCTCAAAGCATTATCTCTCTGAAAAAGTTGCCCCTGTCAATCTTCTTCCAAAAACTCAACAATGGCGACTTCTTCTTCCACTCACGATCAGTCTGCTTCTTCTTCTTTTCTTGCAATCAAACCAAATCAGAACATGATCATAGAGTTGTCTCCATACGTCTATGACTCATATATGCTCTACGTGGTGGAATGCCTCACATATTCCCCATTGGTATTGGCATTAACGCAGGTGGAGGCAGTTCCTATGTCCCTGCTATCTCAAGTCTACTCCACAGCAAGCTATGACAAACACAAAGACCGTATCTATTTCTCTATTCACGACAAGAAGACTTCCGTTTCCAAAGCACGGTTTTGCTCTCTTCTAGGGCTTGCCGTAGATGCTTCTGTTATTTCACCAGACTTCATCACAACCGCCCAAATTTTTAAGATGATGTACGAGATGGGGTATACAGATGTTCTAACATCTGTTGGCAAAGTCAAGAAATCATGTCTTCCATCTCAGTGGAATGGATTGCTTACCCTTTTAATTAAGGGTTTAGCGGAGCGATGTGGTGGTTCCGACACCACTAGCAAAGGATTTCTCACAATGTTGTATGGGCTTTACAACGGGATCAATCTGGACTATGGGACGATTCTCTGGTCTCAAGTGGTTCAGAGTCTCAACTCTACCGCAAGGCACTCAGAAATTTCATGCGCCAGGTTTTGGACCCTCATCACCAGGAGAGCCATTGATTCTCTTGACATCCCTGTCATGAAGGATGTTCTTATGGCTTCAATTGCCACATACCACACCAAGAAAATCATTCTCTCAGATCCAAGTAAGTTCCTCCACTATGGACTAATCCCTGAGTCCATGTACAGATGTGTCACGCCCCACAGCAAGATTATGGCGGACTACAGCTCCAGAACCCCCCTGCCTCCTAGGGTTCTTTCCGAGGAACAACGTGCAGCTCTTGAGGCTCTGGATCAGCCTACTAACCGAGGCAAAAGAGCGAGCAAAAAGGAGAAGGCTGAGGTGAAGGAACCCGCACCCCAAAAGGAGAAAAAGAGAAGGTCCTCCAAACGCAAATCCGAGGCAGAGGCACCTTCTCAGCCGAGATCGAAAAAGGTCAAGAAGATGGCTAAAAGAGCCAAAGGATCTCCTTCTGAATCAAAACAGAATGCACCATCCGAAACAGAAGATGTTGATCCTCAACCCGAAACTGCACCCGTTTCGTCTCCACAAAACTCACCTACCCCACCAGACGTTAATCCTCAACCCGAAACTGCACCCGTTTCGTCTCCACAAAACTCACCTACCCCACCTAAATCTCCCCAAATTACCAAATCTCCTTCTCTTCCTACTTCCCCAAAATTTTCAACCCCAACCCAATCACCCAAACAGAACATCTCAAGTTCTGTTCCAACATCAATTTCCCAAACCACCACCGAAACCACTATTCCTTTCACCATTTCTCAACCTTTATCTTCTATCTCCCAACCTATTATCACAGAATCTATCACCATAACCACAACCCAACCACCAGTAACGGTCAACGTATCTGATACGGGGGCTGCTTCTGTGGTTGAAACCCCGGTCATCAACCCTCAATCCTCCCCTTCTCCATCTTCCAACTCCGGTGCTACCCTAGGGGGTGATGATGATGAATTTGATTCCATCTATTACAGCCCTTACCGGATCCCTACCGACACCGATACAGATACCCCTGTGTCAAGTCAGCAACTTCAAGAGATTCACGCAAAACTCGACAGTCTGCTGGCTGACAGTAAAGCATATGGGGGTGCTGTGCTGAAGGCTTTCATCGAGTCAGCAATCCAGACTTACACCGAAGCCTTGGATCGCTCTACTGACGCTGTAGACAATTCAGCAGCCTCATGCTCCAAAGCCACTAAGGAAGTTTCTGAGGTTGTTCATACAACTCAGATCTTTCTTGATTCTCTCAAGGCTCATGCTGATTCAAATGCTTCCAAATTTCAAGCGTCAGTAGACTCGTTCGCAGCCACCCTTCAGGGAGAAACCAGGAAATTTGAGGCTCTGCGTGCTGACCTCAAAACTGAATCCACTTCAATTCTCAAATCTTTGGATTCACGTTTTGCCTCTTTGGCAGCCGAGAGCACCCTGAAGGAAGAAGTTATCAAGCACCAGGCAATATTGACTTACAGAAGGTTCAACTGGCCCAGGCACAACAAGAAATCACTTTGCTTCAAACTCAACGGGCAGTTCTTCAGAGTTGCGCTGGTGACGTTAAAAATATGTTAACCGGTGTTCTTGACTCCCATGATCCCTTCCTAACCCTCACTATTCGTCAGCATCTCCAGGCGAAACTCCTTCCGGCGATCACTATCCTAAGTGAAATGAAGGGTGTCTCGGAGAAGCATGTTCTTCCGAGACAAGGGGGAGAGGAAGGTATGTCCAAACAAGAACCGAAGGGTAATGTAGCTTCGGGTTCTGGTAAACATGTCCTAGTTGAGAGCGAATCAGAATCAGATGAAACCATTACTGAAGCTCTTCAACGCAAGAAACGGGACAGAGAGCTTGATGAAACATTGAAGATAGCTCGTGAGGCAGAAGCCAGAGAAAGGAAAATCCGGGAGGATGAGGAGGCTATTCAAGCTAAAAAGACTCTGTTACCAGATTGGGACAGAGACACACTCATCACTCAAGCAATTGAGTTTCCTTCTATTTATTGGTTGGAACCGATTGCATCTTTTGAGTGTGAAAACTCCAAAGACTCGCAGTTCGACATGCCCATTACGCGTAAAGCCTTCACTTTTCACTGCTTTGATGTCACTGCAAACGTCCCTCATCCGAACCCGAAGGTTGACAGGGAGCTTATCGATTTCTATCTGAAATTCGGTCAACCTCAGTACTTGACTTGGAGTGCCCAGAAAATTATAAGAGTCAAGGTACTGAAACCAACCCAGGCTGGGAAATTTGTAAACGTCAATTTCAAAATCAACAGAGGAACTGCCAACACCGAACATCTTATTTCTCTGGCAGATCTTCCCAGTCTGAACCCCCACGATTGGATCCTGCTATACAACATTCTTCTCTCCAACCAGAGAGAATATGAACCAATACTTTCTCATCTTAAAAGAATGTTGGCTTCCTATGTCCATGAGCTAGCCACTATGGATCAGGAAATAGCAAAGGTGATGAATAAGAAACCGACTGTCAAGCCCACTTCCAAAACCGGAGATGTCCATAAAATGAAGTTGGGGCAGATTGATTCTTCCAATCTGACAGTTATGTTCACAAGGGGGGATAAGCACAAGTTTCTGTTTGCGTTGGTAGACAAGCATCTGTTCTCTACAGAGTGTCTGGAGCACATCATCAATATCATTCACCGATGCAAACAGAATACAACAGCAGATAAGAAGAACTTTACAGATATGCTTCGTTGGTATATTACCTTCAGGCATCATATTCTAGCTTTGATACCGAAAATTTTTCAAACGGTAAAGAAGCCATCTGCTTTGAAGACAGAGTGAAGATCTCGCCCCAAATTGACGCAAAGGGGGAGATTGTTGGGCTTAGAAGATTGCGTCTTTTGGGCTCGTTTGTTTATAATTCTTTGTATTACGGTTTGGGCTTGTCCAACCGTGTGTCTTTTATGCTTTGTATATAAGCTTATGCTTGCATGCATATTAGGTTAAGGTTTTAGAGATCTGAAAATAGCGATACATCTAGACGACAACAGGTTTCTTTGATCGTTCTTGTAACCTTCCAATCCTCTACAGTTGATGTTCTTAATCGAGCTCTTCTGAGGATTTTGTTTAATCATTCGACACGTTTGATTCAATCTTGTCTTGTTCTTTTATTGTGTTCATATCGTCATTGTTTAGTTACTTGTTCAAGATCTAATCGATCTTTATAAATTAAAGGTTTGTTTAATCTCAACATGTAGGATAGTCAATCTAGTATAGATCTATACACAAATTCACACTCTCCCTCCAGGAGACTCTGGCTACAAATCGGGCCATGAAAGTGATGACATGCCCCGAAACAGTGGTTCACATTTATGTTATAGTATATTGTATATGTATTGTATGTACTTGTGTAATGAATGTATTGTTTCTCGTTATAGTATTCTCTATCTGTTTCTCATCATAGTATAGTTGTATAGTTTCTCATAATAGTAAGTTCTATTAGTTTCTTATCATAGTATAGTTGTACAGTCTCTCATAATAGTAAGTTCTCTTAGTTTCTCATCATAATATAGTTGTATTGTTTCTGATAATAGTAAGTATTGACTCATGAATGAACTGACTCTTTGTATGCTTCATTGAACTAGAAGTAATGAGTAGTATATCCCTAAACTATACCTATTATTGTTTACTGGTAGAATTGTTTGTATGACTGAATGTAATGAACTGAGATAAAAGCCTTTATATCTATACATATATACATAATATATAACTAAGGATCCAACGACACTCGGACAAACAACATGGTACTCTAAGTCCACAACCAAATGAGGAACAGGAAAATAAAGTGAGTTATCAGTCCTAAGTCATTCAAACCTTACTTATATAACTATATATGCATTAGACATGGTTTTGCAATATATATATATATATATATATATATATATATATATATATATATATATATATATATATATTGAAAGAAGTTTTGTAAAACCTTTTGAAGAGTTTAATAACAATTATTGATGACTTGATGTCACTTTATAAAACGATTTAAAAGTAGTTTGGCATATAAGAACAAGATTGATAAAGAGTTTAACATGTAAAAGAGTTTGATAAACATTTTGAAGTAGTTTTGATTGGTAAAACAATTAAAAGCATAGTAAATCCATTTTTTTGATAGTTATCAATCACATCTGATCCTATTTATCATATAATGATACACATATGCATCAAATTAGAGTTTTTAAACAACTAATTATGCAAGTAAAGACACCCTAGGACATTGAAAACATTTTGATTCAGGTGCTAGAAGTACTAAGGGTTACATCTGAGAGAAGTATGGCCTTACATTGGAGTTTACGACCAACATGGATGTATCACATGAGTTTACGGCCCCGGGGTAAACCCCCATGAGTTTACGGCCGTAAACTCATGGTATTTTGTACAAAATATTGTTTTAAGGTCATACATGTCCCAATGAAGTGTTGTATACTTGTTTCCAAGGCTTAGGTAGAGATTAGGGCTCATTTGCACCCATAATTAGGGTTTACGGACCGAGGAGATTGCCTTGGCCGTAAACTCTCTTTTGATCTTGATTTCATGTGGTTTTCAAGGTGTAAACTAAGTGATTCAATCATATAACAAGCTAAGGTAAGAGTACTTACATTATAGAAGCTTGTATGGGTGTTTAAAGTCCAAGAACACTAGTGTGTGTTCTTGGTGAAAGGAAGAGCACTTGAAGATATATGAAAATGAAAGGATTTCATGGATGAAATCATGTGTAACCACTAGATAAGTAGTTGTAACACCAAATCAAGAGAAGAAATGCTTACATTTTTGGAATATTAGAAGGGAGATCTTTTGATACTTGAGAGGAAATTGAAAGTTCTTGAACTTGAAAGGATAGAATGGTGGAAAAGTGATGTAAACTCATGCATATAGCATGAGTTCACGGCCATGGTGGAGTTTACGGCCCAAACTCATGAAGTTTGGCCATAAACACCATTTAAAGGGGTTAATGCTTTAATTGTTGCTCAATAAACCTAGAGGATACTTCCTTTCACTTATTCCATTGATGTATTTAAGATTAAAACAACCAAAAAGACTCCAAAAGTGCTAAAAGTTAGCAGAAACAAGTTTGAATAGATTGAAATGTAGGGTTTGTACAAGATAGAAATTTCGGGTTGTCACAATGTATGGGCTGAAATGCAAACTTTTCCATTCGGGGACCAATTCTGCCAACAACTTTGAAGTACTATAACTCCTTCGTTCTGAGTCCGTTTCCGATGAACTAATATCAACGAAAAGGTGGCATGAACCCCTATGCTCCTAGCTACCCCCAAGCCTTAAACTTTTTGAATAGAACCCGGGTTCCATAAACTACCGAATCGTTAGATTATGCTTATACCCTTGGCCTCCGAAGACACACTCGAACACTTTCAAAACTGGGTATTACAACTCTCACGAACTTAAATTAGATTTTGTCCTCGAAATCATTCCTTACCATTCCTCATGCCAAATAACTAGGGCCTTATGGCCCTAGCCCCGAGGATACCATAGCCTTTACAAGGCAACCGAAACCAACCCTCATAGGGTTCTAGAAGATGAACAAATTCCTTGCAACCTGATCACATCCGCTTCATCCGAAATCTGAAATCTGTAGTTCGGGATGGTCTGTCTCCCTGACAAACTGCCCACATCAAATCATCATCGAACTGATTTCATAAGAAACTAGCCTAGATAGAATACTTCCCACTCATAATTACTTGAGGCTTCCTAAAGAACAAATTCACCGATCAACTAAGACTACTGAATAACAAGCAATTCTACCTACAGACCCCAAATCACTGAAGTGGCTTCTACTCCTCTTGCTGCCACATGGTTTCTTTACTGGAGAACACCCGGGGACCTCCTTGGTCCCTACCTGTCTACCAACTGTTCGGAACACGACACACCTACCCGATTACCGAGCTCAAAAACACACTCAGCAGTCCCCTACGACCTCCGAAGAATACCTCGTCTAACCATAATTTCCCTATTTCCTTCAGTCCATTTGATCAATCCGATCGAGATAGGCGAACAACCTATCACCGCTGAATCCGACGCAAAAAGGTGAATACTACCAGAATAGCTGCAGTCTTACTTCATACCCAGTCTCCTTCGACCTACCGTTTCCTGATTCCGACATGTCGTGGCTCTATTACAGATAGAGCCACCCAAGACACATCATAATGGATTAACTACCATCAAAGCAACCCGTACACCACCTTGGAATTTTACCCTCGATGCCCCTGGCATATAGATGCCCCACATCCCATCTCACTGAAACAAAATCCTGCATAGATTCCAATTTGGGTCCCTATCCAAATCTGAATCGTTACTCCGCTCCTATCCATAGATCCCCGAATCAGCATTTGCATAATGCACCATGACTTCCCGTCATCCTTTACTTGACCGATTAATAGATACCCTTAGCCTATTCCCTAAGACTTTCAGTTTTGCACCCAGTCCAACTGACAGGTTCTTATGAGATCCAATATCAGGACTACCCATCCGTAGCCCTACTATGTCACGTACCACTTATCCATAAAATCCTGCAACTTAAGGCTCAAACCATTGACTCAACAGTCTCTACCAGTTCAATTCTGAACTTCCATAACTATCTGGGCTCGCCCATGGATGACTGATCAAATAACCACCTCTGATCCTGATTCTATAAAGTTATGGCTTCCCCACAATCTTTTGAACTGGTCTATCCTAACCTCAATCATCTGAAATAATTCTTGAATGCTATGACTCTCCCATAATCTTACAACACTTCCCATGCTATCATAAATATAGTGAATGCTACGGCTCCCCCGTAGTCTTACAATACTTCCCACACTATTTGACCGATAGTGAATGCTACGACTCCCCCGTAGTCTTACAACACTTTCTATACTCTCTGGCCGATAGTGAATGCTACGGCTCCCCCGTAGTCTTACAACACTTTCCACATTGTCATGATCACGGTCCATAGCCCTATCGCTCATCTATTAAACCGAGCACATCTCAACGTTAGGCACCCACGTTGTCTATCCTCTCAACTGAACTTAACACTGACTGGAACTCTACCTGGTTCCCTCCCCCAAAGCTTGCTATATGATGTTAGAAAGATGCGATCCAAATATTGGGGATTTTCCTGAACTCCCATCCCACAATATCCTATATTCAGTCAGCCCTTAAGTCCGCCTTTCCTCCCCTAAAGGGGAATGTGAGACGCATCCTTGTCTCACATTCGCTTCTATCCTGGATATCTGAATGACTCTCCCCCACTTAGATTCAACTAAGTCCGCTCAACATATGAGAATTGAAGGCCTCCTAAACCCTCTCTCCTTCCAATGATCAATCTGCTAACGGCTGAAGCTTAACAAAGCTTGAACACCATGAATAACCCTTCCAAAAGAACACGACTCCCAAAAACCAACAAACCCTTCTTGAATCCCAACAATGCCAATGACTCTAGTTGCTCAAACTGATATCACACTCAGATCTTCGAGTCCAAAGGTTGGATGCTCCAATCAAAACTTCAGCAACAACTCTTTCTTCCTTTGACAACCTTAAAATCCTTTCCAAACATAATAGTTAAGGTAACTGGAACCTAGTCATAATTCCCTCGTACAAACCTTTAAACCAACCCCTACTATACCCAAATGATACTAAACACTAGACAATCCGTGATGTCCAAGGAGACGACCCCATACTATTCCACCTAAATTCATGGCATGCAGATGGCATATAACTCTTCTTGAAGGTACAACCCAAACACAAGCATGGACACAAACCCAAAGATACGCTTACTTCAACCTTGAAACGAAAACCTCCCTCGTACGGTTTCCCACAAGCACTACATCGAATCCGACCCCGTTGGCCTCTCAAAAGGTGATCCAAACTCTCAGATCTTTTCCCAAGATCCTCATCTCAATTCACATGACCTGAACCTCTCTGCTCGAGGTACTCCAAATCGTTCTTCCGCTCTCGTACTTCGAGACCCATATCATTCAAGCTCTCGCACACGATCCAAAGATCAAGGGTAAAAATTTAATTTTTAATATAGCTAAAACATTGATACCATTTATTTCAAACATTTCAAATCATCATTAAGTAAAACATTTATTGGAGTTTATGCCAAAATCATTCATTGCGGAAACCATAGGTGTGTGCACTACGATCAATCAAAGCCCTCCTCTTCCAAATCGATGATACCTAAAACCAAAATTGTAAACTGTAAGCACAAAGCTTAGTGAGTTCCCTAGAGTATACCCCACACACAATCCACATAACACATATCACATTAGCTATACAAGCTATGTCTACCACATATCACGTATCATTTTAGCTATACAAGCTATCTCTACCACATATTGCATATCAATTAGCCATAAAGCCACCTCTACCGCATACCATATTTCAATTAGCTATAAAAGCTACCTCTACCACATAATACATATCAATTAGCTATAAAAGCCACCTCTAACATATATCACATATCAATTAGCTATAAAGCTATCTCTACCATTAGCCACAAAGGCTATCTCTACCCTTAGCCATAAAGGCTATCTCTACCATTAGTCAAAAATGCTATCTCTACCATTAGTCGCAAAGGCTATCTCTACCATTAGCTGTAAAAGCTATCTCTACCACGTATCGCTGCATAAATATGCCACACACCTCCACACAAAAAGTATACCAAGTATCATAAAATGGGCCAGCCTTCGTGCCTTAGACCCATTGATATGGTGAGAAGACTTACCTCGCATTGCAGAAGCTTCCCGCATGAATTCCTTAGTTGCTGCCCTGCCAGCTTCCCGAGCTGTCACTTCCAAACAACATACCCAATTAGCAAATGGGTCCCATAACAAAATCCTTAATCCATGCATGGGGTAAAATGACCATTCTACCCGTGGTCCAGTATGATCCAAAACAAAGGCCCAAACCCAAAATAAGAGCCCAGTACTCTAATGTCCCTAAAACCATCAATGGCCCAAAACATCTAACTTCTAATGGCCCACTAAGGCCCAAAGACCCAAAGTCCATTGCTTGCTCCAACCCGAGGCCCAAAACACATCAAACCCATAAATGATTAATAGATACCCTTAGCGTTGTGCGTACTCTTCTATACACTAAGCGTAATGGTTGAATGGAGTGTACGTTGATCGTACGTGCATGTACGCCCAATGTACTCCTCTGTTAAGCCACCTTTCCATCAAATGCTTAATACTCTACTTCAGAAACTAAAATTACAGATCCAAGTCCTCTTCAACGTCTTAAACCATAAGGTTGCTTACTTGATGGCTTTCATGACCCGCATAAGATCAAACTCCAAAAATGATAATCTACTTCCATGGAAATGGTATTAACTCATGCATGGTCCCATTAAGACCTCCAAGATGCCAACTTTCTGCCTTAGGGACTCATTTAACACTGAGAGTGTTAACTCTAAGCCTAAGAATCAGATTTCAACCATAAAGTTCCATCATTGGGACCAAAATGAACTAAAACTCACAATGGTAGATCTAAAAGATGAATGATCAAGATCAAAGCTTTATACATTTATCAAGCTGAGAATGAGTCCCAAATGCGAGATCCACAAGCTCCTCCTTAGTTCCCATCTTTATAACAAGTTCCAACTTCTTGAAATGCACCAAAAACCACCCAAAATGCACCCACAAAACTCACAACAGTCTTAGATGAAGCTACCACTCGAAACTAGGGTTTAAGGCTCTGAGAATAAAAGGGAGCCCCCCCCCTCGGACTTAAGGTGCTTTAAAAAGTGAGCCAACACTGAAAATTAGGGTTTTGGAGATCTTGAACGTACGTTGGTCGTAATCCCCGTACACTGTGCATACGTCTTTAGCACCCGTGATTCCTTATCCAACACTACATTGGGCGTACCCCATCTTATGTTGGGCATATTCACCTGGCTGCCACCTTGCATGCATGGGCTGTAATGCAAACTTTTCCATTCGGGGACCAATTTTGCCAATAACCTCGAAGTTCTATAACTCCTTCATTCTAAGTTTGTTTTCAACGAACTTTACATCCACAAAAAGGTGGCATGAACCCCTACACTCCGAGCTACCCCCAATCCTTAAAAATTTTCGAATAAAACCCGAGATCGATAAAATACTGAATCGTCAGATTATGCTTATACCCTTGGCCTCTACACAATCGTACACTTTCAAAACCGGGTGTTACACACACACACACACACACACATATATATATATATATATATATATATATATATATATATATATATATATATATATATATTGTAACATCCTAAATTTCAAGACCAAAAATTTCATTTTTAGCTTAAAGATTCATAAAATAGATTACCAAAAATTCCATCATTGTTACCTCATATCATGAAAATCATAAGTCAACCATCTCAAAAACATATCATTGAAAATAATGTCAGAGTACAAATCCCACGAATCTCATGTGCGTAAAATCATGTGTGCGATGCGCTGCTATTGTGTCAGTTCCTTTCCCTTCGAAGAAGGACCTGAAACTAAAATTGAAACTGTAAACACAAAGCTTAATAAGTTACCCCATCATACCACATACCATACAACAAACATATTGTCTAATATAATCAGGTACTGGGCTACCCTTCGGTCTCTTTCAACCGGTAACTGCCTAGCATATCAGGGTGCTGGTCTACCCATTCGGTCTCTTTCAACTGATAACCTGCCTAGCATATCAAGGTGTTGGCTAGCCCTTCGCTCCTTTCGACTGGTACCTCACCTAGCATATCAGGATGCTGGCTTACCCCTTCGGTCCTTTCGAACGGAATTGGGACTATTTCACCCCTTACTTCTACCATATAACATCCTAGCTCATAAACACATAAGTCATATACTAGCTAGCTTATCCCGGTGATGGCATACGCCTTTGCACTATCGACCAGTACTAGGGTGTAACACCGAAAATTTTCAAAACAAATTTTTCAATTTTTATAAAACATAATTCCATCGATATTCATAAAACAACCATTTTAATTATCCAAGCAAGACAATACAAAATCCCAAGATCATGATATCAAGCTCCGAATGTGTGTGTGTACGGATCAAGCCGGCGCCTTCCCGCGGTCGTCACTAGTACCTGAAACAATAACATCAACACTGTAAGCACAAGGCTTAGTGAGTTCCTCAAAATACTACATATAACACATATTAGCCACTCGAGGCTATAACTCTGTGGGTCCGTGCACCCAAACTCTGTGAACCCTCAGGTTCTAACTCTGTGAACCTTCCGGTTCTAACTCTGTAAACATGCACAGCATCAATCACATAGAAGTAATGCAGTACAACACATAACATACATAGCATACAAATACTCTATCACATAACTCTGCTTACCTACTCAAGGTGAAGTATAGTGAGAAGACTCACCTCGCGTGTCTCGGTAAATCGTAAACCTGAAATCGCTAATCACTCGACCTGTCGAGCTGTCGTCCCCCCTATAGCACAATACACCTCTAATTAACACTTTCCCAACTAGGGTTGACCACACTGTAACAAGTCAATCTAGGTCAACGCTGGTCAACGGTCAATGGTCAACTTTGACCGGACTCGGCGAGTACCCAGGCGACTCGGTGAGTCTGGGCGTATACACCAATTTCCCTGGAATCCTCCCTTGACACGTCGAGCATTCCCTCAACTCGACGAGTTCCACCTGGCACGAGTTGTGGGGCCACCACGAATCAACTCGCCGAGTCTCAAGAACAACTCGGCGAGTCCAGTTAGACTCAGTCCACCTGTCCATTCTGACTCCCCCTTGACTCACTGAGTTCACCTTTCCCAACTCGGCGAGGCCACTCACAGAGTGGTCGGGCAACATTCATGCTACTCGCCGAGTCTGTTCTTCGGACTCGGCGAGTCCATGCCATGCACTGACTCAATCTTGCTCTAAAGGTCAGATCCAGTTCATTAATCCATAGATCCAGTCCCTCCAAGCTCATTTAGCACGTAAAGTTACAATCTTGATGCACATACAACCTCTATATGACCATATATGATGTTTATGACTCAAATACTACAACACAAGGTCAAAGACTCTATTGTCACTCATAAAGCTTGATGAGTGAGGCTCTCTGGACCTCTATGGATCCAGATCCATGGCCTCAACTCAAAGAGGGAGCCAATGGGCATCAAATCATCCCATAAATGACCATCACAAGCCCTAAATTGCATCATGCTTCACTAAACAGAAAATGGTCCGAGATAATACCTCTAGAGTGATGATCTAAGCTCCAAATCCACGAAATAGCAACCTTCTTTGATTCCTCTTGCCTAGGGTCTCCTTCTTCTTGCTAAATAACATACACAAGATCAAGAATGGCTCCTTTCTCTTCACAAATAGCTCAAGAACACAAGGGTCACTCACTGAGGGTTGGGTGAGCACAAATGACGGCCATAACGCCCTTTAAATAGGCCTCAAACCCGGAGATTTAGGGTTTCATTACACAGCGCAGACTCGTCGAGTCCATATCCTGGACTCGCCGAGTCCAGGCGCGCACCATTGTTCAGTTCCGCGTCTCTACTCGGCGAGTCTGAGCTCCAACTCGCCGAGTCCCTCTCTCAATATGACAAAATTAGATTTACAAGATACCTGGTAAAATCCGGATGTTACAACTCTCCCCCACTAGAACTAGACTTCGCCCTCGAAGTCTCGCGCTAAAATAGCTCCGGATGTTGCTCCCGCATCATACCCTCCGGCTCCCAGGTCATTTCTGATCCCTTCCGATGTTGCCACTATACCAATACCAGAGGTACCTCCTTGTTCCTCAAAATCTTGATCTTCCGATCCCTAATAGCCACTGGTCTCTCAGCATAATTCAGGCTTGCATCTACCTGAATATCCTCTAATGGAATCACTGCCGACTCGTCGGCTATACATTTCCTCAACTGCGATACATGAAAAGTGTTGTGAATCTGTCCCAACTCTGCTGGTAACTCCAGCCGATAGGCTACCCGGCCCACCCTTTCGATCACACGAAACAGACCTATAAATCGGGGCCCCAATTTGCCCCTCTTCCTGAACCGGATCACTCCTTTCCAAGGAGAAACCTTCAGGAGAACAAAGTCGCCGACCTGAAATTCCAGCTCGGACCGGCGTCTATCCGCGTAACTCTTTTGTCGGCTCTGAGCGGTCAATAACCTCTGTCTGACCAGCTGTATCTGCTCTGTCGTCTGATTCACGATCTCTGTACTGCCCATTACCCTTTGCCCAACCTCTCCCCAACATATGGGAGTTCGACACCTCCTACCATACAACAGCTCAAAGGGCGGCATACCGATGCTCGAATGATGGCTGTTATTGTAGGAAAACTCCGCCAAAGGTAAATACGTATCCCAACTACCCCCAAAGTCCAATACACATGCCCGAAGCATGTCCTCAAGTGTCTGAATCGTCCGCTCACTCTGGCCGTCGGTCTGGGGGTGGTATGCGGTACTAAAATGCAGCTTAGTACCCAACTCCTCATGAAATTTCTTCCAGAAGCGGGAAGTGAAACGCACATCGCGGTCTGAAACGATCGAGATCGGCACCCCATGCCGAGATACAACCTCCCTCACATAAATCTCTGCCAACTTCTCCGCCGAAGAACTCTCACTGATGGCAAGAAAGTGAGCGCTCTTCGTCAACCTATCCACAATCACCCAAATTGCATCGACTCCTCTGGCAGTCCTCGGTAATTTGGTGATGAAATCCATAGTGATCTATTCCCACTTCCATTCGGGAACCTCCAATGGCTGCAACTTGCCATGCGGTCTCTGGTGTTCGGCCTTCACCCTTCGACAGGTCAAACACCTCTCGACAAACCATGCGACATCCCTCTTCATACAAGGCCACCAATACTCCTTCCTTAGGTCCAAATACATCTTTGTAGCCCCGGGATGGATCGAAAATTTCGATCTATGAGCCTCCTCCATCAATGTAGTACGTGTACCGCCTACAAACGGTACCCAGATCCGGCCCTGATAAGTCATAAGGCCTCGACTATCAGATACAAACTCCGAAACCAATCCAACGACCCGCTCTCTCTTCTGCATCTCCGGACGCACAGCCTCGACATGTGCCCCACGAATGGCGTCCAGAACTGGAGCTATCACAGTCAGTCGCAAACATACATTTCGCAGTGGAGCACTCTCCGCCCTGCGACTCAATGCGTCGGCTACCACATTAGCCTTGCCCGGGTGGTACAAAATCTCGCAATCATAATCCTTGACCACATCTAACCACCTTCTTTGCCGCATGTTTAGGTTAGGCTGATCCATCAGGTACTTCAAGCTCTTATGGTCCGTGTAAATCGTACAACGAACCCCATACAAGTAGTGCCGCCAAATCTTGAGGGCGAACACCACTGCCCCCAACTCCAGATCATGTGTGGGGTACCTCGTCTCGTGTGGCTTCAACTGCCTCGATGCATATGCTATCACATGACCCTTTTGCATCAGTACCGCTCCCAGTCCTAAAATCGATGCATCACAGAATACCACAAAACCCTCCATCCCTTCCGGAAGAGCTAATACCGGAGTTTCACACAACCTCTGGCGAAGCGTCTCAAAGGAGGTCTACTGCTCGGGACCCCATAGAAATGTAACACCCTTCCGGGTCAATCTGGTGAGTGGAATCGCAATCTTGGAGAAATCCTTAATAAACCTCCGATAATACCCTGCCAACCCAAGGAAACTCCGGATCTCAGAAGGTGACCTTGGCACCTCCCACCTCATCACTGCGTCAACCTTGGCCGGATCGACCAATATCCCCTTCTGGTTAACGAGATGTCCCAGAAACTGGACCTCCCATAACCAAAAATCGCACTTGGAAAACTTTGCATAAAGTTTCTCCGATCTCAAAACTCCAAGAACCTCCCTCAAATGCTCCTCGTGCTGCTCTCTAGATCTCGAATATACCAGAATATCATCAATGAACACAATCACCGACCGATCCAACATCGGCCGACATACCCTGTTCATGAGGTCCATGAACACAGCCGGGGCATTGGTGAGCCCAAAATGCATCACCACAAACTCATAATGCCCATAATGCGTCCTGAATGCTGTCTTCTGAACGTCCTCGTCCCGTACTCTCACCTGATGATAGCCCGACCTCAAATCAATCTTGGAGAACCAAGATGCTCCCTGTAACTGATCGAATAAATCGTCGATCCTTGGCAACGGGTAACGGTTCTTGACCGTCAACTTATTCAGTTCCCGATAATCAATACACATGCGATGCGAGCCATCTTTCTTCTTCACAAACAGGATGGGTGCTCCCCACGGCGAGCTACTCGGCCGAATAAACCCCTTCCCCAGCAACTCCTGAAGTTGCGAGGATAACTCTTGCATTTCTGGAGGCGCAAGGCGATACGACACCTTAGCGATAGGCGCAGCTCCCGGAACCAAATCGATACCAAACTCCACTTGCCTCACGGGAGGCACACCTGGTAACTCTTCGGGAAAGACATCTGGAAACTCACGCACCACCGGAACTTCATCCACCGAACTCGGTCTCTCGGAGATCACTCGCGTATCCATCACATACGCCACAAAACCCTTACAGCCCTGCTGTAAACACTGCCTCGCCCTAGCAGCCGAACAAAAGGCTGATCCAGAATGTGTACCCTCGCCGTAAATCGAAAGAACTCCCCCACTAGGATCTCGTATAGTCACCAGCTGACGCTCGCAATCGATAACCGCGCCGAATCGGCTCAACCAGTCCATGCCCACTATAACACAGACATCACCCATCGCAATAGGAATCAGGTCGATCGGCAACTCAACCCCAAAAATCTCCAGTACACATCCTCGGAGGACCTCCGTGGCACAAATCACTCTGTCGGCGGCTATGGAAACCCGCAGGGGTCGACTCAGTTCCCCACGACTACACTGATATGCTGACTAAATGTCAAAGATACAAAAGATCGACTCGCACCCGAGTCAAATAACACTAAAGCAGGTACAGAATTCACAAGGAAGGTACCTATGCATAGCATAATATAAGCATAATATCTTGACACCATAAATAAATAATAAAAAGAAAGCGTACCAGCCACAACGTCGGGTGCAGCGCGGACCTCTTCCGCAGTCAGCTGAAAGGCTCTCCCCCGAGCCCTCGGTGCCTCGGCCTTCACGGGCCGACTCTCTGTAGCAGTAGCTCTGATGGCGGCGGGAGCAGACCCCTGAGATGCTCCGCGCAGCAGCGGACACTCTGCCTTCCGGTGTCCGGTCTGATTACAGTGGAAGCACACTGTAAACCCCTTGGGGCAGTCCCTGGCCATATGCCCCTCCTTGCCACATTTGTAGCAAGACCCCGCTCGACAGACTCCATCGTGACCCTTGCCTCACTTCCCACAGGTGCGGCCCTTCTGGCTCCCGGGTCGGGGATCAGCGGGCTTGGCCCGCTTGGCTGCCGGTTGGGACTGTGTCGGCCGCCGATCCCTCCCCAGAGACTCCGCCTCCTCCCTAGCCTGAGTCTCAAGCTCAATCTCCCTCTTCCGAGCATTTTCCTGAAGCTCGGCAAATGTCCGATACGAGGAGTTCGCAGCGAACTCCCGAATATCCCGTCTCAGAATGCTCAGGTAACGGCTCATACGTGCCTGCTCGGTGGACACGTGCTCAGGGCAGAACATCGCCCTCTCATGAAACATCCTCGTAATAGCTGTGACTGACTCGGTACCCTGCTTGAGGGTCAGAAACTCCTGTGTCAGACGTTCCCTCTCCACCTGAGGAACGTACTCATCTCGGAACATGGTAGTGAACCTCTCCCAGGTCACTGCCGAAAGCTCAGCCGGTGTGAAGTGTGCTGTCACAAACTTCCACCAGTCCTTCGCTCCCAAGCGAAGCTGGTTCAGCGCGAACCGAACCTTCAAATGCTCAGGGGACGAGCAAGTGAAGAAGCATCCCTCCATATCAGATATCCACCTTACAGCTGCCACCGGATCCTGCGTACCATCAAACTCTGGTGGCTTGGTGTTGCTGAACTCCCTAAACAATGTCGCATCACCTCCCTGGGGTCTTGCCGCAGCAATCGCTGCGGTAGCCGCTGCAACCGCAGCCTCAGAAAGAGCGGCATAGCGCTCGTCAAATGTCTCAATCAACGCGGTCTTAATGGACCCGAACATCTCTGGTAACTCAGCTCTGATGACCGCAGCCACCTCCTCATGAATGATCTGTCGAATCTCCTCATCGCTAGTTCCGGCATCCTCCGGCATGTGACGTGTCCTCACCATGATCAACCTCTGAAATACAACATGCGATAATTAGAATTTACTCGAACACTCTTACATTCGACAATCCACCCCTCCTTGATTCTTGGTATCCCAAGATTCTTATTTGGACTGTGTACCGCACCGGTGCTTTCAGTAGTACGGGCCCAATACTACTGTCCGCACCGTCTCAGTACACACCCCGAATCTTCCTCTTCGGATCCCAATCCCCAAGTACTCTATTATACTTAAATCGCTCTGTAACAGGCTTCACACGAAGTCCTAGCTGCTACCTAATTACTCTCAGCATCTCATAGCAGCTCACCCCTCCCTAGGCTAAGGCATCACAAAACAGGCCACTCTAGTCCTATTAGCAATACCTAGCCTACTCTAGCATGCAAATACATCACATTAATAATAATTATCACATAATATAAAGGTATTTTGGGAATTCACCGTTCGGGCGTTGGCTGATCGTACACACGTTTCTTCCTGGAAAATCTTTTACTCTTAGAAAACCTTGATTTTATTTTGAAATATCTCTTCAATTCCTCAGTTTGAGTTCAAATACCCCCGAAGGTGTACCCGAATCCCTCAAACCAAGGCTCTGATACCAATTTGTAACACCGAAAATTTTCAAAACAAAATTTTCAATTTTTATAAAACATAATTCCATCGATATTCATAAAACAACCATTTTAATTATCCAAGCAAGACAATACAAAATCCCAAGATCATGATATCAAGCTCCGAATGTGTGTGTGTACGGATCAAGCCGGCGCCTTCCCGCGGTCGTCACTAGTACCTGAAACAATAACATCAACACTGTAAGCACAAGGCTTAGTGAGTTCCTCAAAATACTACATATAACACATATTAGCCACTCGAGGCTATAACTCTGTGGGTCCGTGCACCCAAACTCTGTGAACCCTCAGGTTCTAACTCTGTGAACCTTCCGGTTCTAACTCTGTAAACATGCACAGCATCAATCACAGAGAAGTAATGCAGTACAACACACAACATACATAGCATACAAATACTCTATCACATAACTCTGCTTACCTACTCAAGGTGAAGTATAGTGAGAAGACTCACCTCGCGTGTCTCGGTAAATCGTAAACCTGAAATCGCTAATCACTCGACCTGTCAAGCTGTCGTCCCCCCTATAGCACAATACACCTCTAATTAACACTTTCCCAACTAGGGTTGACCACACTGTAACAAGTCAATCTAGGTCAACGCTGGTCAACGGTCAATGGTCAACTTTGACCGGACTCGGCGAGTACCCAGGCGACTCGGCGAGTCTGGGCGTATACACCAATTTCCCTGGAATCCTCCCTTGACACGTCGAGCATTCCCTCAACTCGACGAGTTCCACCTGGCACGAGTTGTGGGGCTACCACGACTCAACTCGCCGAGTCTCAAGAACAACTCGGCGAGTCCAGTTAGACTCAGTCCACCTGTCCATTCTGACTCCCCCTTGACTCACTGAGTTCACCTTTCCCAACTCGGCGAGGCCACTCACAGAGTGGTCGGGCAACATTCATGCTACTCGCCGAGTCTGTTCTTCGGACTCGGCGAGTCCATGCCATGCACTGACTCAATCTTGCTCTAAAGGTTAGATCCAGTTCATTAATCCATAGATCCAGTCCCTCCAAGCTCATTTAGCACGTAAAGTTACAATCTTGATGCACATACAACCTCTATATGACCATATATGATGTTTATGACTCAAATACTACAACACAAGGTCAAAGACTCTATTGTCACTCATAAAGCTTGATGAGTGAGGCTCTCTGGACCTCTATGGATCCAGATCCATGGCCTCAACTCAAAGAGGGAGCCAATGGGCATCAAATCATCCCATAAATGACCATCACAAGCCCTAAATTGCATCATGCTTCACTAAACAGAAAATGGTCCGAGATAATACCTCTAGAGTGATGATCTAAGCTCCAAATCCACGAAATAGCAACCTCCTTTGCTTCCTCTTGCCTAGGGTCTCCTTCTTCTTGCTAAATAACATACACAAGATCAAGAATGGCTCCTTTCTCTTCACAAATAGCTCAAGAACACAAGGGTCACTCACTGAGGGTTGGGTGAGCACAAATGACGGCCATAAGGCCCTTTAAATAGGCCTCAAACCTGGAGATTTAGGGTTTCATTACACAGCGCAGACTCGCCGAGTCCAGGCGCGCACCATTGTTCAGTTCCGCGTCTCTACTCGGCGAGTCTGAGCTCCAACTCGCCGAGTCCCTCTCTCAATACGACAAAATTAGATTTACAAGATATCTGGTAAAATCCGGATGTTACATAGGGTCTATCTTACCCCATCCTACCACTATCACATAATATCATAGCATATTAGCACATACATCATAACAGTAGTGACATACCAGATAATTATCACAAAGACAATCATCTCTGCTATAACTCTTACTAGTGGGACGACATTGGTCCTTCGAACCACTTCCACTGGAAGGTAACTCGCCTCAGATGTCGTGTAGTAGCTGGACTATCCTCGGCTCTGGGATAAACTCCTCTCAAACTCCTACACATAAAAATCTCCTTTAAGTACCCTTTCATACTCGTAACCCCTATAAGGGTCAACTATGGTCAATGGGCAAAGTCAAAGTCAACATCCTAGTCAATGTCAACATCCTAGTTAACTCAACTTACCGATTTGGTCCATCAACTTGTCGATTTCCATGATCCATAAAACCCTGGAAATCTCGATCCAACTCGTCGATTTCTTTCATGAACTCGTCGACTCCCTCTTCATAACAGATTCAGGACATTTCACTCACAACTTGTCGAGTTCCTCCTTGAACTCATCGAGTTTTTTAATCTTCCAAAACCCAGAAACCATGTCCAATTCGCGGATTCATCTCCTAGACTCGACGAGTTTGACCTGTAACAGAAAAGGTTAGGAGACCACGACCCAACTCGTCGAGCTGTATGAACAACTCTTCGAGTCCCCCATAGTCTAAACCCATTTAGTCGTTTCCACTCGGGTTCAATGTTTCCAAACCATAGATCTATTCCCCTTGGACTAAGTTACCACGTAAAGTTGCTAACTTTACATACATGCATGGTATCATGAAGCTATAAACACCAAAACTAAGCCATATAAGAGGTATATGGTATAGGGAAGGGCCAAGGCTTTATAAAGTTGGCAACTTTAAGCTTCATAAGTTGATGAGTGCCTAGATCTGAAGTAAAAACTGCATGATACACTCAAATCCTAAAAATGACTTCTATATGGCCCAAAAGTAACAAAATACAACCCTAAATGAAGATTTAAGCAAAGGAAAGCCAAGGTATCAACTTTGTACCTAAAATAAGTCAGAAATGCAGCTCAACTTCCGGATCTACTGGCTTTCTCTTGAATCTTCAGGCTTCTCCTTCCTTCTCAAGCTTCAAAATCATCAAGAACACACAATAATGGATCAAGAACAGTTAAAGGTTGATTAGGGTTTCATGGCTAGGGTTTGACGTGATGGAGGTTAAGGTGCTTAAATAGGGTGCAAAACCCTGAATTTAGGGTTTCACTTTGGCAATCCTACTCGTCGAGTTGAGGCTCTCAACTTTTCGAGCAGACATCAAGTCCCACATCTAAAAATCCATTCCTGCTCGACGAGTTTGGGGCCTCCAACTCGTTGAGTCCCTTTGCAAAAATGACTAATTTGATTGAAAATACATACAATGATCCGGGCGTTACAAATCTCCCCCACTTGTTTTAGAGTTCGTCCTCGAAGCCTGATGCATTTGTGAATAGCTCTGGGTAGTGCTCCTTCATCTCGTCTTCCGGCTGCCAAGTCTATTCCGAGCTCTTGCGGTGCTGCCATTGCACATTCACTAACTCGACCCTCTTGTTCCTCAGATCCTTCGTCTTCCTATCGAGGATGGCTACCAATCGCTCGATGTAGTTCAGGCTATCATCCACCTGAGTATCCTCTAGAGGCACCACTGCAGAGTCATTTACCAAGCACTTCCGCAGCTGGGAGACATGAAAGGTGCTATGGATCTGACTAAGCTCGGATGCCAGATCCAGCCTATATGTCACGTTGCCCACCTGGGCTATAACCCTGAAAGGATCAATGTACCTGGGGCCCAACTTTCCCTACTTCCTAAATCGGATGACACCTTTCCAAGATGACACGTTTAGGAGAACCATATCTCCTACCTGAAACTCCAGGTCTGAATGGTGTTTGTCGTCATAACTCTTCTGCCGACTTTGAGCAGTCTGAAGCCTACTCCGGGCCTATTGGATCCTCTTGGTTATCTTGAATATCACTTTGGTAGTCCCCATGACCCTTTACCCAAGCTCACCCCAACATATTTGGGTTATGCACTTCCTACCGTATAACATCTCGAAGGGAGGATGTTCGATACTCGCGTGGTAGCTATTATTGTAGGAAAACTCTACCAAGGGAAGGTAGGTATCCCAACTACCACTAAAGTCTAAGACACAAGCTCGCAGCATATCCTCTAAAGTTTGGATGGTCTGCTCGATCTGACCATCCGTATGTGGGTGAAAAGTAGTGCTAAAGTGCAGACGAGTACCCAACTCGTCATGAAATTTCTTTTAGTTCCTGGAAATAAACCGTACATCTCGGTCATAAATCACGGAGACTGTCACTCCGTGTCGAGCTACTACCTCTTTGATGTAGATGTTGGCCAACTTCTCGGCCGAAATGTTCTCCTGGATCGGAATGAAATGACCATTCTTTGTCAATCGATCCACGATGACACAAATCGAATCCACTCCTCCCATGTGGTCCTGGGAAGCTTTGTGATGAAATCCACAGTAATGTCCTCCTTTTTCCACACAGGGATATCCAACAGATGCGTCTATCCATGAGGCCTCTGGTGCTCTGCCTTGACTTTCCTGCAAGTCAAGCATCTCTCAACATACCAGGCTAGATCGCGCTTCATGCAGGGCCACCAATAACCAGATCGAAGATTTCTTTACATCTTTCATCTCCCCGAGATGGATGGAAAATCTGGACTTGTGTGCCTCCTCTATTAGGATTTGGCATACACCATCTGCGTACAGAATCCACGCTCTGTTGTGAAGTGTCAATGTCCCACAAATATCATAGTCGAAGGAGAAAATATGTCCCATTGTATGCTCATTCTTCTAGTTTTCCTCCTTCATAGCCTCCTGTTGGACCTCCTGTATCTTCTTCGGAAGTGGAGTCACTACTTTCATCCTCAAATAGATGTCTCTGATCGGGGTTGAAAATGCCTTGCAGCTAAGTGCATCGGCCACAACATTGGCCTTCCCCGGGTGGTAGAGGATCTCACAGTTGTAATCTTTCACCACATCTAGCCACCAACGCTGCCTCATGTTTAGATTTGGCTGATCCATGAGGTACCTCAAGTTCTTGTGGTTCGTGTAAACAGTACAACATACCCCATAGAGGTAGTGTCACCAAATCTTGAAGGGGAAAACAATCGCCCCCAACTCCAGATTGTGTGTCGGGTATTTCG
The DNA here is from genome assembly GCF_052625555.1 of Lactuca saligna. Taxonomy (NCBI): domain Eukaryota; kingdom Viridiplantae; phylum Streptophyta; class Magnoliopsida; order Asterales; family Asteraceae; genus Lactuca; species Lactuca saligna. Next base: position 265,027,667 of record NC_136421.1, on the reverse strand, counting down.
CCTCGTAAGGCTTCAGCTGCCTCGAGGCATAGGCATGCATCAATATTGTGCCCAAACCCAAGATGGGCGCATCACGGTACACTAAAAAATCCTCCATGCCCTTTGGCAAGGCTAAAATAGACGTCTCGCACAATCTCTGCCTCAACGTCTCAAACGCTGCCTGTTGCTTAGTCCCACAACGAAATACCACATCCTTCTTCATCATTCGGGTCAAGGGTACTGCTATCTTGGAGAAGTCATGTATGAATCTCCGGTAATAGCCTGCTAACCCGAGGAAACTCCGAATCTCATAAGGAAGAATTCAGAACCTACCATCTCTTCACGACCTTCACTTTGGCCGAGTCAACAAAAATACCGTTCTGGTTGACAAGGTGCCCCAGAAACTGCACCTCGCGTAACCAGAACTCACACTTGGAGAACTTGGTGTACAATATCTCCCTCCTCAGGGTATCCAACACCTCCCGCAAGTTCTCCTCATGTTGCTCCTGTGTCTTGGAGTAAACCAAGATGTCATCAATAAAGACTATCACAAACCGATCCAGCATCCGTCTGCATACGCAGTTCATGAGGTCTATGAATACGGCAGGGGCGTGGGTTAGCCCAAAGGGCGTGACCATGAACTCTTAGTGGCTATAACGAGTCCAGAAAGCAGTCTTCTATACATCCTCATCTATGACTCGCACCTGGTGGTAGCCTGAATGCAAATTTATCTTGGAAAACCAAGATGCCCCTTTAGTTGGTCGAAGAGATCATAAATCCTCGGGAGTGGGTAACGGTTCTTCACCGTTACCTTGTTCAGCTCCCCGTAATCTATACACATCCGATGCGACCCGTCCTTCTTCTTCGCAAATAGGATCGGGGCTCCCCAAGGTGAACTGCTCGGCCTAATGAATCCCTTGTCTAATAGCTCCTACAGTTGTGTAGACAACTCCTGCATCTCAAGACGAGCGAACAGATATGGTGCCTTGGCTATTGGAGCCACACCAGGGACTAGGTCGATCCTGAACTCCATCTATCTCTCTGGAGGTATCCCAGGCAACTCCTATGGAAACACGTCTGGGTTCTCTCGCACCACTGGTATATCACTCATGGTCACCTTACCTGCCCCCGGTATCCATAACATAGGCGACATACCATGTGTAACCCTGCTAGAGGTAGCTCCTAGCCCTTGTTGCCGAGCACAAAGTTGGTCCATGTTGCGGCCAGTCGCCCTAAATCACCAGCTCTCTCCCACTTGGGGTCCTGATGCTTACCAGCTACAACACACATTCGATCACTGCCCCATTAGGGCTCAACCAGTCCATGCCTATGATAACTTTGCTCCCCCTCAAAGGAATGGAAAACGAATCCACAAGATACGGCTCTTCGTACAACCTCAAGACGCAATCTACGAAAACCTCTGATGCTCGTACAAATCGGTCATTAGCAATCTCGACCTCTAAAGGAAAATCCAACATGTCCGAAGACTCATAAAACCTCTTGCTAAGTGCAAGAGAGACAAATAATCAGGTAGCCCCCAAATCAAATAACTCCTAAAATAGGATACCGTTCACACGGAACGATCCTAAATGAAGCACATAAAACATAGATCATAAATAACATAACCGAAATGTAATAAGAGTATGGAGAAGAAAACATACATATCACCACATCTGGTGTGGCACGCACCTCCTTGGCGGTAAGCTGGAAGGCTCGACTCCTCACCACTAGAGCATCTGTCTTGCCCTGTTGGTCATCCGTGATCCACATGGTCGCTGAAGCTGGCGCCGCCACTGGTGTTCCTGATGTCAATCTTGGGTAGTTGTCCTTTTTATGGTCCTTCTGATTGCAATTAAAGCAAATCACGTCTGATGTATGTAAGGTAGAAGTAAGGGTAGTACAATCCCTGCCAAAGTGCCCGAGCATGCCGCATTTATAGCAGCCTGATGACGCTAATCGAAAAACTCCATCATGCGTGTTGTTGCATTTCCCACAGTGGCTCCAGCCCTTCTGGGCCTTCGACCTAGAGTCGGATCCTTTAGGTTTCTTCCTTGAAATTACAATCACCTGCCCAACCTCCTCCTTCCTCTTCCGGATGTGCTCTATATCAATCTCTTGCTCTCTCTCCCTAGGTATCACGTCCTCCAAAGTCGGGCATTATGAGTAGCTGACATGTTTCTGGATGTCAGCTTTCAACATGTCGTAGTACCAGTTCTTCCTCATTTCCTCATCCCCCACATACTGAAGCACTAGTAAGGCCCTCTCCCTAAACTTGGCGGTAATCTCCGCCACGGACTCAGTCGTCTATCTCATATCAAGGAACTCCCTGGCCAACTGCTGAATCTCCACAGATGGCGCAAACTCAGCCCTAAACCTGGTTACAAAGTCCGACCAAGTCATAGCCTCAATGGCTGGTGCTCCCAACATGTCAATGACTGCCTCCCACCAGTCTCTAGTTCTGTCTCTCAAACATCCCGTAACATACCAGACCATCGACCCCTCAGGGAAGAATGTCGTCAACTATCTAGACTTAATGTCTGCAATCCACCTCCTGTCAATAATGGGGTCCTTCACCCCGTGAAAGTCTGGCACACCACATCCTATGAAATCCTTGAAGGAGAGTGTGCGCATTCCTGATTGGCCAGATGCCATGTCACCGGGGTCGCCTCAAGGATACCCCTCATAATCTCGGATGTGATAAACTCGTGCAGCCCGTAATCAACCGGCGTGGAACCTGCACCAAAACCTGAACCCGACCCTGACTCTGAACCTACTGGCTCCGTGACGTGTCACCACCATTCTAAAACAAAATACATAATTGAAAGGTTCATACATAACCTCGAGAGGTCTCACACACCCTACAAGTTCCTTGGTTCTATCTTAACCCTCCTTGACGAGAGTATGGATCCTCTACTTTCAGTAGTACGGGTCCATACTACCTTTCACATCTATCCGTACTTTCCTCAAGGATTACCTTGACTTCACCAAGTCCCTTTCACTACTATTGCTCGTTGCACTAATTTCATCCTAGGCTTACCCTAGGGCAACTCTCCGACCCACTCTCCGCCATCAGCTGCATAAGAAATCCCTACTACCCTTACCTAACTAGCTCATGAATACCATTACATATCACTAAGACTAGATAATTTTTCGAATGAGAGGTCCTACCCTACAACAGTTGGACTCAAAGAAGATCTGCGAGATAGGGCTAGACCTAACATTCTAAAATTATTTAGTCCTTGCAATATGTAACTCAACGTATTCGTTTAGTAATTAGTCAAAGATAACTAGAACTCCTAAAAGCACAAAGCAAGCAGCATTCGGGCATCGAGTAACCAAATCAAGTATATCCTATTAAGTCCATCATATCACTGACTAATCAGTTCTAGCATGTAATTCAAAAAGCACACATAGGAGGCACACAAGGCATCTTCTTAGATCCTTAACCCTAATCTAGCATACAATTCTCATACACATACAACAGGCATATAATACATCCTTTCTAGATCCTTAACCCTAATCTAGCATGCAGTTGTCATAATAATATCATATATCATAACAAACATGTATGGGTATCTTAGGGAAATCTTACTTGAGCTCGGCCGATTGCATGCATCACAGACGTTGTTCTTTCTGAAAACTCTTTATTTTAATTTTTAGAAAAAACCATTTCCTTGTAAAAATCTTTCAAACCCTTGATTTGAGTCCAGACACTTCCGAAGGTGTGTCCGAATCCCTCAAACCAAGGTTCTGATGCCAACTTGTAACGTCCCAAATTTCAAAACCAAAAATTTCATTTTAAACTTTAAGATTCATAAAATAGATTACCAAAAATGCCATCATTTTTATCTAATATCAAGAAAACCATAAGTCAACCATCTCAAAAACATATCATAGGAAAATAATGTCAGAGTACAAATCCCAAGAATCTCGTGTACGGAAAAGAAGAAGGACCTAAAACAAAAATTGAAACTGTAAGCACAAAGCTTAGTGAGTTCCCCCATCATACCACATACCATACAATAAACATACTGTCTAGCATATCCAAGTATTAGGCTAACACTTCGATCTCTTTCAACCTGAAACTGCCTAGCATATCAGGGTGTCGGCCTACCCTTTCAGTCTCTTTCAGCTGATAACCTACCTACCATATCAGGGTGTTGGCCTACCCCTTCGGTCCTTTTGACCGGTACCTCGCCTAGCATATCACGGTGATGGCCTACCCCTTCGGTCCTTTCGACCAGTACTAGGACTATTTCACCCCTACTTCTACCATATAACATCCTAGCTCGTAAACACATAAGTCATATACTGCCTACCTTATCCCGATGCTGGCATACCCTGTCGGCCCTATCGACTGGTATTCGGGTCTATCTCACCCCATCCTACCACTATCACATAATATCATAGCGTACTAGCATATATATCATAATAAATAGTGACATACCAGATAATTATCACAAAGACAATCATCTCTACTATAACTCTTACTAGTGGGCCGGCATTGGTGTCTTCGACCCACTTCTACTGGAAGGTAACTCACCTCAGATTTCGTGTTGTAGCTGTACTATCCTCGGCTCTGGGATCAACTCCTCTCAAACTCCTACACATAAAAATCTCCTTTAATTCCCCTTTCATACTAATAACCCCTTTAAGGGTTAACTCTGGTCAATGGTCAAAGTTAAAGTCAATATCCTGGCTAACTCAACTCACAAAGTTTGTCCATCAACTCGTCGAGTTCCATGATCCATACAACCATGGAAATCTCAATCCAACTCGCCGAGTTCTTTCATGAACTCGTCGAGTTCCTCTTCATAACAGAGTCGGGACATTTCACTCACAACTTTCTGAGTTCCTCCTTGAACTCATCGAGTTCTTTAATCTTCCAAAACCCTAGAAACCATGTCCAAGTCATCTCCTAGACTCGACGAGTTTGCCCAATAATAGAAAAGGTTGGGGGACCAAGACCCAACTCGCCAAGTTGTATGAACAACTCTTCGAGTCCCCCATAGTCTAAACCCATTCAGTCAGTTCCACTCCAGTTCAATACTTCCAAACCATAGATCGAGTCCCCTTGGAGTAAGTTACCACATACAATTGCTAACTTTACATCCATGTATGGTGTTATGAAGTTAGAAACACAAAAACTAAGCTATATAAGAGGTGTAGGTCATGGGAAATGGGAAAGGCTTGATAAACCTGGCTACTATAAGCCTTATAAGCTGATGAGTGCCTAGATCTGAAGTCAAAACCTCATGATACACTCAAATCAAGAAAATGAGTTCAATATGGCCCAAAAGTAACAAAATACAACCCTAAATGAAGATCTAAGCAAATGAAATCCAAGGTATCAACTTTATACCTCGAATGACGCAGAAATGCAGCTCAACTTCCGGATCTACTGGCTTCCTCTTGAACCCTCAAGATTCTCCTTCCTTCTCAAGCTTCAAAATCACCAAGAATACACAAAAATGGCTCAAGAAGACTCAGACTTGGATTAGGGTTTCGTGGCTAGGGTTTGAAGTGATGAATGCTACAAATGAGGCCACCCTTTGGAGGGTAAGGTGCTTAAATAGGTGTAAAACTTTGAAATTTGGGTTTCACTCTGGCAGCCCTACTCTTCGAGTTGAGGCTCTGAACTCGTCGAGTAGACTTCAAGTCCCGCGTTCAAAAATCCATTCCTACTCGACGAGTTGGGGGCCTCCAACTCGTCGAGTCACTTTTGAAAAATGACTAATTTGAATTAAATACATACAAGGATCTCGGCGTTATATATATATATATATATATATATATATATATATATATATATATATATATATATATATATATATATATATATATATATATTTATTGTGGAGTGTATCATTTCCTTATTATTAGGACATCTTTTGTATATAAACTAGGATAGCACCCCCGTGTGATGCTCTAAAAAAATTATACATAGAATAGGTAAACAAAATTAATAGTAGTATTAACTTTAATTTTATGTAGTAATTTATTTATGGTTGTGAGAGTGGACATGTAATATTGTCCAAAATTTCAAATTCAATTTTTTTTAATAATATAATATAATACCACACTATGTTTCCAAGTAATATAAAAGCTCATTTTGTTTAAACATTGGAAAAACATAATTTACAAAACATAATAGTATCATAAAATCAATAGAAGACTAAGTCATAATTCAATAGCGATTCGCGTGCGATACAATTAAGCTGGGTCTTCCAAAATATATATATATATATATATATATATATATATATATATATATATATATATATATATATATATATATATATATATATATATATATATATATTTTGATTGTGGAGTGTATATCATTTCCTTATTGTTGGGACATCTTTTGTATATAAACTAGGCTAGCACCCCCATGTAATGCTGCAAAAAAATTATACATAGAATAGGTAAACAAAATTAGTAGTAGTATTAACTTTAATTTTATGTAATAATTTATTTATGGTTGTTAGAGTGGATATGTAATATCGTCCTAAATTTCAAATTCAATTTTTTTCATAATATAAGATAATGCAACACTATATTTCCAAGTAATATAAAAGCTCATTTTGTTCAAACATTGGAAAAACAGAATTTCCAAAACATAATAGTATCGTAAAATCAATAGAAGACTAAGTCATAACTCAATAGCGATTCACGTGCGATACAATTAAGTTGGGTCCTTCCAACAACAATAGAACTACCTGAAAAACATATAATCTACAACCGTAAGCATAAAGATTAGTAAAGTTCTGCAAAATATAACATACCTACAATAATAAATATATACGTCAATAATCGGCGTATGGTCTTTCTGTAACATCCTGAAATCATGACTAAAAAAATTTATTTTAAAAACCAATCTAAAATCCATAAGTTACATCAAAAAATAGTTTCTCAAAACTATAAACATGAATCAAAAGTATCACAAAATCTTAAGTCTTATAAAAATCTAGGATGATGTGCATAATAACGCCTTCTCCTTGTCCTTATCCTCTGATGTACCTGAAACAATAAAATCAAATTGTAAGCCAAAGGTTAGTGAGTTCTCCCTCAACGTACCCTACCCGGTAATAACAAGTACAAAACATGCAATACGATTTGTTGGCCCATGGCCTCAACCCAACCATCCAAGGTGTGTTGACATATTGACTCAACCTAACCATATAGACTTTGTTGGCTTACAGCCTCAACTCAACCATTTCGGGTTTGTTGGTCTATCGCACGAAGAAGTACCATCTCAACCCCACCATCAAGGGTTTTTTGGCCTCTCACCTCAACCAAACCACCAATATGTCGACATATGCAATAGTTAATAAATAATCAGCAAGTACATGTTGATAGATTATACATGTAATAATGTGGAATAATCCTTATACTCATAAGGGTACATGCAACCTATTAGATCTAGTCATAACAATATTGAAGTAAAATTATACTGAAAAACAAGAACATATAGAAACACTAGTAATTTCAAAAATCATAAGTTAGGGTTTAAATACCTTTTAGTTATTGTTGTAAATAACTAATCAAATCCTTCTTCAATAGCTCTTGGAAGCCAGAACCATAAATCTCATGCCTTTGATGGTTCACACTCAAACCCTAGCAACTAGGTAACTTGAATAGAGAAGAGAAGGGAGGCAAATTTTCGGCTATGATCTTCGTAAAAGGAATGGCCTAGAGGGTTTAAGGCCCTATTTATATATGCACTAGGAAATCCTGGTAACCCTAATTTAAATATAAATATAACTCCGTGTTCCGAATTGACTCCTAGTATGACATTGTGGCCCGATGGTCCTTCATCATAAGTATTATGACTTTTGAGAAGGTAAGATCTAGGCCCATTTGGGTGCGGGTGATGTATTGGAAGTGATCAAGATGTTCGGTTCGTGTTTTGGAGCCTAGGGGTATTTTGGTAAAATGGTAGTTTGGGATTTTGTGGAAAATGGATTTTTGTTCAGAAGTTATTAAGAAAGGAATGAGTTAATAGAAGTGTAGGGGTTCTTATTACCTTTCTGTGGATATAAGGATCGTCGAAATTGGGCTTAGAACGAAGAAGTTATGGCCTTCAGAAGTTTTGAGGTTTTCAGGCTTAGCCAACTATATGGGGTTTACACAAAGGGTATGTGGGGTGTACCTTGGAGTACGTTGTACTGACCAGGATGGTCACGAATGTTCTTCAGAGTACGCTTGGCGTATGCCATTTAGATCAGAACCCTGTTTTAGGGTCTTGGAAACTATTTAAGCTTCTTATCTCATAACCTAACCCTAATATCTTCAGCCCCTACATGGTGACATTTTGAGCTTATGGGGTCCATTTTTGGGATGTTTGGCCCATTTTCTAGAAGATGGAGCTTGTTGCAAAGATGTGAATCAAGGAGGAGCTTATGGATCTATCTTATGGGACTCATTCTCAGGTAGATGAAGGTATAAAGCTTTGAACTTGGTCATTTATCTCTTAGATCTACCATTTGTGAGTTTTGGTTCATTTTGGTGCCAAGGATGAGATCTAGTTATCTTGATTTCATTCCAGGAGCTTTGAGTTGCCCCTCTTAGTGTTTATGAGGTTCAAGGTCCATATCGTTGGTACCTTTAGAGTATAAGACCATCTATGTTGGAGTTTGAGTCATTTCCATGAAAGTAGAATGCTATTTGGTCTTTTTGGAGCATTAAAAGGCATAAAGTTGCCAACTTTATGCCTTAGGACTCATCAAACGACCTAGATATGAGTTTGGGACGTAAAGTCTTAAAGTATTAAGCATTTAATGGATTTTATGCACAAGTTGTTTGTACGATGGGGTACATTCTAGTATCCTACGCATACAACTCTTTTGCCTAGTACGCTAAGCATACAAAAGAGGTACGCTGGGCATACGCCCTTAGGAAGACGTGGGCCTTAGCAGGCTTCGGACCTTTGGGCCCTAATGGTTTTGGGCCTGGATTTACTGGTAGTTGGGCCTGAACTTATCTTTGGGCTAATATTAGGATAGTTGGGTCTAATGGGCCATATGGCCCAATATAGAAATGGACTTAGCCTTTATGGGCCTCGGTTTGGGCCATGTCTTAGACTAGGTTGTTGTGGGCCTTCGTAGGCCAATTGGGAACATGATTATGGACTAAGGAAATTATTGGGCTTAAGGATAAGGTCCATTAAGGAGGTTGGGCCCAATTTGGAAAATTAGTCCATTGGTTGATTAATTGGCCTTTGGGCCTTTCAGATTATAGTCTAGGCCAAAGTATTGGACATGGATTGGTGAGGGGTAAAATGGTCTTTTTATCCCAAGAATGAAGTGATATGGATGGATTAGAACTTAATTGCTAATTGAGTGTCAATGATAGCAGCTAAGGATTTCATTCGGGAAGCATTTGCATTCGAGATGAGTCTCCTCACCATACCAATGGATCGAAGGCACCAAGGTTGGACCATTTACCTAGTTGTAATGACTATTGAGGATATGCCATCGATACATTTATGTATTTATGTGAAGGTCATGCGGGGGTTCCCATGGAAATTAAGTTATATGTAGTATGCCTGTTGTCTTCGTGACTCTTGCATGTAGTGGATATTTGAGAATGTGCTGTCAATATGTTATGTATTTATGTGAAGACCATGTGGGGGTTTCCGTGGCCTATTTTATGCTATTTAGATTGATAATTGAATATATGACATGTCGTTATGACACTTGTATGGATGTCCCCGGGGGGTTCCCGTGGCAGTATATTAAGACCATTAGGAGGTTCCTGTGGCAATCAGTATAAGTCCTTGGAGGGTTTCCATGGCTTCCTTGTATGTTTACTTGTTTAGCTTGTATGATATTTCCATGATTAATGTAGACCGTCTGGAGGTTCCCGCAGCAATTGGCCAAGACCATGTAGGGGTTCCAGTGGCGACTAGTAAAGACAACGTGGGGGTTTCTTGTGGCACTTGGTGTAAGACCTTGGAAGGTTTCCACGGCATCGCTATATGTTTATATGCATGGCTTATATGGTTTATGACTTTATGTAGCTTTCATAGCTAATATGGGTTATATGATGATGTGGTTTGTGTGGGGTATGCTCTGGGGAACTCATTAAGCTTCATGCTTACAGTTTTGTTTATTGTTTCAGGTATCATCAATTTGGAAAAGGAGGGCTTAGATTGATCACAGTGCACACACCTATGATTTCTGCAATAAATGATTTTGGGATGAACTCTGATAAATGTTTTAATTAACAATGTTTTGGAATGCTTGAAATAAATGGTGTCAATGTTTTGGCTATAATAAAAATGAAATTTTTTTACTCTTGATTTTTGGGTCGTTAAAATAAAGTTTTTATTTCAAATTAGGTAATTATCTAATCTCCTAATTATATTAAAGGGATATTCTAGAAACCCTAGAATACTCCTCAAAACCATGCACCACATGTGGAAAGTTCTAAGAATCCATTTTGTTCAACTATTGAGCAATTACAACATAGGTCCTTGCACTTTTGATTAATCCAATTAATCCAAAAACTAATTCTAATTAATTTATGATTAATTCTTAATTAAATAATATTATTTATTATTAATATATTATTCTCATAATATATTAATAAATCATTTATTGGTATTTATTAATCATATAATAAATCAATAAATCAGTCTCTCTCTCGTTCTCTCTCTCTCTCTCTCTCTCTCTCTCTCTCTCTCTCTCGCTAATAGTCATCCTATTTTACCAGGTTTGGGGGCAACCCAAAATGACTTACTAATAGTTCAAGTATATACCAATTTAGTTATTGTCTTATACACCTAATCCATCACATGTAACCATACAGTTCTACCAATCTAACAGGTTACTATAGCATAACAATTACTCAGTGCCTTCGTGAAAAGATTTGTAGGATTGTCTTCTGACAACACTCTCTTTACTATGAGATGACCTTCTTTAACTCTATATCTGATATAATGATATTTTCTGTTGATATGTCTGAATTTACCATGATCTGTCAATTCTTTGGTCAAAGAAACCTCTCCTTCATTATCATAGAAAAGTTCCACTGGCTCATGAATGGTTTAAGCTACTCCAAGATCATCGATGAAGTTCTTTAGCCAAGATGTTTCCTTTAATGCTTCACTTGCTTCTATGTACTTTGATTCATAAGTAGAATCAACCACCATGTGTTGCTTGGAACTTTTCTAGGTAACTGCTACTCTATTTAATAGAAATACCCAGCCAGATTAAGAATGAAGGTTGTCTCTATTTGTTTGAAAGTTGGCATCACTATACCCACTTACTCTCAACGTATCACTACCACCATGGACTAGAACCAAGTCATTTGTCCTTCGTAGATATTTAAGAATGTTATTCACCATTTTCCAATGAGCTCTGACAGGATTTCCTTGAAAACAACTAACCATGCTTAAAGCAAAAGAAACATCAGGGCGAGTACATGTCATAGCGTACATGCTCAATCCTACAGCCGAAGCATATGGGACTCGACTCATTTATTCTATCTCGTCATCTATACTTGGGTTTTGTGTCTTACTTAACTTTGGCATTACTCTGAATAGGTAGCTCTCCTTTCTTGGAACTTTCCATAGTAAAACATCTTAGTACCGTATCCAAGTATGTACTTTGGCTAAGACCAATTAGTCTTTTCTTTTTAACCCTTAACATTCTTATCCCAAGAATATAGGTTGTCTCTCCTAGATCCTTCATATCAAAACACCTTCCATGACAAGTGTTTAATTCTTGCAAAGTTGGAATATTGTTTCCTATAAGGAGTATGTCGTCAACATACAATACTAGAGAGGTTACAATACTCCCACTAGCCTTGACATACACACATGAATCATCTTCACTCCAAGTGTAATGCTTGATATCCGATATGAAGTTGATTCCAAGTTGTTTAGGTTTTCTCCTTGGGAATCGGCAAGTTAGATCCTCAACCCAGCGTGTCGAGATGCTATTGGCCACAAAATTTAATGAACCAACTCGGTGTGTTAAGGTGCCTCAACACAAGGAGTTGGCAGCTGGGTTGGAAACCCTAATTTTTAGGAGTTTCACCCTATTAAAATGCCTTAATTTCCTTTGGCTGGCCTCCTTATCAGCCTCCATTGTTATCCAAAACCCTAAAACGAGTTTTAGCCTCCATTACCAAGAATTTGAGCCTTGGAAGGAAGTTTGGTGTTCATTTTTTTGTATTGTGAAGGAGTTAGAAGAATTTGAAGTTGCTAAGCTTGGAGAAGGAAGTATTGGATCCAAAATCTATACCCATTTTGTAAGGAGTATGAGGTATCAAGTTTTTATCATGATAGCTGGATGCTTAGATCTCTCTTTTGGGTTAAACTGTTATGATGTAGCCATATATTAGATGGATGTTGGGATTAGGGCGTCCCAAAGCCTTATTCTCCTAGATTTGGGGTTTTCATGGACTCATTTGGCATAAAGGTGACAACTTTATGGGTTTAATGGCTTCATGCATTCATTAAGTCCCTCATTTATCCCTTCTTAATCTTTTGAGCTTCTCCTAGGCATGCATGAATGTAAAGTTGGCAACTTTACATCGTCGTCCAACTCCAGGGTGTCAAGTCTACAATTTGGGGCTTTGTCTTTGAAGATTAAGTGCTTAATGGTTAATCCCTCACGCTTTTAAGTCTAGGGTTTAGGTTTGGACCCATTTTGGTGGTTCCTAGGGTTAAAAGTTGGAAACTTATCCTTCTAGATCTCATTTTGGTTGAGATCTGAGTTGTGAAGCTCTTAGAGTTGATATGTCAGATTAATGTATTAGGATATTGGGTTCCTGACGAACTCGGCATGTTTATCGATAAACTCGGTGAGTTGGCTCAATTTTTCCCCGACTTTGCAGATAATGGAGAAACACAGCAAGTTGAAGGACAACTCGACATGTTGGGTCAACTCGGGTCGTTGAACTTGACTTTTGACCCTATATTTGTCCAAGTTGTTCTAAGGGGGTACTTAAGGTAATCATAATTGTAATTAAGGAAATTATAGGCTTAGTATAAATCCCATATGGGTTTGGGCCCACTTTGAAAAATTGGTCCATTAGTGGGCCTTTTGGATCTTTTGGATTTGGGCCTCAGTTTTGATGCATGTTGGGTCAGGGGTAAAATGGTAATTTTACCCCAAGTATGGGTGGTGGCCCTTATAATAGAACCCAATTGCTAATTGGGTGTTATTTTGATCTGATAGATCAGAGATGTCGACAGGGCAGCAACTAGGGATTTCTTTTTGTAAGCTTCTACATTCGAGGTGAGTCTCCTCACTGTGTTATGGGTCGAAGGCACCGATGCCGGCCCATTTGGTTTATGTATTGTAGGAAGACCCGGAGGTGGCTCCTGAAACTTGTATGCTAGTTATGTAGTGTAGATTGTATGCTAGTTGTCATTGTGATGCTTGCATGGAAGACCCAGAGGTGGCTCCTGGCACTTATTCGTAAGACCGAGGGTTCCCCCCCCCCCCCCCCCCCCCCCCGCCTGGCATGGAAGACCACGAGGCGGATCGTGGTATAATGGCAAGACTGTTGTTGGCACATAACAGTTTTCTTGATTGACTGGATATGTATGGCTCATTAGATATGGATGGTATGTGGTATTTATGGAACTCACTAAGCTTTGTGCTTACAGTTTGTGGTTTATGGTTTCAGGTACTTCCAGTTTGAAAGGGAAGGGCCCGACTTGATCGCAGCGCATACACCAATGTTTTCCGTAATATGTGATCTTTGGGAATGAACTTTGATAATTGTCTTATTTTGAAATTCTTTTAAATGTTTGGATAAAGTTACAATAGTGTTTTGTTATAATAAAAATGAAATTTTTACCCTTGATTTTCGGAATGTTACACATAGAGAAACCAAATTCTTTGACTTTCTCATGGAAGCAAAGATTCCAGTTACAAGACACTTGTTTCAATCCATAAATGGATTTTTCAAGCTTACAAACTCTATTAGTATAATTTGTATCTACAAAACCCTCTGGCCGATTCATGTAAACATCTTATGCCAGCTTCTCGTTAAGGAAATCGGTTTTGACATCCATCTCCCAAATTTCATAATCATGAAAGACAGCTATCGTGATCATTATCCCAATATATTTTATCTTGACCACTAGTGAGAATGTCTCATCATAGTCAATCCTTGGGGTTTGAGTAAAGCCATTCGCAACCAGTCGTGCCTTGAAGGTGTGTACCTTTCCATCCAAGCCAGTCTTTTACTTGAAGATTCATTTGCAACCAAATGTATTTCAACCAGGTTCTTGATCAACCAAATTTCAAACTTGGTTATCATACATGGCCTTGATCTTACTATCCATTGCCTCTTTCCATTTGGCAGCCTCATGATCTGCCATCGTTTCCTTGTAGTTAGTTGGCTCATCCAAATATACCAGTGTACGATCACTGACAAACATGTCACCATTTGTAGTTATATGGAAACCATAGAACTCAGGTGGCATGTTAACTCTACTAGATTGATGAGTAGGTAATGAATTGTAAATGGGTTGAATAGGAATCTCATCCTATCGTTGAGCGCTAGTATCTTCTAAATTTCCTTCACTGGTTGAGTCTTGAATCTCTGCAAGGTCAATTATACTCCTACTATCCTCTTTTCATATGATATCTTTCTCTCTCTCTCTCTCTCTCTCTCTCTCTCGTAAAAGACTCTCCTTCATGCTACAAATGCCACGTTCTAACTAGGTGTGTAGAACAAATATCCAAAAGACTTCTTTGGGTAACCAATGAATATACACCTCTCACTCCTAGGTTCTAGCTTATCATGAGTATTTCATCTAACAAAAACCTCACAACCCTAAACCTTGATATGTGCTAAAGAGGGAACTTTCCCTATCCACATCTCGTGAGGTGTTTCGGAAACCTTCTTGGTAGGGACAAGATTGAGGATATGGGCGGTTGTCTCTAAGGAATACCCCCAGAAGGAAATGGGAAGAAAATCTTAAGTCATCATGGAACGAACCATGTCTAACAAGGTCCGATTATGCCTCTTATCCACACCATTAAGTTATGGTTTCCTAGGAGGAGTCAATTGTGAAACTATTCCACATTCGTTGAGATATACTAAGGTACTCTCCGCCTCTATCTGATCAAAGTATCTTTATCTTCCTGACCAATTGATTCTCAACTTCTTGTTTGACTCTTTGATTTTTTCAAATGTTTCTGATTTATGCTTGATTAAGTAGATATAACTATATTTGTTATAATCATCTATAAATGTTACATAAAATTGATTAGCATCCCTTGTGGTTGATCTAAAGGGCCCACACACATCTGTGTGTATGAGATCTAACATACATTCACCTCTCTTACAAGATCTAGTGAAAGGTGATTTTGTTATCTTACCTAAAAGACAAGATTCACATTCATCATTTGGCCTTAAGTTAAATGATTCAAACACTCAATCATTTTGGAGTTGGGCGATGCGTTTCTTGTTAATGTGCCCAAGATGAAAATGCCACAAGCATGCCATGTCAAAAACATTAGAAAAATTAATATGGAATACACTATTACCAAAGCTATCAACACAAATCACACTTTCATACACATCATTACAAGGTAAAGCTTCAAACATAAAAATACCATTTTTATAAACCAAAATCAATCCATTCATATCATTAAACGAGTATTGGAAACCTTGTCTAAAATAGTGTATGAAAATAAATAATGTTTTGTGTTATTTCTGATGACTAGCAACAATCAACTAAATCTGATATAACATCACCACCAACCACAATAATATAAATTCCAATCTTGGTAACAGGAGAAGATCACCTATTTCCCATGGTTAGATTCATCCTTCCATGCTCCACCTCTTCACTTTCTTTTAGCCCCTGCAAGTTAGAACAAATGTGAAAACTACATCCTGTATCAAGGACCCGAGAATGAGTAAATTGTGAGTTATTAGTTTGAATAGTGTAAATATCTACCGACGATGGCTTCACATTGCCATCCTTTATGTCCTACAAGTACTTGGGGAACCTTCGTTTCTAATGGCCTTTATCATTGAAATATAAGCAAATGGCCTCTTTGGGATCACTAACAGAAGGAATGTTAGAAACTGGGCTTTACTTTTGGGCCATTGCTAAATGACCCAATATGGGCCTTACCCTTCCAGTTCCTCTTAGGAGAACCTTTCCTTTTCTTTCCTTTGTTTTGCCCAATGGCAAGGATAGAAGAATTAGTAGAGTTATGGATTAATTCTTCTTCATTCCTGAGTCACCTGTCCATTATAAGTTATGGAGTTGGGTCGATGTGGTTTCTATATCAAATGATAGGCCAAAATGAACTGATCATAACAAGGTGAAAAGGAATTAAGAACCACATCAATGGAAAAACCCTCGTCAAAGTTCACATTTAGCCTTTCAAGGGGCTCGACATATTCATCCTTTTCATGTGATTGCAGACTAACTCTCCTTCCTTCAATTTTCACGCCATTAGAGATTTGATGACCTCATACTTTTCTTGACGATCTCTCTTGTGAAACTTTTCCATATGATCCAAGTTCATCTTGTATGGACAATATTCCTCATAGAACTTTTGCAATTCAAGAATCATGGTGGCAACCATGATGCAAGCAACCTTAGTAGTATCGTGATAATGTTTCTTGTATGAGGCTATTTATTCAGGAATAGCAGTGGTCTCATCGATCTCAATGATTAGTTTCTCAAGGACATATTCTTTTCCTTCATATCGAAGAGCCATCGTGATGATGTGCATCCAATCATTATAGTTAGTGCCATCCAATGTCACATTGGACATGATCGAGAGTATTGAGAAGTTTTGGGTAGAGTTTTGAGAAGAAGAAACATCACCAGAAGTAGACATCTATAGAGAAAAAGAATTATTAGTTAGATGACATTAATCCTTAATATTTTAACCCATAATAAATATTTAAGGATAGGATCCAAAATAACAATTCACAATTAAGAAGAGGGATGATGTAATCTTATTGCAAATTTATGAAGGTAGATAAAAGCAATTTACTGATTTGAAACTATGAAATTCCTAGATCTTTTGAAATTCACTGAATCTTATCAAGGGCATGATTAATCTCATATTATGATCTTCTATTTGTGACTAGGATGCCAAGGATCACAAACAAGATGTGAATGACCATGCAAATATGCTTGGCACACTCGATGTCATTTATCATCTCTAATTAATATGACGGTTAACCAGATGTGCTCCATTAATAATGATAGTTTTCGAGATGCCCATTTCTACTCTTTATAGTCACTATTAGTGTGCCGATTAAATGCACACGCTCGACTAACTACATATAAAGCATATTGTGCAATTTTATGGATTAGCATACTTTTCATATTTTTCCTAAAGTAACTATGAGGGTGTTTGGCTTAGCTTTTGAATGGCCAAAAATCCTTTTAGAAAAAGATCATAGGCAAAAGATGTTTGGCAAAATACTGTAAAAGCTACTTTTGGATTTTGCAAAAAAGGAAAATCAACTTTTTGGAAAAGTCAGGAAAACCTGACTTTTTGTAACTTTTCCAAAAAGATCTTTTGCTCTCTAAAAAGCTAAGCCAAACACCCCCTAAGAGTGAGCTTTTTGAAAAATATTTTAGTTACTTTATATAATTATACTTATTAATGAGATTATTTCATATCAATCTCGTTCGGCTAACGACCATCCACCATACAAGATAGTGGTGAGTGAGAGTGGACACCCAATGTCGATCATTTTATAGGACGCTTCCTTAAACCCCCTTATAATATGGCTTCGTGAATGAGTTGTACTAGTGATTTGACTGAATTTTCTTATACATATAATATATTAAACCTTTAATAATGTAAGTATAAGGTGTAATTTAAAAGATTTGTAAAACACAAGGTTAAAATATTAATTATCCAAATTAAACAATTAATTAATTAATCTTTAAACAAAATATGATTTTAATATTAATATTTTATTTAACAAAATAATTAAATGTAATTAAATCATAAGGATAATTCACAAATTCAAGATATAGGATATCTTGATTACCAAGATAAACATTTAGTTTTTATATAATTAAAAATATTATCTAAAGTAATTATCCTAATCAATTTGAATTAAGCAAAACAATTCGTTGATCAGAGAGTTCACCACAGTGTGGCATGGATTGCCATGTAGTGGCAGAACCTGAAAAAACGCAGATTAGAAGATCCCAACATCGCGGTAGAAAAGGACCATGATGTGGTGCCGCAACAGAATGTCAATTCTACCAATTCTCCAAGTTGGGTTTTGTTCAAGTTCAAGAAATGCACTATCAATTGTTAGACAACTAAACGCACTGATGCCATTGATGGGTTATACATGTAATAAAGCGGAAGAATCCTTATACTCTTAAGGGTACATGTGTAACGCCCGTAGATCCAGGCTAGTCAATTTAGAGGCAATAGGGGTTGAAAACGACTTTTCGAAAAAAGATTATTTAGAATAAATAATCTTAACCATGTTGTAGAATATGTTACAAGGTTTCCGTACATATAAAAAACGCCGAAATCCGAGTTATAACGAAGAAGTTATGACCCATTGAAGTTTTGCGATGGAACCGGTACGATACTAGGAAGCGTAAATATTGAATTTACGATAGAGAGAGATTTAGCCTTACCGATCTAAACAAAAGTCGTAGAATAAGTTAAACTAAGAACATCGATAAAAAGAACGCCGAAATCTGACTTCGTATGAAGAAGTTATGATTTTTCGAAGTTTTGGACTAGCAGTGTACAACCCGAAATTCGAATATTTGATCGAGCGGTTTTTAGCCGACATGACCTAAACAAGAATCGAAGATCTCGTTAAGAGTAGCGTAACGAGAAAAATATGGGCGAAAACGGATGTCGGATGAAGAAGTTATGAGGATTTAACGGACCAATCCTGTCCTGGCCCGTTAATAATATAAAATTTAAAATCGACTCAAAATTAGCTAACGAAGTCTAAACGAAAGTTGTAGAGTATGTTCCCACCTTCGCGTGGATATAAAGAACGTCGAAAATGGAGTTCGTATGCGAAAGTTATGATTTTTAGAAGTTAAGTGTGCAATTTGCGAAGCTGCGATGACGTGGCACAATCCTGACCTTCCCTTGCCCCCCCCCCCCCCCCCACGGTCTCGCATCCGATGAGGACACACCTCCCTTCGCATTACGCGCTGCGTACAAGGTCCGGTACACCCCGCGTACCTCCGGCCTTATCCTTCCGAGATGAGTGCGAGACAGCTGGCTTCGGCTGGCATCCATACCCGAGGAGTACGCCCAGCGTAAGGACCGAGCTATGCGCCTATAAAAGGGGTCCGAAGGTAGTCCTCATTTTCACACCAAAACTCATTCTCTCTCTAAATTACTTTCTCTCTCTATCCCATTTTAACCCCCTAAACCCTAGGATGAACCCCCTAGCACCTTAGGGAAGCGCCGAGGCTTCCGGAGTCCCGAGAAAAGGGTCTTTTGGTTTCGAAACGCTCCTCCAATTAGGTCCCGGTTTTCGATAAAATTCGCTGTAAGTGTGCTACGCTTACGCAATTTTTAATATAGCTTTCAAATAATTATAGGAATGTTATTAGGTCCTTAAAATAATCATTTGGGCTATTATTATGAGTTATATTGAGTGTTATTAACGCTTATATAATAATAATAATAATAGTCAGACTAATTAAATTGTCGCGGTTATCGTTAGACTAAACCCTAGTGGTGTTGGTACTAGGTTTTATCGAAGGAAATTGTTTTGAGAGTATCGATGCGCTGTCCGAGTGCTGAGTCACCACCTATCAAGTGAGTGCATAGTTACTTTCATCTTACACATAGATATGAAGTATTTTATATAAATTACATGCTATGTGTGCATATTATCTGAATACTTGTTGTCTATGCTGGATGAACAATTTTATACATGTTTTAAATGATTTAAACTGTATATGTATTTTATATCTACGATAATGTTGGGGTAAACATGGGTAGATATAATAGATGGAATATGAGTTGAATGATGAGTTGAGAGGTGTTATAGACCACGAGGTGAGGGTGAGATGTGGATAATGTGAGAAGCCTTTTTCCCAAATGATGGCCCCGTCATTCAGCAAAGTATGGATGACAACCACAGACTATTCTAGACAGTCAGTGGAACACTAGCAGGCTCGCAACCTGTAGGTGTTGTGAACGATGTGTTCACTCGGTGTACTCTAAACCTTGGTAATCATGCAGACTTGATGCCTAAACCCTGGTGATCATGCAGACTTGATGCCTAAACCCTGGTGATCATGCAGACTTGATGCCTAAACCTTGGTGATCATGCAGACTTGATGCCTAAACCCTGGCGACTATGCAGACTTAGTGCCCGTTGTGTAAACCGTGGCTATGATGTACTTTGTGCCGATTCCTTAGGATAATCCTTAGGAATGAATGAATGAGAAATAGCTGATTCTTAGGGTAGATCCTTAAGAGTAAAGAAGATAATGGAGATGGGTAATTGGGTTTAATTGCTTGATTGATTAAACATAATAATTATATTATTGTGGGTTGAAAACCCTATGTACTCACCAGGTTTCCCAACCTGACCCACTCAGTTGTATATCACAGGTGTTGATACGAAGTCACTTTACACTGAGAGATTTAAAGAGATGTAGATCACTAGTGTAAATAAATGTAAGTTCTGTTTATGCTTATGGTTCTGTATTAACGATGACATCCCAAACATTTTGAAATGAATAAAATACGTTTCTTCGAAAATGTTTTAATAACGTATTTATCATGTATTTCTGGGAACAAATTCCGCAACATTTTTATTAAAAGAAGTACTCTGATTTTTATAAAGCATAAACAAAATCGGTCTTTTCTGGCTGTGAAAATGGGGATGTCACAACATGGAACCTATTAGATCTAGTCTTAACACTATTGAAGTAACATTCTGTTGAACAACAAGAACCCTATAGAAACCCTAGTAATTTCAATAATCATAAACAAGTTATGGTTTACATACCTTTTAGTTATCGTCGTAAATAACTAATCAAATCCTTCTTCAATAGCTCTTGGAAGCAAGCACTAGAAATCTCGTGCCTCTGATGGTTCACACTCAAACCCTAACAATTAGGAAACTTGAAGAGAGAGGAGAAGGGAGGCAAATTTTCGGCTATGCTCTTAGCAAAAGGAGTGGCAGAAATTTAGAGGGTTTAAGGCACTATTTATAGCTGCACTAGGAAACCCTGGTAACTCTAATTTGAATATAATACTATTATTTCAAATTAGGTAATTATCCAGTCTCCTATTTATCTTCAAGGGATATTTTAGAAACCCTAGAATACTCCTCAAAACCGTCCACCACCTATTGAAGGTTCTGGAATCTCTTTTTTTCAACTATTGAACGATTACAGCTTAGGTCCTTACAATTTTGATTAATCCAATTAATCTAAAAATCAATTATAATTAATTTATGATTAATTCTTAATTAAATAATACTATGTCTTATTAATATATTATTCTCATAATATATTAATAGATCATATATTGCTATTTATTAATCATATAACAAATCAATAAATCAATATCTCTCTCTAAAAGACATGATATTCAATTACCAGGTTTGAGGGGAACCTAAAAGGACTTCACTAATAGTTCAAGTATATACCAATTTAGTTATTGCCTTTGACATCTAGTTCAACACATGTAACAATACAGTTATACTAATCTAACCAGTTACCATAGCATAAAAATATCCTATACACCAAGAGACACACCACAACCTAATGGGTTGGCATTGTGTCTTCAACCCAAGGGTACAGTGAGGAAAACTCACCTCACAATCTGAACGATAGCTAAACTGATCACTGCTCCAAACACTGACTTTATAGGTCACCTGTACAACACACAGGAACCAAGCCTTAACCTACTACTCAAAATACCCCAAATGACCTAAAGTCAAACTTGGTCAAAGTTAACAAACAACGGTTAAAAATAAAAGTTCAACCTTCAGCTTGTCGCCATGTCGTGGTAGCCAAACGAAAAAATAGACGATGTTTCCCGATCAGCACCCGGTGAGCCTATAGACATACAACCATCATCCTACCGACCTGCAACAATCCAGTCAACGTCTGACTTAACGCTTACAAAAACCACATGAGTCGTACCATACTACAATACGCAACCCTTCCACAACCCCACGACCATTCATGGTATGACCTAACTCCTCCTATAGAATGCTACGAGCCACGTCGTAGACTTACCATACTTCCGTAACCGTTTACTAACCTAGTGAATGCTACAACTACCCTGCAGTTTCACAATAGTTCCACAACTACCATGGGACCAATCCATTATCTTGCCAAACACCTATAAGAATACATAATCAAAGATCAATATTAGTCGAACCCCCAACCTGTTAAACCCTATCAAGCATTCATGTTGTGCTTCAAATCCCAGAGCCTTCATCGGACAAGAACATGCAGAGAGGTCCTAACACAATCCTCATCCTGAACCTAGAAATTGATCCAAAACGCTTCCCTACCTATACCTCATGTCCTCGAATGAGGTAACCCAAATCCTTAATCTATAATTCCCTAACTTATAACCAGAATAGTGGATGGGTCATGGACTGTTAATGATGGGCTTGGACAATCCATTTTAATGCTTGGAGATGATTGGTCCATTTTGAATCAAGTGAGGTATAGAGGGGACCAAGGGAATCTTAAGTAGTGGGGTGGAGTATTGAAAGAAGGATCCAGTGGCATTTCATCATTTTTTTGCGAGGGTGAGGTCTTCACCCGCACAACTATGCATCGGTACCTACGTAGCTGCCTTCCTGGGGGCATATTGGTCATTTGACCCATCATTTACCTTAGGGGTTAGGTCTTGTAGCCTATAGATCAATTTTGAAATGATTAGAGTAACTTGGAGGCGAATTTAGAGAGATTGAGCATTTATTTTCTCTTTCATCTAGTATTTGCTAGTTCCTTGATGTTACAACAATTTCATGATCATTATCGTGTTGCCATGAGTGGCTAGTTACTTTATTTTGGTTGAATTGGGCTAAAACCTTGAATATTTGTGAGTTTGAAGGATTCTTGTTTGGTTATCATTTATCTCTTGTTTATGATTCTTAGTTCATAATTCTTATGTTTGTTTAATACTTTGATCATGAGCCTTAAACTATATGAGAAATTGTTGGTCTCTTTCTTTAATTTAGCAATGAAACATTAAACTTTCTTAGAACAAGGTCTTTATGATGGTAGAAATCATCTATACCTTATGGATCATGACTCCTTTATGGATTTTTAAGCATTGACATCCTCCAAGAATTGGGAATTCCTTCATTCTTAAGCCCAATCAATTTTTCGTGGGTTCAATCCTTCAATTAAATCCTTGATTTTGATTAAGAAGGTGTGTTGTAGTCTTCATTAACCTCCATACTACCTTTGAGATATTTTGTCATGTCATGCTTCATGATTGCTATAACCAATTTGGGTTGAATGTTAAGATTACTGTAAGTCCCCAATCAGCTTGTGTATCAATCAGATCCGTTTGATGGTGCGGAATCCCAATCAAACGGATGATGCCATATCAAATAGAAGAGAAGGAGAAGAAGAAGATGATGAATCTTGTATGTATTGATATGAATGCAGATCCGGATACAAGATTCACACACACTAACACACACTCTCTTTTCTCTCTCTCTCTAGAACACCTTCAAATGCACACAATTAAGCTCCTTTCTTCTTACAATTATGCACTCCTCACCCTATATATAGTAGACATTGGTCGTGAATGGGTTTACGGCTGTAAACTTGTTCACGGTCGTAAACACAACCGTAAACACGTATACGACCATAAACACCAAGTTGTTTACAGTTCAAGACACAAAAAATACATTTTCCTAGAAAAGCAAAGTATAAACCATATTTTTGACCCAACAATCTCCCCCTTGGTTTATAGCTTTCTTTTCTTAATTGACCCAACAAGCTCCCCCTAAAAAGTAGCTGGCTTATCTTGTCAATCTTCATCGAGAGCTTAGCTTCAACATTAATCTTCAAATTCTTCACAACTTCAAGATGAACTTGATGAATCTTCAATAAATGACCTCATCTTGAGCAGTTGGGCTTTTCTTCAGAATTTGACATTGAACGCATATTGAGTGAGGATGCTTGATGTACTAATTCTTGAAAGATAGCGCTTTCAGCTTGAGAATCTTCAGAGAGAACATCATAAAGAACAAATCTTTTGGATCACTTCAGCAGGTTCATAGATAGCATCAGACTGATTGAGGAGGCTTCAATGCAATCCGTCACATAATCTTCAGGAACAAATTCACCTTGCTACTGGGGTTGAAGGATTGAATGTTGAAAGAATTATCTTCTTTTCTTGCTCCTTCGAATGAGAATTCTTCAATGATCACGGATGAAGCCTTGGCTCGGAAATCTTCGACACACACTCCATGAGTTTCATCTTCACCTGAATTCACTTTTCAAGACAAAACTATACTAAAAGTAAATTTAGCACACAATATTTTTGGGTTTTTCATATTTTCTGAAAAAAATAAAACAGAAATAAAAATTATTTTGGATTTTTAATTTTCTTGAACAAGAAATAAAACAGAATATAACACTATTTTTTATTAAAATTTTTTGATTTTTGATTTTTTGTTTGATTTTCGATTTTTTTTTAATTCTCCCCCTAAATTTGTGCATAGAGGAAAACTATGAACAAATTTAACAAAAACAAAAATATTTGGGATCAAAGTTGTGAGATCGTCTTAACCTGTTTATCGGTGCCTTCACCTTCATGAATAGATCTGGTCAATTGCTGGTATTGTGGTCCACTTAAACATGAAGAGTATCGACAAACTTTTCTAAATAAACCATTTAGCTGATGACGACCACGAGTATTGTTGTCCACTTAAATTAAGCAGTGAGATCTACAGGCAACCTCTAAATGGTTTAATTTTAGTTGCACTAGAACGTGTTCCACACTTCCCGATATACCCTTTTTATCAACAACTTCCTAAGGACTCCTTACTTTAGGTGAGTAAACCATTATTAAGGAGGAAGTCATATTTAGAGATAGATGCATATGTTGTGTCCCAGGTCGGATATCTTTCAATCACGTAGAGGGGAAAACATATGACTAACACAGATAGAGGGATTGAGAGGTAGAATGTTGCATATGCTGTGTTCCAGGTAGGATATGTTTCAATCACGCAGAGGAGATAACATATGTCTAACAGATAAAAAGAATTTCATAGATAAGGAGGTGCGTAGAATTAGGGTTGCATATGTTGCAATCCTGGTCGGATCTCTTCCAATCACGTAGAAGAAGCAACATATGACTGGCAGATAAAATGCAAGAAAATAATTTCCTACAGACCTACTTTCTCAAAACCCCCCAGTCGCCCTATCAAAACCATAATTAAGGACATAAGTCCATACATCAAGGGAAATTTAAGCCACGGTTCTAGATGCGTATTAATTTAGTGTATCCCGTGGGTTCCCATGTTTATCTCACTACTCAATCCACCCGAGCGTCATATGGTTAGTCCAAATAATTCTATCTAAATCCACACTATCAAATCATTCGTGCCTACCAGCACATTGAACACAGAGTCTAGACAATTCAGATTCAGTCCTTTACACATGTTTTAAACTGCCCGTTATCATTTTCTTGGTATCACTTCCCAATAATAACTACTAACGAAAAACTATTAAGCAAATGAAAAACTATCTTTAAAACGAATTAGAGTAAGATAAACTCGGGAGTATAGAGAAGAAAACGCAAACCATAATTCACCGATTGAATTTGCATCCATAAGGTCTGAGAACAACACGCATAATCTCACAACAGATCCGAAAATTCTTCATGTCAGTAAGTACTAACCCCATTTGTGATCTCTTCCTTTCCTTCTATCCCGCAAAAGGACACATACTCTCAAACAGAGGTCGGAATGTTGTACAGTTGAGAGATATCCCCTATCATGTGCCTGGAACAGCCACTACCAACAAACTGAAATATGATGATATGCCTCCATAGCTGCTCCGACACAGAGCGGGATCAGTTGGTCTTCGGAACCCAGTCCATTTTAAAATTGGGTTGACCTTTGTCATCCTTGCACGGTACTCTCTCCCATGACATATTCTACTTATCACAACCAAAAGATGTAGAAATATTAAAAGCATTAGGAGATTTGGGAGAGTGAGCTTTTGTAACTCATTTGTAGTTGGGTTTAACCCATTTCTTTTTCGATCCGATGGGTGCCTCAGTACTTGCTTTTGATCTTGATGTCGGACGTTGAGATGACTTTGATTTTAACTTCACGGGAGCATCTCTTGGATTTGGCTTCTTGACCGACATTCCCTTCTTGCCTTTGGGATTTGGATTCTTGGCCTTGTGGGTTTGATTCTTGTGCGTAGTAGGGAACGTATCTCCTTCTTGCGTTCCAGTCAACATTGTCTGAACGTGACCTTAAGGGGTTTCTTTTGGAGTATCTCCCTCTTGGCGCGTTTTGCCATCCTTGTGCGTAGTAGGGAACGTATGCACGATTTGGACAGTTTTGGGCAATGTGACTAGGTGTTCCACAGTGAAAACAAGTCTTTTTCTTCACTGGGAAATTGTTTCTTCCTGCCCCTGGTGGTGTGTCCTTGCCTTGTCTCTTATTGTTCCCTCAAGCACAATTACAACAGGCACTCTGTTTCACTGGAATTGGTGGCCTGTATTTCTGAACAGTAGGTTGATCGGAAGCAACTGAGTTTGAAGCAACAGATTCAGAGTTCAAGGAGATGTTGGTTTGTTGAGTAGTGTTCTCCTTGTTCTCATCTTCTGCTACTTTACCTGCACCTGAAGTAGAAGCATTAGTATTTTCAACCTGAATGCCTCCTGGCACAAATCCAGCTGGTTTGCCATATTAAAGATATGCCTCCCTGTCAATTTCTTCCCAAGTCATAGGGATGGATGTTTAGTTATGATTGAAAGTTGGAGGAACACTATCATACCCTAGACCTTTTTGTTGGTTATTTTTAAATTGCAGACAATGGTTTATCATGTTTGCAACTACTTCGCTTGACACATCAAATTTTTAAAAATATAAATCTGCAGTTTCAAATTTGCCTTTTAATGTGTCAAGCTCAGCAGTTAATTCAACAAGTTATCTCATAACATAGTTATAATTTTCACATTTATTGCTATAATCTTCCTAAAGCTTCCTAAAGTATTTGGTTTTTGCATCTAATTCAGCCTTCAGGGGTTTCTGTAATTTCCTAAGTTGATATCCTTCGTATTTTAGGTCCTCGACTTCCCTTTTTAGCAAATCATTATGTTCACGAAGAATTTTAATCGTAGCTTCACATGATTGAGAACATGAAACTTCATTGACCAAGTTGTGTGCGGGACTCATTGTGTTTCCACACTTCAAAGCGTCAAGTTCTTCAGTTATAGCAGTCACATTCATATCCCACGACTTTATCTTCTTGATAACAGTCACATTCATATCCCACGACTTTAGAAGTGCATTCAACAGCTTTTTGTTTATCTCACACTTAGTCAAGAAGATCCCGACTATATTCATCTCAGTAGTAAGTGTAGTAAATCGTTGCAACGGAGCTTCCAAGGTTTCTCGATGGATATAATTGAACATGTTGAAATTTTGTCTTAAGATATCCTGACGACTCTCTTTCATGTCTTCATTTCCCTCGTAGACCTCAAAAGCCATTAAAAGCAAAAATTTAAAAGTCAAACTTAAATTTTAAAAAAATGCCCTTTGATTATAAACCTCAAAAGTCAACCTTAAAAGTTAAACTCAAAAGTCAAACCGAAAAGCTACGTAAACCGAGGTGGGCCGCAAACTCGGGTCGTAAACTCTAGAAACCCTAGCTGCTGGCCGTAAATGTCGCCACCTCCTCACTGGTTACGACCAAAAACAACGATTTTTGCCCTTTTTCGCTCCAAAACTCGATCAAAAACCCATTTTTATGAAAAACGCGAAGAACAAACCCCCCCCTAATTTTCATAGATCTATCCAAAAATGAAAAAATCTTTCGAAAATAAGATCAAATAAGCTCCAGATCTGACAAAAATGACTGATACAATCCAAGCTCTGATACCAATTGTAAGTCCCCAATTTGCTTGTATATCAATCAGATCCATTTGATGGTGTTGAATCCCAATCAAACGGATGATGCCAGATCAAATAGAAAAGAAGGAGATGAAGATGATGACGAATCTTGTATGTATTGATATGAATGAAGATCCGAATACAGCCGTAAACATGTTCACGGCTGTAAACACAACCGTAAACACCTATACGACCGTGAGAGAATGAGACTTTTCATGATCTTTGGGAGCGATTCAACAACTTGTGTTCAAGTTTTCCTCAGCACAATATACCCGAACAACTACTTCTTTAAGAATTTTATAAGGGTATGAATGAAAAATATTGGAGGATGATTGATCTTTCAAGTGGCGGTGACATATTCAACATGACACCTCAAGAAATAAGATCACTTTACCATTTCTTAAAAATTAAAGAAACTTCGGACTTGAAGTGACATGCAGAGAAATTCTCCACAAGTTGTTGGTAAAGTTAGCAACACCCAACGTTTGGAATTAAAACTCTTGGATTTGATTAATGTGTTAAGTCTAATGGTGGTGGGTAGTGTTCAATAGTTGATGGTTTGTGGTCTTTGTGCAATGATGGGGCATTATATAGATAAGTTTCCCATGCTTGGGAATGAACCAGAAGATGTTAATGCAATGAGCGGATATCAAGTTCAACCAAGACCCACGAGATTTCAAAGCACATACAATTCAAATTGGAGAAATAACCCAATCAACCAATACCCACCAAAGTAAGCTCCATAACATACTTTAATGAGACCCCAATATCCATAATATTCATCACAAAAACCTCCCTTTCCACAACATATCCAACCACAATATGCAACACCACAAACACCTTATCCCCCTCCAATTTACCAAAAACCTAAAAAACAAGCACACACAAGTGGTAACAATAAAATGATCCTTCAAGAACTCATTACTTCTCTTGCTCAAAGTTAAACACAATTTCAACAAGAGAGAAAAAACACATTCTTCAACATTCAATCTCAAATTGGATACTTGGCTATCACTCTCAACAAGATCGAACAATGGGGTAAACTTCCATCTCAAACCAAGAAGAATCCTCATGTGAATGCAATAACTTTGAGAAGTGGAAAATCTATTGGAGAAAGCAACCTCAAAAGATCCTCAAGAGAAGAAGAAAATGAGGTTATTGTTGTTGAACCTACAAAGGTGGTAGTTCCTCAAAAAGGACCGTTTGTGACAAACATTGGTCAACTCAAATCTTCCAACAAAACTATCAAGACATTGATCATTCTACCACCCTTACCCTCCCGATTAGCCATCTCAAAGAAGAATTAGGAAGAGAAGGACTTCCTTGAAACTTTCCGCAAGGTCCAAATCAACATTCCACTATTGGATGTCATTAAGCAAATTCCAAGTTAATGCAAAATTTCTCATGGATTTGTGTACCAACAAGAGAAAATTCAAGGCGAATGAATAGATTCAAGTCAATGCAAACATGTCTACGGTTATCCAAAAGAAGTTACCTCCGAATGCAAGGATCTGAGAATGTTGGCTATACTTTCCACTATTGCTGATTTACATGTTGAAAATGCCATGTTAGACCTTTGATATACAACACCAGTTTTCTATGTATGGATTTTAGACATTTGTCTTTCATATCTATTCGTATCGACATGAGTTATAAATTCGTTTTTTATGTATTAGATGTGGGAAACAAAAATTCACATGTTTAAACATGTATAAGACACGAATTAAATTCATGTGACACATAACAATAACATGTATAGACACGCGACATATACATATACACACACACACACACACACACACACACACATATATATATATATATATATGTATACACACACACACACACACACACATATATATATATATATATATATATATATATATATATATATATATTGTGTTTTTAACTATGTTACATGAAAACAACGATTTACGCGAATTTGTACAAGTATTGTCTAATACCACTTTTACGCTAGAAAAATATGAATTTAGTTCGTGTTTATATATATATATATATATATATATATATATATATATATATATATATATATAAACACGAACTAAATTCATATTTTTCTAGCGTAAAAGTAGTATTAGACAACAATTGTACAAATTCGTGTAAATCTTTGTTTTCGTGTAACATAGTTAAAAACACGTCTATTTGTGTGGTGTCATATGCCATACAAATTAATTGCATGTCATGTCCGTGTTACCTACCCAAAACAAGTTTTACAATTCATGTCGTGTAAATTCATGTTTGACGTGTATACACAATACACACATAAAAAATACGAAATGTCATTTCTAGGTTTAAGTAAGTAGGTTTTAAGTTATTAAAAAGAAATGTTCAGAGAAATTAATAAGAAAAAAAAATTTAACAAAATTTTTGAAAAAAATCAAAACTTATGGGCCAAATATGTAACTACGGGAGGTTTGTAGGTTGAAGTTAGGTCCAGATTAGCCAGGATCCGTTTTGGTCGACCCAGATAGGACTGACAATTCTCGACACGACACGAAATAAATGTGTTTGGGATGAGTTTTTCAACCCGCCAACCCGCTAACGCGCAAACCCGTTTATTAAACGGGTCATATATGAGTTTCTCAAAAAATAAACGGGTTGACCCGCCAACCCATTTATATACTCAATAAAAAAATTATTTTATTTTTAAATGTATTTATATATCAAGTATTAATATTTAAGAAATATTATATAATATATACCATTGATTAATAGACCATTTGATTATTTTTACATTTTGACTCGTGGTGGATGGTCTAAGGTCGTAAGTCGTAACCTCTAAGGCTAAGTCTGTAACATGTTTCTATAAATATTTTTAATTTTCATTTGAATGTTTAAGACTTAAATGTCTAAAATTTGGACCAACGAACCTGCCAACCTGTGAACCCGTATAAATAAATGGATTGGCGGGTCATATATGGTTTATGTTCCAAACCCGTCAACCCGTGACCTGTATATTTAAATAGATCGTGTTTGGGTTGGCATATTTTAACCCGCCAACCCGTGACACGCCAACCCGAACACGACACGATTGCCAGGCCTAGACCCAAATACAAAAAAAGATGGTTGAGTGATCGAACCATCTACCTCCTAAAAGAACATGAACGCGAGTTCAATTGACTAACCGGTAGGCTAGGGAAGTGGTGTAATTTTCTTATTAAAGTACTAATAAAAACACTAGACTATATATAAAACTCTAAAAGTATCAATTGGGAAGGCAACATAACCCCGTGATCGTTGCCTTTTTGTCCTCTCTCAAAAATTTAGTGTACAACTACATCCATCATGGAATAAAACATTCACTCGGTCAATTGGGTTGTTTTTAGCAATAATTGATCATTTTTAATACAAATTTCTCATAAGTGTGCTTATGGGTAAATGTCATATTAGCTCATCTAACTAATCGTGTTTGTTTTAAAAAGTCACCTAACTTTATATATATATATATATATATATATATATATATATATATATATATATATATATATATATATATATATATATATATTGGGAATGAACTCTCATTTAAACTATTAAAAAAGACTCTTAACCCAATATATCAGGTTTTAATATCATTGTAGCCTCATTTTAGTTTCTTATACCCAAATCTTTCAATCAATCGAACTAGTACCCTTTAAATACATCTCTTCTTCAACGTCACTCCAAAAATGGTGAATACCATATCCAATATTAAAAAAAAAAAACAGAACACCAAGAACAACCAATTTGTAGCTTTAATAGATTCAAACGACGATGTTTTGATCGAAATCCTTCTCCTACTTCCTGTTACCCCTGTTCTACAATTCAAATATGTATTCAATCCCACCACCAGACAATTTGTAATCATCCCATCGGTTCTTGGAGGCAAGGATGTTGGTTTTCATTTGAGTTTGTAATCAGGCATTGTAATTAACAAGACATGTCCTCCACTATTGCAATTTGTGAATTACAATACACGACCTCCCCTATTGTTTTGCTATTTTTGTATCTTGATGATCCAAAACTAGCATTCTCCTTTTTCTTCATCTTCCAAACCCTTTGCTGATGATACTTACTGTTCCTAATAGCTTCCAGTTGCAATATACGAAACTATTGCTTGTAACCAAATAACTGTGAAGCTTGCTTCATAAACTGACTGATCATGTCTTCTTTTTCATTGTTTTCTTTTTGTACTGGCTTTTTAGCTTCCCTTGCTCATTTTTTAGAATGGCAAAGTGCTTCCAAAAGCTCAACCTTGTTCAGTTCATCTTGAATCATTTTCTCTGCTTCAAATTCCTTGATTTTTGTATATTTTTCTTCCATTTCCATGGTTTCCCATAATGGTTCCCAAAAAGAGGTGGGATTTTCTTTAGGTTGATGGTGTAACCACCATTTAGTGTCACCTGTAAGATCATATAACTTGACTCCATCATTAGGAATTTCTTCTGAAGGTGATTTAGATGAAGATGGTGAAGTTCCCTTGTAATCTTCTTGAACTACAGAAATATTAGCGTAATGAACCCACCTAGGCTTACCTTCTCCTGAATCCATTATCTCCCGAACAGATTTATAGAAAAATCAAACGAATAATTAGGAAATAGTATATCCGCCGCCTGTTAGCAATATAATTTCTAAATCGATATCAATTTTGCATAACTAAGTACTAGATTTGAACTCAAAGTGGAGTTATCCTACAAATCGGATAGTTAAAATTTAATCGAAAACAATCAAACCTGAAAACTTCAGAGTCGTTGTAGGGTTAACCATGGAATTAAGGAACAATCAGATATAAGAGCAATGGATTACTCACCTCAACAGTTGATCCGATTAAATAAAGCAGAAATTGGCAGATAATTAATGATGAAACGAATAACAAAGAGCAATACCTTTTAACATGAATATGGATAACGAGATATAAATCGAGGAATCTAGTTTCTTGATTGGTGGTCGTATTCAGCCTTCAGGTTTTTGTTTTGCTAACTGCAAGTGTGAATTACAAGACACATCCTCCACTCTTGTAATAAAAGAAGCCTAGAGAAATCGAGGCCATCTTCATTTGGCGGATACCATGATGGCAATCAGAACCATTTGCAATTGAACGTGTACGAGATGTTGAAGGATCATTTTGTGTGGTCAAAGCATATATTTTTAGGCTTATCCGATACTAGGTCACATAAAGATGTTTTCGAACAGGAAAATGAGGTTCATTCTTTTAATGTAGAAAAAAATTGAGTGACTTTTTAAAATAAACACGATAAGTTCGATGGGCTAATATTACATTTTGTCACACCCCCGAACCGTCAGAAAACAACGACGGAAACGTCCGGGGGCGGGTGACATCATGCGTAGTATCACAAGAATCGTATCATAACAATCAAAGTAAACACAACCAATACATTACAATATGAATATTTACCTCTGTTTGAAAACATAGTTAGTATACATTGGTATAAGCAAAAGATAAAGACGAGACTCCAAAATGCTCCGTCTTCTCCAAAAGCTGGCAAAGGTACCTGTCTATCGTTGTCCTGAGAATACAAGCGATTTTTAAAATGTATCAGCATAAAGCTGGTGAGTTCATAAGCATATTTTGTATTGAAAACTAGTCACTGAATTTGTACAAATGGCTTCTTTTCATTATAAGTAAAATGTCGTTTGTATCGAAAATCATTGTTATCAAGTTTTGAAATATGTATGCATGCTTTCCAAGAAAATTCAATATTTTCTAACATGTTTGTTGATTTCTGTATGAAAAATATGTTCTATTTGAAAACCCTGGCTATCACCAGTAAGTAGTGTGTGTTCTGTTCGAAACCTTGGCTACCACCAGTATGTAGTGTATATTCTATTTGAAAACCCTGGCTACCACCGGTATGTAGTGTATGTTCTGTTTGAAAACCTTGGTTACCACAAGTATATAGTGTATGTTTTTTTCAAAAATCCTTGTTACCACCAGTATGTATAGTAGTTCTATTACTTAAAATAAAACTATAGAAGAAAGAAATCATGAAAACAAAGGTTAGTTGATACTATTGTGAATTCATATAACCATGCTAATATGAATGATGACCTCCTTGACGTTTCTTCAGGCGTCGTACAGTTACAAAATTTGACACCCCAGTCGTGCCCGCCTAACTATAGCTAATAGTTCAGGTGTGGGATTGTCAGTCCCGAATAGATCTATTCACAAATTTCATGCTCTCCCTCCAGGAGACTCTGGTTATACTAAAGGTGAGGATTTACTGGTACCTCGAAGGGCATAACGTAGATAGATCTCACAATCTTGTAAAAACTAGTTTACGTGTTGTTCTGTGATACTCGTGTTTGAAATTGTTTGTATACGGCGTAGAGTATAAATAATTATACACCAAATAATTATTTAGTAAGATAATCATGTTATCTGAAGGTAATAATGGATAAACTAAATCGGTCATAGTTTATATGTTTTGACTTTGTATGTGGTTTGAATCTGTAAGACTGGTAATGAAATCCCAAACTATACCTATTATAGTTTGAATGGTTTGTTATGTTCATGTACTGTTCTTGAAAACTATGCAATTAAGTTTAGAAAAACATCCCTTATGCTCCGCATATATTACAAAAGGGATAAAGTATCTAAATGCTTGATGTAAAACTGTTGTACTTGCATCAGTTTTTAGCTTGTGAATACCGTTATGTTTGGCTCGTATTCCTCCTAAAAACGTTTAAAAACTTTAAAAGCATAGCGGTATGAACTCACCGTGTAACGTAGGATCCGAATGTACGATTGGTATGAGTGATGAGTGTCAACGGATGTTTCGTATGCAAATGGATCCTGTTAACATATAGTATCATATATATATATATATATATATATATATATATATATATATACATACATACATATATATATATATATATATATGTATATATATATATATATATGCATTAGATTAAGCTATTCCATGACTAAACATGACGGGAAACCACCCTAAAGACTTGGAAATGCTTGAACTAAGTGTCGGAGCCATAAATGATCGAACGAGGGAGGTGTATGGCTATAAAATCAAGGGTTTGGTGTGTGCGGCCATAGTGTGTGGCTGCACACAGGAGTGTGCGGCCATACAAAGGGTGTGTGCGGCCGTACACATGGGTGTGCAGCCGTACACTCTTCATTTATAAACCAAAGGTTAATTTTCAAGTGTTTTAAGGCTCAAACCCAGTCTAACTTGAAGATAGGGGCCAAACTCTCACTTTGGAGGGTCTTTGAGGTGTGTACGACTTCCTTATGAAGGTTTACGATTGTACACCTTCAAGTGATGAAGAGCACGAAGAACATGAAGAGTTATAAGCTTAAAACAAGGTGTCTTACCCGTATAACAAGCTAAATGATGGAGTATTTCACGTTTTTGAGGCCTTTGGAGTTTTATTGGATGAGGATTTTAGAGAGAGAAAGTAGAGTGCAACCAAAAGAAAGGAATGAGTGAAGGGGGTCACCCCCTATTTATAGAGGGAGTGTGCGGTTGGAGGATGGGTGTGCGGCCGCACACTCGTGTATGCGGCAGTACACACCTCCCAAGAGGGTGTATGGCCCGTTTTAGTCCCTATACGACTTGTTAACTCATTCCTAATCTCATTCCCAGTTGTACTCGGGCTTAGAACACTTAAACGAACCCTTAAATGGCGTTAAAAGGTAACGAGTCACATTATCCCCTTGTTAGAGGGAATTTCATCTCGAAATTCAAGAATAAAGGTACAAATCATGGATTTGGAAAAAGATTGGGGTACTTCTGTTTCATTGAACCCTCGCGCTCCCAAGTGAATTCAGGTCCCCGCTTTGTATTCCAGCGAACCTTCACTATCGGGATGCGACTTTGCTTTGTTCGCTTGACCTCCTGGTCCATGATTTTGATTGGTTCTTCCACAAATTTGAGGTTTTCGTTGATTTCGATCTCATTGAGAGGAATCGTAAGAGTTTCATCGGATAAGTACTTTTTAAAGATTTGAGACATGAAATACAGGATGAATGTTACTTAGCTCTTGAGGTAAAAGAAGTTTGTATGCTACGGGACCGATCCTAGAAAGGATTTTGAATGGTCCTATGTATCTTGGATTTAGCTTTCCACGCTTTCCAAAGCGTATCATGCCTTTCCAGGGTGAGACCTTCAGCAAGACACGATCACCAACCTGGAACTCCAAGGGTTTTCGTCGTTTATCAGCGTAGCTCTTTTATCTATCTCGTGAGGCTTTCAGTCGTTCTCGTATTTGTATAATCTTTTCTTTGGTTTCATAGATGATTTCTGGACCAGTGAGAGTGCTATCGGGGACTTGTCCCTTGTAGCTGCGTGTCGCCCACCTCAGCCCAACACAGAGGGGATCTGCACTTACGGCCATAGAGAGCTTCGAAAGGCGCAACCTTGATACTGTTATGATAATTGTTGTTGTAGGAGAATTCAACCAAGATCAAACGGTTGTCCCACGACTTATCGAAGTCGATGACACATGCTTTCAACATGTCTTCCAAAGTCTGGATGGTTCTCTCACTCTGTTCGTTTGTCTGAGGATGGTAGGTTGTACTTCTAAGAGCTTTTTATAGGGATTGGCAAAATCTCGTGGTGAACCTGCTATCTCGATCGGAGATAATGGATAGAGGCACTCCGTGCAATCGAACTATTTCTTAAATGTAGATTCGTGTGAGTCTTTCCATTTTGAAAGTTTCTTTGATTGGCAAGAAGTGAGCGGATTTTGTCAATTGGTCGACTATTACCCAGATGGTGTCGTAACCACTCGGAGATTTGCGTAATTTGGTAATGAAATCCATGGTAATCTTCTCCCGCTTCCACTCAGGTATCTCTGGCTGCTGAAGCAAACCTGAGGGCTTCTGATATTCGATCATCACTTTGGCGCAAGTCAGACACTTGCCCATGAAGGTAGCGATCTCTGCTTCATGTTTGGCCACCAATATAGCTTCTTTAGATCAGTGTACATCTTGTCCGATCCTGGGTGAACGGAGTATTTAGTTTTGTGAGCTTCGTTCATAAGAACCTCTTTATATCCACCGAACTTTGGGGTCCAGATCCGGTTCATGAAATAGTAGACTCCGTTTCCCTTGATCACTAAGTTTTTCTCCATTCCTCTCAAGGTTTCATCCACCATATTCTCGGGTTTTAGGGCTTCCAGCTGATCCTATCTGATTTGTGTGGATAAGTGGGAATGGATAGTCATAGTAAGTGCTTTCACACTGCGACCTGAGTACTCTTTTTGGCTGAGGGCATCTGCTACCACATTGGCCTTGCCCATATGGTAGCATATTTCGCACTCGTAATCACTGAGTATCTCTACCTATCGCCGTTGTCTCATATTCAACTCATTCTGGTCGAAGATGTGCTGTAGGCTTTTATGGTCAATGAAGATTGTGCACTTGGTTTCGTAGAGGTAATGTCTCCATATTTTCAATGCGAATACCACTGCTCCCAACTCCAGGTCGTGGGTTGTATAATTGACTTGGTGTGCCATCATCTGTCTTGAGGCATAAGCAATAACTTTTCTTCGCTGCATGAGCACACAGCCTAATCCCTGATTGGATGCATCACATTAGACAACGAAGTCCTCCATCCCTTCGGGCAGAGACAGGATAGATGCGCTGCATAGGGTCTACTTCAATTTCTGGAACGCATTGTCTTGTTTTTCATTCCATCAAAAGGGTACACCTTTCTGTGTCAGAGTGGTTAAGGGTTTGGCTATTCTGGGGAAATTCTGGATGAACCTGTGATAATAGCCAGCAAGACCCAAGAATTGATAGATTTCTGTGGGCGTTTTTGGTGCTGGCCAGTTCTCTATCTCTTTGATTTTGGAAGGGTCCACGTGTATGCCTTTCTCGATTACCACGTGACCTAATAAAGTCACTTTTCGAATCCATAATTCGCACTTGAAGAATTTCGCATATAGCTTCTCCGTTCTTAGAGTTTTCAGCACTAATCTCAAGTGCTGTTTGTGATCTTCCTTGCTTCTGGAATAGACAAGTATATCATCGATGAACACGATAACAAACTTTTCCAAGAAAGGACGGCACACCCGATTCATCAGGTCCATGAATATTGTCGGTGTGTTGGTTAGACCGAAGGGAATTACTACAAACTCGTAGTGACTATACTGAGTCCGGAATGTTGTTTTAGGAACATCACCCTCGTGGACTCGCGGCTGATGATACCCTAATCTGAGGTCTATTTTGGAGAAATATCTAGATCGTTGAAGTTGATCGAAGAGGTCATCGATTCGAGGAAGAGGGTAATGATTTTTGATGGTGAGTTTGTTCAGTTTGTGGTAGTCAATTAACATCCGAAAAGATCCATCCTTCTTTTTCACAAATAAAATCGGGGCTCCCCAGGGTGAGGAACTCGGTATGATGAATCCTTTGTTGAGTAGATCATTGAGCTGGCCAGATAACTCTTTCATTTCTACTGGCGCTAGGCGATATGGAGATTTAGCTACAGGAGTAGCTCCGGGGATTAAGTCAATGTGAAACTCGACTTGGCGCTTAGGAGGAATTCCCAGAAGTTCTTCAGGAAAGACATCAGGAAAGTTGCAGACTTCAGGGATGCTCTCGAGGTCTTTTACTTCCTATTTCTCATTAACAACAAGGGCTAGGAGTTCATGAAACTCAATTTGCAGAAGTTTTTGGGCTTTGATGCACAAAATGATACGAAGGTGTGAGCTGAGTTTATCACCATAGATCATAAGGGTTTCTCCATAGGGAAGATTAAGGCGGATGGCTTTTTCGTAATAAAGGATATTAGCATGATTGGGGCTCAACCAATCCATGCCAATGATAACATCTAATCTTTTTATGGAAACTGGCATAAGGTCGATCGGAAAGGAATGATCGTTTAGGGTAAGGGTACAGCCTACGAATATGTCGTTAGTGCTCTCTTTCTTACCGTTAGCTATCTCGACGGTAAATGTTTCGGTTAGGGTTGAGGTTTACGTTCAACAAGATGTTTGAATGCATGACTAACAAAACTTCTCTCCGCAACAGAATCGAAAAGCATGCATGCGTAAGAGTTGTCGAGGAGGAACGTACCCGTAACAACGGTAGGGTCAGCGACTGCCTCTTCCTGCCCCATCACTAGAACTCTCCCAGTGTTGCCAGTTTTTGTTGCCTTGGGGCAGTTTCTTTTATAATGTCCGCCCTCCCCATAGCCATAACAGGCTTGTCCAACACCAGCTCCAGAGGCCTGATTGGTTGGTTGGACTAGTGCTTTGCAGAATCTAGCAGTGTGTCCCTTTTTGCCACATCTTTTGCACGACATCTCGTGACACTGCCCATGAAGATGAAAGTTACACTTATCGCACTTTGGTAGATTTCCAGCATATCCACTAGTAGGTTCTTGAGTCATAGGAGTAGCGGCAGGAGTAGTGGCAGCGTGGACTGCCACAATTTGCTGTTTCTTGGAGGGCTCCTGCGAAAACTGGCCCTTTCGCTGCTTCCAGAACTTTCTTTTCTCGCCACTTCCTTTAGCTAGTTCGGGAGAGGCTGTTACTTTATCCAGATCAACCCTGTGATCTATGAGGGTATGCACCAGGCACTTGGTGTTGTCAAAAGTGATTGGCCTAGCAACCAAGACATTCCCTTGAGTTGGGGGCGTCAATCCCCAAATGTATCTCTCTATCTTCTTGCTTTTCAAGGTGCCCATTCCCGGGAAAAGAAGTGTTAGGTCTTCAAACCTAGAAGTGTAGGCAGCCATGTCGGAACCCTTCATTTTCAAGTTCCATAGCTCGTGCTCTAGTTTTTGCATTTTGCCCCTTAGGCAGTACTTAGCAAGCATGAGCTCTTTCAAGCTCTCCCAACCCATAACATTTGCTACTGGTAGGGTTAGGGATTTAACCCGACTATTCCACCAGGTCAATGCTCTGTTGGTGAAAGTGGAGGCGGCAAATCTTGCCTTGTTGGCTTCAGAACAGGAAAAAATTTCGAAGATAGACTCGATCTTCTTGAACCATCGAGTCAAGGCTATAACACCTCCGTTAGGGGTGTCAATTTATGACACAACACGAAAAAATACACGAAACGAAACGAAATCAGGACGAAATCAAAATTCAAATTCGTGTTCGTGTCGTGTTCGTGTCAAGATTAAAAAACTCGATGTCGTGTCTTGTTGTGTTCGAGTTCATAAATCGGCACAAAATTGACACGATTAAGCATATGGTTGTCGTGTTTTTCGTTTTTGTCGTTTTTTTCGTGTTGTATATCTTTAAGTATGAATGAAATACATTAACAGTTATATAATATTATCTTTGTCGTGTCGTGTCATGTTGTCGTGATTTAATTGGTTCGTTTTTGTGTTAATGAAAAAAAATGACATCGTGTCGTGTCGTGTTCGTGTCATCCAAAACCTTGTCATGTCGTGTTGTGTAAGACAAAAACACGACACGACTGCCCGATTTGACAGCCCTAACCTCCGTTGCCATCGAAGGAAGTGGGTTTTTCATTCATGAAATCCTTGTAGGAGCACTCCTTCTGATGCCCTTGACTACCTTCATGATTTTGGAAATGATTACCACTCCCGGAACCACCAGAACCACCAAGATTTATCTATGACAAAGCAGCAGTCACAGCGGCAGTAACGGCTGCTTGGAACATAGCGGGATCGAATTGAGGAGGAGGTGGTGGCATTGGATCGATCGAGGAATTGTTTTTTTTGTTGGGTCTTTTATTTGGGGTCATCTTGTTCTATATCAGGAAGAAGAAGATGATAAGTCCCTTTATACTTTAGAATCAAGAGATATGAAACAAGGTGTATCTCTATCTGATAGATAAAGTGTTCTACTAAGCGATAAATAGGATAGAGTTACTAAAACAAGTAATCTATCGCTAAGAAAGAATGAGTAGCAACACTTGAAGTGAATCTCTACAATGTATTCGGCTCTAACTAAAATACTCCCATAGTATTTTATGTTCAATGTTTTGTTCTATTGATATCTTGTAATAGGAATACTTGGTAAGTTTTAGGTCTGCTGCAATACCACAATCACTCCCAAGCACATGTTGGTCATGTCTTGAATGAATATAGTTGATCAGGATATATTGACCCTAGACATGATTACATAACTGCCCAGGCTTAACCGCATTATCCAACATCCAAATACTTTTTTTTCTACTATGATATTTTTTCTGGTATGTAGGTATACTTGTATACTTTTAGTAAAAATATTTATATTTTTAAAGTATACTTTTAGTTCAGAGCGCTTCGCCCCTTAGTGTTTATAGTTGGTATACCGTGTAAGGTTCGATATACTTAGTTCACTATAAACAATAGCTCTGATACAAATCTGTCACACCCCGAACCGTCAGAAAACAACAGCGGAAACGTCCGGGGGCAGGTGACGTCGTGCGTAGTATCACAAGAATCGTATCATAGCAATCAACGTAAACACAACCAATACAT
Organism: Lactuca saligna; assembly: GCF_052625555.1. Classification (NCBI taxonomy): domain Eukaryota; kingdom Viridiplantae; phylum Streptophyta; class Magnoliopsida; order Asterales; family Asteraceae; genus Lactuca; species Lactuca saligna. The sequence continues at coordinate 264,986,178 of NC_136421.1, read as the reverse complement.
TACAATATGAATATTTACATCTGTTTGAAAACATAGTTAGTATACATTGGTATAAGAAAAAGATAAAGACGAGACTCCAAAATGCTCCGTCTTCTCCAAAAGCTGGCAAAGGTACCTGTCTATCGTTGTCCTGAGAATACAAACAATTTTGAAAATGTATCAACATAAAGCTGGTGAGTTCATAAGCATTTTTTGCTTTGAAAACTAATCACTGAATTTGTAGAAATGGTTTCTTTTCATTATAAGTAAAATGTCGTTTGTATTGAAAATCATCGTTATAAAGTTCTGAAATGTGTATGCATGCTTTCCAAGAAAATCCAATATTTTCTAACATGTTTGTTGATTTCTGTATGAAAAGTATGTTCTGTTTGAAAACCCTGGCTCTCACCAGTAAGTAGTGTGTGTTCTGTTCGAAACCCTGGCTACCACCAGTATGTAGTGTATGTTCTGTTTTAAAACCCTGGCTACCACCAGTATGTAGCGTATGTTCTGTTCGAAAACCCTGGTTACCACCAGTATGTAGTGTATGTTATGTTCGAAAACCCTGGTTACAACCAGTATGCATAGTAGTTTTATTACTTAAAATAAAACTATAGAAGAAAGAAATCCCGTAAACAAAGGTTAGTTGATACTATTATGAGTTCGTATAACCTTGCTAATACGACTGATGACCTCCTTGACGTTTCTTCAGGCATCGTACGGTTAAAAAAATTGTCACCCCAGGTGTGCCCGCCTAACTGTAGCTAACAATTCAGGTGTGGGATTTTCGGCCGCAAATAGATCTATTCACAAATTTGACGCTTTCCCTCAAGGAGACTCTGGTTATACTAAAGGTGAGGATTTACTGGTACCCCGAAGGGCATAACGAAGATAGGTCTCACAATCCTGTAAAAACTAGTTTAGGTGTTGTTCTGTAATACTCGTGTTCGAAATCGTTTGTATATGGCATAGAGTATAAATAATTATACACCAAATAATTATTTAGTAAGATACTCATTTTATCTGAAGGTAATAATGGATAAACTAAATCGGTCATAGTTTATATAATTTGAGTTTGTATGTGGTTTGAATCTGTAAGACTGGTAATGAAATCCCAAACTATACCTATTATAGTTTGAATGGTTTGTTACGTTCATGTACTGTTCTTGAAAACTATGCAAATAAGTTTAGAAAAACATCCCTTATGCTCCGCATATTACAAAAGGGATAAAGTATCTAAATGCTTGATGTAAAACTGTTGTAATTGCATCAGTTTTTAACTTGTGAAAACCATTATGTTTGGCTTGTATTCCCCCTGAAAACGTTTAAAAACTAGAATAGCTTAGGGGTATAAACTCATCGTTTAACGTAGGATCCGAATGTACGATCGGTATGAGTGATGAGTGTCTACGGATGTTTCGTACGCAAGTGGATCCTATTAACATATAGTAACA